>NW_024870876.1:1085000-1422500 GCF_019054845.1 Dipodomys spectabilis
TACCAAAATCAAATACAGTGACCAAGGGATAAACCATGGGGAAAAAAGAAAATATGAAAGAGGAAAGAAATAATTTCACATAGTACATTAAAAACAACAACAAAGAAAAACCTCTTTTCCATGTCTTGGAGTTCATTTCGCTTAACATCATCTTATATGGTCAAGTGTATATAGCTAGTGAGCTATTCTGCTCATCTGCTAGGACTAACCTAGACATATACTAATTATTACAAATAAAGGAAACCATGGAATCTATGTTTCTTTGGGTCTGGCATACTTCACTTAATATGATTTTTTCCAAGTCTTTCCATTTCCTTACAAATGGGATGATGTCATTAGGACTCAATCTAGTTTTATGTGTGTGCGTGTATATATATATATATATATATATATATATATATATATGTATATATACATACATACATACATTGTTTCTGGGAATGTAAATTCATACCATCCCGTTGGCAAAAACTTTGACATTATCTCCTAAAGTTCAATGTGTGTCCTATGAATCAGCAATTTCATTCTCCAGTATTAATTCAACAGAACTATTTGTCCCCTTGTATCAAAGATTTATTTTAAAATATCCACAGTAGAATTAGTCATCATATGCCAAAACTTAAAACAAGTACTTAATAAATAGCCATTGGTGGGCTAAATATGTTGAGGCTAATTATTAGAATAAGTTATAGAGCAATGAAAATGAATGAGTCACACCTACAAGAAATTACAGCTCAAAAGAATACTGCTGAATGAATACAAGCACACATGCATGCACGCATGCACACATAATCACACACACATGGATATATGCTTTCCCTTATATACAGCTGAAAATCCTGCAAAAGAATCAAACACTTAGAGTTGAGGGATCCTGGTCAGGAGGAGGGATCCTCCTCCTCCCCCCCCCCCCCTCCTCCTCCTCCTCCTCCTCCTCCTCCTCTTCTTCTTCTTCCTTTCTCCCCCCACCCCCTTCTCTGTATGTTGGTCCTGGGGCTTGAACTCAGGTCCTGGGCATGGTTACTGAGAATTTTTGCTTAAGGTTAGCACTCTACCACTTAAGCCACAGCTCCACTTCTGACTCTTTGCTGTCTCATGAACTTTCCTACCTGAGATGGCTTCAAACTGTAATCCCTAGATCCCAGCTTCCTGAGTAACTAGGATGACAGCCATGAGCCTCCAGCACCTGGCTTAAATCCCCACTTTATGAAATACCTAACATGTTCTACTTTCCTGGTGGGAATAGTGCTCTAATAGACATGCCATCAATAAAACAAACAAAACAAAATACAACAAAAACAAAAACAATATTCTGCAGCAAACAATATGAATTCCAACAGCAAAATATAAAGTAGTTTGGAGCTTATAGGAGGATTGTGCCTACAGCTATTCTTAAACACGGTAGGAGAGGGGCTGGGAAGTTGGCTCAGTAGTAGAGTGCTTGCCTCGCATGAAATCAAACGCCCTGGGTTCGATTCCTCAGTACCACATAAGCAGAAAAAAAGCCGAAAGTGGCACTGTGGCTCAAGTCATAAAGCGCTAGCCTTGAGCTGAAGAGCTGAGGGACAGCGCCCAGGCCCAGAGTTCAGCCCCCAAACCTCAAAACAAGCAAACAAACAAACAAAATACACGGTAGGAGAAAAGGCTACCAGCAGCAGGTTCACAGGGCATGCTACAAAAGAGTAGAGAGGCAGGATCACATCCCTCGTTATAGCCATGGAATTGCAGGGCTGCACACAATCTTTTTTGCAAGGTCCTGAGGCTTTAAGGCAAAAAGACTGTCTAACACTTTGCCATGGTCCTACTCAGCTTTCCCAATGTTGTCAAAACTTTCCACACTTATAGTTTATCAGGTCTTATGCTAATTAAACAAGTAATGAGATTCTGTTTACAATAAGGATACATCAAAATAAACAGTTTCAGGACTTCAGGTTAACTCTTGAGTGTTCAGCTCAACCAGAGGAGACAACTCTTCTGGCAGACTAGAGTAACGTGGTATGAGTGTTTAATGCACTTGATCAGGAATAGTATTGTACAGAGAATGGGCTGGGAAGGTGGCTCAATGGTAGAGCGCTTGCCTTGCAAGTCTGAGGCCCTGGGTTCAATTCCCCAGCACCACATAAGCAAAAAGAAAAAAGCCGGAAGTGGCATGATGGCTTAAGTGGTAGAGCGCTAGCCTTGAGCTGAAGAGCTGAGGGACAGCACCCAGGCCCAGAGTTCAGGCCCCACGACTGGACCCCGCCCCCCCCCCCCCAAAAGGAATAGTATTGTACAGAAGAAATAATGTGACTGAGAACTGACAAGCAATTTTTTTCTGTTTGAATCTTCTCATACTGAGAAAACTTCCTGGGATAGTAGACTATGGTTGAAAGTGGTGGGTAAAGGAAGATTTGGTCACATTGTGTCAATTATGGTAATGAATCAGGTGCCCTGAATGCTTCTTTCTAATCCAGAGTCTATGAACCCATTAGTCAGAACTGACTGACAATGATGTGAAGTCTGTTCAGGAACAGGCTGTGTAGAAAGATTTGTAGGAAATATCCTCAGTACTCCCCTTATTGTACCATCCAGAAAATATAACCATGCATTCCTGAATACATTTGGAAAAGTTAAGTATTTCTAAATATGTTTGATCATATTGTTTATAATGTCACATTATAAACTTTTAGTACAAAGTGAATTTCTTTTTAGGACAAATTCTACACAGAGCATCACGCACCATCACACACAATAGATGTTAGCAAATGTGTTAATGAAGTAACTAAAATAGCAACTGCAAAGTAGATGCATTTAAAGGGACTTGGAACACTGTCCCCCTCACAGACTGGCACACTTGCCTGTGCTCTTCCTGTCTGGATCCAGGCACATTTAGAAGACAGTGGCTCTGGGGAATAACTGGTATGGAGGTAGCTGGTTTCTTTTCTAACCCAAAGTCACATCAAGGTAACAAAAGCCTATCCTGTATCTGCTTTGCTATGGCATGGAACAACCTGGAAGTGATTTGGTCTTGAGTCTTCACCAGAATATAGTTTTGCATATGCAGAGGATTCTTAGTTACCCCTAGCAATCTGAGTCTGATACTCCATATCTGAGCCTGTTAGCTATTTAAGGACAGCTTCTTAATGTTGACTTTCCCAGTAGCCTCAAAGGATACACAAAAGATACCTCTGAGCGGGGCACAGATGGTTTCCCACCTGTAATCCTACCTACTGGCAAGGCTGAGATTGGAAGATCACAGTTCTAGGCCAACCCAGGGAGAAAAGTCCCAGGAATTCCATCTCAATGGAAGAAGCTGGACACAGTGGCATGCACCTGCCATCCTGGAAATGATTGGAGACTTACAGAAGGAAGGTTGTAGTTCACAAGTGCACCAGGACAGACGCAAGATCCTATTTTAAAAATAATCAGTGTAAAGCAGGGCGGGGGGTATGGCTCAGCAGTATCTTACCAGCCTAGCAAGTTGCAAAACAAGAGTTCAAATCCCATGGCTACCAAAAACAAAAACTCCACCTCTTTCACAAAATACTCAGGATAAACTGTTGGTGTTTGGGACAGTACACAGGGTTTCTTGGAATATGGAGAGAGGAAGATAGAAGTTGGTACAAGGATGTTTCTCCTGTGTAGCAGCACCATCCGAGTCATGTGTTCTGTAGGAGGGCATTTGTCAGTGTAACTGGCCAGCTTAACCGTTCTCTCTTCATGAGGCTTTTTGTGCCTCATTTAAAAAGTATATAGGTCCATTAATCTTTTTTTTTTAATATTTTTTATTGTAAAGATACCTTACAGAGGGAATATAGTTACATGAGTAAGGTATTGAGTACATTTTCTATCAAGCATTGTTATCCCCTCCTTTGTTTTTCCCCTATTATTCCCTCTCTACCTCCCCAACTCCTCCCTCCCCACCGAGCTGTAAAGTTTGTTTTCAACATAGAGTCTTGTATGTCTTACTGTTACAATGGGTCAACCAGTATCCTTATTTCAGCATTTTGTTATTTCCCTTCCTCTCCTCAAATTAGAAAAAATATATATACAAGATGCAGGGCACCAGAATCAAATACAGTCACAACAGGAGTTATACCATGGGGGAAGAACATACAAAAGAATAAAAATATCATGTAGTACATTAAAAACAACAGCAACAACCATAAAACCTCTTGTGTCCCTATCTTGGGGTTCATTTCACTTAGCATCATCTTATATGGGTATATATACAAAGCTTTTGACCTTTTCTACTTGTCTGGTAAGATTATTCTAGATGTATACTGGTTAACAAAATTATTTTTATCATTAGAACTTTAGATCTACCCCTATGAAGACTACATTCTTATTTATTTATTATTTTGTGCTGGTCCTTAGGGTTTGAAATCAGGGCCTGGGCACAGCCCCTGAACTTTTGTGTCAAGACCAGGGTTCTACCACTTTGAGGCACAGCTCCTCTTCCAGCTTTTTGGTGGTTAATTGGAAAAGGTCCATTAATCTTAGAGTTGGATATTTTTTCTATTTTCATGTACCGTAAAAATATTCACCTGTTAAGTCCTTGCTTACCACTTGGCCCCTTCTAAGACTTTTATAGTCAAAATATGGAATTCAGTAGGATTCTTGAAGGGGAGATAGGTGACCTGTACATTAAGGTCTGATAGGTTATGATTAGTTGTCAAATATTTTGCATTCATTATATCACATAATTTGTTCAATCATATGAATCGGGCACTATTATCATCCCCCAGAACATATGGGTAAAGGGAGAGGTGTAGCAAGAAATGCAAGAGTTGTCACAGGGCTGAAGTTTAGGATACCATGAAGAAATATTAGTGAAGGCATGGACACTTGACTTGGTAGTCAGGACAGTCTACTCAGAGGCAAAAAAGCTGAGTTCTGGAGGATGAGCATGAGTAAGGGAGAACCAGGCTAAAAAAAGAGTAGAAGAGCCAAGCACTGATGTCTCATGCCTATCATCTTAGCTACTTAGGAGACTGACATCTGAGTATCAAGGTTCAAAGCCAGCCTGGGCAGGAAGGTCTGTGAGGCTTCTTGATGGCTCCAGAAGTGGAGCTGTTGCTCAAGTGGTAGTGCTAGCCTTGAGCAAAAAAGGTCCAGGGATAGCACTCAGCTTCTGAGTTCAAGGCTAAGGATGGGCAATAAAAGAAAGAGAGAGAGAAAGAAAAAGAAAGAGAGACAAAAAGAGAGAGAGAAAGAGAGAGAGGGAAAGGGAGAGAGAGAGAAAGAGAGGAAGAGGAAGAGGGAGAGAAAGGAAGGGGAGGGATATTCCTGAAAGGTTAGTAGCATGTGCAAAGGCCTGAAGGAGGGTAGGGTATGGTGACTTTCCTAGAAGGGAGGAGGACAGAATGGATGCAGAGTAATGACTGATGAGGAGAATGCAGTTGTAACATGGACTTTGGAACGAATTCGAGAATTTGGTTTAACTTGCTAAAGGTGTTAAGTATGTGTTGGAAGCCATAAGAGTCCAAACACCTCTCTGATCATTAGTAGGAGAATTGGACCAGAGAGGGAGAAGCTGGGTATGAAGTGGTAGGCTGGCCACAAGGATCTGGGCAGGTGTAAAGGTGGCTTGACTAGAAAGTGCAATCGATTGAGACAAAGTGGATAAATGAAAATATAAGTGTATTTCACCTTACTAAACATCTTTAACACCGAGGATAGGGTCTCTGTGTGGAGAATAACAGGAGCACCAATGTCCATTAATGCTTTTCAGAATCTCCTTCCTGGCTCTATCCTTCTTCCTTCTTGCCTGCCTCCCCTTTATTTCCAGATGAGAAGTGAGACTGTGATTGGAACACCCCAATTGACAGCATGCAAACCTGAAGACTCTTTATTAACGACCTTGTGCCATCTTAGCAATAAATAGTGGACCTCTTTGAGTGTTTCTTAGCCTCTGGGGAAAGCTGTTCCTAGGAATCTTTGGAAGCCAGGGAAGAGCTGTTGGTGCCTGCCAGCATGGCTCAGGTGACAGTGAAGAGTGAAAAAGATATGGATGTTCAGGTCTGAAGCTCAGCTTTGTCCCAATTGCTTGTGAAAAAGGAGCCAAGCTGTCCTCCTAGGCGGGTAGGAACTGAAGGGCAATTATGCTTCAACAGCTCTCCCCTAAGCCTGTCAGCCTCTAGCACAAGCCAGCTTCCCTGGCTTAATAACTCTCTAAGTGAGGAGAAGTGGGAAAGGATTGTCACCGATAACAATGTTTTAGGACTAATGATTTCCACAAGGAGAATACAATTCTTGACCATCTGTTTTTTTTAAATGTCATAATTTGTTGTTTGATTAGCTTCTTGTTTCTAAAAGAATGTCCTTCAAAGGGTGGTAGCTGGTTGAAATTAGAGTATAAAATTTTCCTGTTGTCCTAAAATAATAATTTTGGACACAGTCAGACTTAGGACCATTCCCTGCTTGCTGAATAAGAATGTTTTAATTTTTGAGTTCCAGGTATATTTTAGAGATGAGACACTTGTTCGTTTTATGGCTAGTGAAGATCTTCTCCCAGTCGGTGGGCTTGCTATTGATCTTGCTAGCTATGTCCTTTGCCATGCAGAAGTTCTGCAATTTCATGCAATCCCATTTGTCCAACCTTTCTTTGATTTGTTGTGTTTCTGGGTCTCTATTAAGAAAATTTTGGCCTGTGCCAAGGAGACCTATTTTCCTATTCCATGCTGTAATGTTTTCAGGGTGTCTGCTTTGACTCTGAGGTCTTTGATCCATTTGGAGTTGATTCTGGTGCAGGGTGATATATAAGGATCTAGCTTTAGTTTTCTACAAGTTATTAACCAAGTTTTCCAGCACCATTTACTGAAGATGCTGTCTTTCTTCCATTCTATTTTTTTAGCTCCCTTATTGAAGATTAGATGGCTATATGTCTGTGGGTCATTTCTGGGTTTTCAATTCTATTCCATTGGTCCTGAGGTCTGTTCTTGTACCAGTACCAACCTGTTTTGATTACTATGGATTTGTAGTAGAGTTTGAAATTTGGTATTGATATTCCTCCAGCACTGGTCTTTCTGTTAAGGATCGTTTTTGCTATTCGGGGTCTTTTATATTTCCATATGAATTTTTGAATTGCCTCTTCTATTTCCTTGAAGAATGAGGTTGAAATATTGATAGGTATCTCATTGAATTTGTAAGGTATAACTTGTGGAGGGAAAGGGAAAAAACAAATTGTTTAAATAGGGATACAGGTGAACCCATTGCAACAATGAGATGTACAAGATGTTATGTTGAAAAACAAACTTTACAACTTGGAGGGAGGTGATAGGAGGGCAGAGATGGTAGAGGAAAACAAAGGAAGAGGCAACAATGCTTGATAAGAAATGTACTCATTACCTTGCTCATGTAATCGTAACCCCTCTGTACGGTATTTTCACAATAAAAAACATTAATATAAAAAAGAATGTTTTAGAGGTTCTAATATCGAGTGACTGGCAGATAACTAGCAGGTTTCATGCCTATGGATTATTTGCATTCAGAGCAAGGAGTTGTGCTTTTACAATTAAATCCAAAGAATTTCCTGTCACTAAATATGTGTGAAAATAGATGTCAAACAAAGCTCCTTTATCATATTTATTTTTCTTTTCCTAGAGGGAAAAGCTCATCTATATAACCTACATCAATTTAATTCATAAGTGGCTTCATTGCCGGTGGGATATTTCCTCAGCAGAGGGATATTTGGAATCAGAAAGAGGAGTCTGAGGTGGTCTTTTCTAGAGGGTTTGTTGTTGTGGTTTGCTTTTATCCTTTGGTCTTATAACATAACCTTCTCCCCACTTCCCTCATCAAGAAACAAGAAACAATAAGATCAACTTAGTGGGTTTATTCTTCATCTGTGCACAATGACTAGCACTGATTTTTTTCTGATCTTTGGATGAGATAAAGGTCAGTTTTCCTACAGCAATTTGAAATTTGTCAGCCTTAGCTTTGGCCAGTGTTGAGTCCCAGAATAGAAGTCCTAGTATGCCTGGTATAACATGTATTGGAAATGCCATATTCAAAGGAACATGTGTGTGTGTGTGTGTGTGTGTGTACACACTCACACACATGTGCTGGTCCTTAGGCTTGAACTCAAGGCCTGGATGCTGTCCTTGAGTTTTTTGTCACTCAAGGCTACCACCTCTACTTTTGCCTTTTTTTTGGTATTTTAATTGGAGATAAGAATATCATACATTTTCTTGTCCAGGCTGGCTTTGAACCTTGATCCTTAGATCTTAGTCTCCTGAGCCACCAGCACCCGGCTTAAGGAACACAAATCCTTACTCCAATGCTTCGGATAAATAAACTGATGAAGAATTACCTTTCCTTGTTCTCCCTCTCCCTGAAATTTTACATAAATCTCAAACTGAAAAAGTGATCTTATTTTCTTAAACTTTCTTGCCTTTTTTCCTTTATTGCCATTATCTTCTCTATGCTATTCTAAGTCTTTTAAAAAACCAGTAGTAAATTTCAGACCCAGAAACACAACAAATCAAAGAAAGGTTGGACAAACGGGATTACATGAAACTTCAGAGCTTCTGCATGGCAAAGGACATAGCTAAATAAGATCGATAGAAAGCCCACAGATTGGGAGAAATCTTCACTAGCCATACAACAGACAAGAGCCTCCCTCATATCTAAAATAGACTTAGAACTCAAAAAATTAAATTCCCCAAAAACAAATCCTCAAAGAAATACCCACCCCATTAATAAGTGGGCTACAAACTTAAAGAGAAACGTCTCTGAAGAGGAAATAAGAATGGAGTAAGCCAGGCCCAAAGAAACATAGGTCCCATGGTTTCCCTTATTTGCAATAACTAGTATATATCTGAGACAAGCAGAAAAGGTCAGATAAGTTGATGTTAGGTAAAATGAACCCCAAGATAAGTATTCAAATGTTTTTTTCTTCTTGCAATTGTTTCTAACATATTTATAAGATGATTTCTTTGTTTCTTTGTGTGTCCCTCCCCCACAGTATAACCCCTGCTTTCATTGTATTTGATGTTGGTATAATTTGTGGAGGGGAAGGGAAAAAACAAATCGTTTAAATAGGGATACAGGTGGACCCATTGCAACAATGAGATGTATAAGTCGTTATGTCGAAAAACAAACTATACAACTTTGGCCGGATGGGAGGAGGGTGGGGATGGGAAGGGGAAAAATAAAAAATAAACAAAAAGAATAGCCAATACACAGGAAGAAATGGTCAACATCTCTGGCCATAAAAGAAATGTAAATCAAAACATTGAGATTCTACCTCACCCCAGTCAGAATGGCTATAATCAAGAAATTTAATAACAACAGATGCTGGAAGGGATGTGGCCAAAAGGGAACACTGCTACACTGTTGGTGGGAGTGTCTTGTTCAACCACTCTGGAAAGCAGTATGGAGGTTCCTCAAAAGACTTCACATAGAGCTCCCCTATGACCCAGCAATCCCACTTCTGGGTATTTACTCAAATGACCACAAATAAGGCCACATTAAAGCTACCAGCACAACTATGTTTATCACAGCATTTTTCACCATAGCTAAGATATGGAACCAACCCAGATGCCTCTCAGTAGATGAATGGATCAAAAAAATTTTATATATATATATATATATATATATATATATATATATATATATATATATATGAATTCTATGCCTCCATCAGAAAGAATGACACCATCCTATTTGTCAGGAAATGGAAGGACTTGGAAAAATCATATTAAGTGCAGTAAGCCAGACCCAAAGGAGCATAGGTCCTTAGGTCTTCTTTATTTGTAATAATTAGTATACATTTAGGATAATCTTAGCGGATGAGCAGAATAGCTCAATAGCCATATACATATGACCATATAAGATGATGTGAAATGAAATGAACTCCAAGACACCGACACAAAAGGTTTTTCTTTTTTGTTCTTGTTCTCAATGTACTATGTGATTTTTTTTTCTTTTGTGTTTTTTCTCCCTATTGTTTATCCACTGTTGTCACTGTATTAAATTTGCTACCCTGGGTATTGTATATACGTTTATCTGAACTAAGGAAGGAAAAGGGAACAACAAAATGGTGAGACAAGGAACAAAGGGGAACCTATGCAACAGTGATACTCACAAGACAGTATGTTAGAAATGATCTGTACAACATGGAGTAGGGGGAGTTGGGGAGGAAGGGAAAGGGAGGAAATGAGGGAAAGGCTAACAAGTTAGACAAGAAATGAAATCACTACCTTACTTATGAAACTGTAACCCCTCCATACATCACCATGAGAATAAAATTTTCCAAAAAGAAAGAAAAGAAACCAGAAGAGACCCTTGGTAAGTTTGGGCCATGGAGTAGTCACTTGCAGCCCTTCACTTTTGATCTGAAGTTTTTCTCTTCTAAAGAATTCCTGATGTCTGTAGCATATACCTAGGACTTGAGGGTGAAGGGTGGGGGTCGATAAAGGAGGAATGGTGATTGTCTACTTGTAGTAAGCAGACACTCAGCTCTTCTAATCATGGACATAGGTATTTTAAGGTAATTTTAGTTGGATGTTGCCTTCATTCAAACATTTGCCAGGCACTATATGTTTATTTGGCTCAGAATCCATTCTTATTTTCTTAAAGTAGAGCAAGTTTTACACGTTGTAGCACTTTCTTCCTTTTTTTTTTTTTTTTTTTTAATAACAACTACCGTGACCTCTACTTCCAAATTAAGGCACCCAGAGAAAGCTAACTATTCTGTGTAAGTTATAAGAACATTGTAGAGGTTCCATCTACCAGCCAGATCAAGTGTCATGTTGGAGCGGGATCAGAACCTGGTGGTTATGAGTGGCCACATAGCCTCCCATGGGGCTCTGCTGAGATTTCCATAACTGAAGCATAGCAATGTTATGCACTTCACAGTAGCTATTTAGTTACAGGACAGAAAAATAACCAGGAAACATTTATTTAGAAATGACCTCTTACTATCTTCCTTATACCCACTTATTCACCTCTCTACCTACAAGCTTGACTCATCGTCTCGCTGCTTCTGATATTTTTCTTTCCCTTTTTGGTGCTGGTACCCAGGTTTGAACTCAGGGATTCTTGCTTTACTTGCTTGCTTCTCTGGCACTCTACTACTTGAACCCTACCTCCAGCCCAGCTTTTTGGTGCTTATTTCGGAGATGAAGTTTACTGGACTTTACTGTTCAGGCTGACCTTGAATTGTGATCCTCTATATTTCAGCCTTCCTAGTAGCCTGGGATTACAAGTATAAACCATAAGTGCATGGCTTTGCCATTTTCTCAAATGAATTTGATTAGCATGGGCTGAGGAACTACCATGTCAACTCTATTCCACATGGGAAAGGTTCACTGATAAATGACTAAACAACAAATCAACATGAACATATTCACCTAATAATAGTACACATTTCATAAAACTGTAGCATGCCAATATATTGTTAAATATAGATATTTTTCCATACAGTCTTCTATTTTTTTAATGTTAAAGTAATCTTTACAATTTCCTTTTAATCTCTTGCTCTCTTTCTTTTGTTGGCTAGGCAGGTATTCAACCACTCGAACCATGCCTCCAGCCCTTTTTGCCTTCATTACTTTAGAATAGGGTCTCACTTCTGCCCAAGTAAGCCTAAACTGCAGTCCTCTTATTTATGCTTCTTCCATATTTTGGAGGATCGTCACACACTATCATACTCCTTTTTATTGGATGAGGTGGGGTCTCATATACTTTTTCATTTGTTTGACTTTGAATCACCATCCTCCCAAATTTATCTTCCAGAATAGCTAGGAATACAGATGTGATCTACTGGTACCTGACTCTTGTTCCATTTCTTAATGTCAAAAGGAGGAAATGGTATGGATTACATATTGCTGTCTTTGTAACTTTTGAGAATTATTCTGTCATAAAACCCAGAAAGCCTTGACTCTATGTGCATATTGACCAAGTGTAAAATCGTAAAGCATTTTTTTAAATTCTCTAGTAAGAGGGCATCTGGAGGGCAGAAATAAATTTTCTATTAGTTCTTCAGGACAAGTGACGGTGAAGAAAATAACATGCATCATTCATTCACAAATCATGTGTTAAGCAGCAGACATAGAGCAGGCCTGTGTCAACAATGCTTGGATTGGGACAAAAGTAGTCATTCAATCTTTCCCCAAATTCAGAAACCAAATTGCAAGCCCTTACCTTGGAGGGCCTGTAAGCTATGGGTCTGTACGATAATGCAGAGCTGCAGGACCAGCTGTGGAGCACTTTCCAGAAAGGTGGCTAGCAAATGCAGCATACTCACATCGGCATACTCATACACCATTTTCCAGTAAAACCTCCATCTGTCATTCTCCCCACTCTGTCGGCTCCGAATACCTAAGTATATTGTGTGGAAATACCTAGAAAGAAAAATAGAAGAAGAAAGAGATGAGTGATTACTTGTTAAGCAAACTCTGTTTAGCAAGTCACATTAGGCAAGCACACAGAGGACACAATTAACTTGGTGGCTTCTCACTGAGAACTCCCAGTTAGCTGCTTTATGAGGATCCCTATTCCTAAATGCTCACTTTGAGGGGTATTTCGATTTAAATCTTCATTAAAAGCATTCTGTGAATTTCAATGTGACAAAGACAGAGGGACATTTGATGAACACCCAGGTCAGAAAGGGACTTGCTACTTAAAAAATTCACATACAAAGCTGAGCACTGGTGGCTCACGCCTGTAATCCTAGCTATTCAAGAGGCTGAGATCTGAGGATCACAGTCCAAAGCCAGCCTGGGTAGGAATGTCTATGAGACTTTTATCTTGAATAAACCACTTTTTAAAAAGCTGGAAATTGCCAGGCACTGGTGGCACTGGTGGCTCACACCTAGCTACTCAGGAAGCTGAGATATGAGGATCTCAGTTCAAATCCAGCCAGGCAGGAAAGTCTGTGAGATTCTTAGCTCCAATAAACCACTCAGAAAAAAACCAGAAGTGGCACTGTGGTTCAAGTGGTAGAGCACTAGCCTTGAGCTGAAGAGGTGAGGGGCAATGCCCAAGCCCAGAGTTCAAACCCCACAACTGAAAAAAAAAAGCTGGAAATTAAGCTATTGCTCAAGTGGTATAGCAAAAATGCTCAGAAACAGTTCCCAGGCCTTGAGTCCAAGCCTCAGGACTGACACAAAACGAAACAAAACAAAACAAAAATCATATATATTCTTTCTTTTCAGACCATCTCTGTGCCCACAAGTAATCAAGAGGTAAAATTTTCTCCTAGGATCCAACATATGCCTCAAGTACTAACATGCATATGCTTCTACATCCTCCCTATGTTTTTGGGTTTTTTTTGATTCTATGAGGTTTGAACTCAGGGCTTTATGCTTTCTAGACAATCACTCTATCACCTGAATCACCACACTACCAGATGTTTTTGCTTTTAGTTACTTTTTTAGGTAGGCTGGCCTTGGACCTTGTTGATCCTTCCTATCTCTGCCTCCTGATACCAAGTAAGAGCCCCATGCTAATACCTCTTCATGACTTTAAGAAAACCTTTTTATTTCTGAGCAAGGTGGCTCTTAACTGTCATCCTAGCTACTAAGGAAGTGCGATCACCAAAATGGTGATTTGAGGCCAGCCTGGAAAAAAGAACAGTCAGACCACATGTCAACCAATAGATTGTACTCATGGTGCAATCTGTCAAGAAATATAAATAGGAGGATCATAAACCATTTATGCCAAGGCAAGCAAAAACATGAGCATCTATTTAAAAAACTGCTGAAGTATAAAAGGCTGGGGGTGTTGCTTAAATTTTAGAGAAACAGCCTAGCAAGTGCAGGCTCTGGGTTCTAAGTACCATGATCAAAAAGAACAAAATAAAAACAAATTAACCTTCTTTATTATTGAAGACTTCAAACATTGCAAAAGGTGAAAAAAAATAGGTCAATGAACTCATTATGCCTTTCATTGAAATTAGGTAATTATCAATATATTGCTAATCTTTTTCATGTATACTTGCTGTCAGCCAGCAAAGTATCTTGAAGCAAACCCCAGGCATCATATTATTTAATCCGTAGATGTTTCATCACAGAGAGTTTAAAAACAAACACCATTTTCTCACTTAACAATTGATGACAATTTCCTCATATTATCAAATACTCAGTGTTCACTTTGTCCTGATTATTATAATCCTTGGGCTTGAAATGAAACCCAAATAAGTCTACCCATGGTGATTATTTTGTCAGTATCTAGTCTCTGTTACTCTGTCAGCTTTATTTCTTACATCTTTTTCACCATCTTGAGTTTGATGACAGTATTTACACAGTGTGGTTAAATGTCTTTACTTTGTATTCTCTGCAAATGAGTAGTTAGAGCTGGAATTTGGATGTGATCAAGGTCTTTGTTTCAGGCAGGTGAGGGATAATCTCATCAGGAAGTATACTGTATTGCATTCATGGTTGCAAAAGGTGATATTCTAAAACCATCACCTTCTCCAGGCCTTCTGTCCATGATGTCAATGATGGTTGTCTGGAGCTTGCTCTCTAATAGGTCACTCAAAAAAGGAACCTAGCTAGGGACAGTAGTTTCTGAGCTCATGTGCATTTGCAACAGCTCAGAGTTCTGTATCTTGTCCTGCATGTGAAGAAGGTACTTTAGGTTACACAAAGCCCAATCGCCATTTTTACTTGGAGATGGGGACTGATTTGAGGTTCTGTGAAGAAACTGCCCAGTGCATAGATTCTAAGATGCCAAGCGAAGGATAGCAGGGCCCAGCAAGCAAAAGGGCAGACAAGTTCTGACAGCCTTCTCGCTGGAAGATCATGTTGATGGATATAAAATCCATGCAAATTCCATGCCAAGCAAACTTTGCCATTGTGTGTGTGTGTGTGTGTGTGTGTGTGTGTATTGGTATTGGGGCTTGAACTGAGGGTGTAGATGCTGTCCCTTAGCTTCTTTGCTCAAGGACCACTAGCCTTGAGTGAAAAAGTGGAGCCATATCTCCACTTCTGGCTTTTCAGTGGTTAATTGGAGATAAGAGTCTCATGGACTTTCTTGCCCAGGCTTGCTTTGAACCATATCCTCAGATCTCAGCCTCTTCAGTTGCTAGGATTGCAAGCATGAGCCATCAGCTCCTCACAGCAATTTATTAATATGAGTGTTTTAATCTATTAATTCTTTAATTATCAACAGTAAGTATTGTCTTGGAAGAGTCTCACCAAAACTTCTGTTTCTTTTTTCTCCAGTATTAGACCTTTTAGCTTGGTTATTCAAAAACTATTTTGTCTCTTACAATACTCTTATTAGCATGCATCTTGATAATGATTATTATGCATAAATATTCTCAAGAATGTGACCTACTGCTTAATTATGCAGCTTCAGGATTGAGTATATAGTTTCAAATTTTCTTGAAATAGTGCTTAATGTTTTTTCTATTTATTTTAGATTTCTTTCTGAAGGACATACATTTGTATGCATATATTTTGCCTTGTCAGTAAAATTTCTGTTTCTGTCATTTTCTCCTGAATCTTCTTAACCTCAAGTTTATTTATTAAAACTTTTTACTCTTTAGCTATAGTGTTTGTGTCATGAATGACTCTTCCCATTGAGCTTGCATTTCTGCCTTGGTTTTTGAAAACAAGAAGTCTATGTTGAGTGTTATCAGATTTTTGGTTAAACTATATTTTTTCTATTACTTTTCTATTTTTCTATTATTGTAATATATACATTTATAATATTAAGTATATATTATTAATATATACTAAAGCATTTATAATTTTCTTAATTTCTTTTGGCTCATTTTGGTTACTTTTTATTTTTTTATATATTTTTCTTCTTTTTGTACTTTTTTATTGTAAAAATATTGTATAGAGGGGTTACAGCAAGGTAATGAGTACATTTCCTATCAAGCATTGTTTCCTCTTCTTTTGTTTTTCCCCTACCATCCCTTCCCTCCCACCTCCACAACTACCACCTGCCTTACCCCGCCAAAGTTGTAAAGTTCGTTTTCAACAGTGTCTTGTACATCTCATGCTTACAATGGGTCGACCTGTATCCCTATTTAAGCACTTTTTTTCTCTTCCCCTCCCCAAATTAGAAAAGTGTATATACAAGATGCAGGGCACTGTCATCAAATACAGTGAAAAAAGGAGTTATACCATGGGGGAGGAACATACAAAGAAACCAAAAAATCACATGGTACATTATTAATATGTTATAAAAAATAGCAAGAAAGAAAACAATTGTGCCTCTTACATGGTCATATGTACATAGCTTTTGACCTTTTCTACTTCTCCTACACATGTACTAGTTATTGCAAATAAGGGAAACCCTGGGACTTACGTTTTTGGGGGCCTGGCTTACTTCACTTAATATAATTTTTTCCAAGTTTTGCATGTGTTTTTATGGTACATTTTTGTAGAAATAACATTTTTCTTATTTCCTTCTCATTATAATACTGATCTTTTACTTGATGCTGAGTGTAAGAAGTCCATTTTTAAATGCTTTTAAAAGAGATCAAGAGCTAGCATGATTTTGCTTGTTTCATGGCTATAGAGTACATTCTTCTGCTGTTCTCATGAAGTGATAAAAAATAGCATCCCTATTACTTTCTAAGATCATCTGTCTCTGTTCTTCTTCTTTTTTCTTTGGGCCTTCACTTTCATTTCTTGTGGTTGTTCCTGTCCTGTTCAATTTGGTATCTAATTCCAGTAGAGTCTCCTCAATGTGCAGCCTTGCTCTAGAAGGCTGTTTAGTTTGACAAGATTGAAGAGCCCAGTATCTGGCTTCATTGAAACTTCAAGGATGCTTTTTCTGGGTCTTGTGAGCTATCTAAAAGTCTCCCAACTTTGTATCTGTGAGCTTTGATCTGATCTATCTTCTGCTGTAATCACTTTACAACCATCTTGGGCTCCAAAAAAAAGAAGACTTTCCAAAAAATACCTTGTATGAAAGGCAAACTCCATCAAATAGGCAAAGCTTTCTTATCCTCTTAAAGGAATCAGCCAATAACTCAGTTTACTTGTCCCAATGGTAAAGTGACAACGTCTCGGGAACGCCTCCAGAGACAAAAGGCTAATAATAATGATCCTTTAGAAAAACCCTATGACTTAAGACTGTTTTAACTATGCATACCTTTCCTACTTTCTACCTTCAATTCACCTTATTTAACCTAAAGCCAATGTCTGTACCTCTAAAGATGGCTAAAGATGTACTGAAGAGCTGTCTCCCTATGGCTGCCATGTAAAAGATCTCTTTTCTCTACCTTTCACCATGTCTCCTTATTTGACATATGGGAATTAGTAGCCAGACCTAATATGGAACTCCAGGACTTTGGTCTTAGGGCTTAAAAACCGGTTTCATTATGGTTGCTTGGCTCACTCTCAAGCCGGATCATTGGGAACATCCTGTAGCCTCTGCCTCCTCCAGGATGGCCACTGAACCCCGCCCAGAGAGTTCAAGCTGGGAATTGAGCAGGTCTTTTCCTCCATCTCCCTCTACTTTCTCCTTTATGATATAGATAACATAAAGATCTTGAATGCTATCACAAATTTGTCCTCCAGTAATTATGGAGGAGTCTTTCAACATTGATTCTGCTACAATTGTTATCCAGGGTTTCTCACTTTTGTTTGTTTAGTGCACCTTACACATACCATATTTGCAACCATGACCAAAGCTGCAGAGCAATGTGATTTTAAAACATAAAGCAGATATAATAATTCCTTCAAATCTTTGTTCTGTACAAACAGAACAAAGTTTAAAGTGAAGCTTACAATCAGGCAGCTTATAGGGATTTTAATAAACAGCCTCCCGTGCTCTCACACTGCCTCACACACATGGTTTGGATTAGCTCAGTGGGAAGTGCTGCTGTCTCTTACCTCCATTCTGGTCTGGAAATCACTTTGGAGTAGCCTTTCCTGCTTCTCTGACTGGAAAACTCCATTAGAAACTCACAGTCTCAGTTCAATCATCACTAATTATTGTTTAGGCCGGTACTCCTCTACTTGTCGGTATTAGTTGCCTATGGCTGCTCCAACAAAGTACCATAAACTAGTGGCTAACCAATGGAAATTTATTATCTCCCAACACAATCTGGAGAGTCTAAATCTGGAGGTTGTGTCTAACTCAGTTTTTGATGATTCACTCAATGAGTATGTATTGAATACGTACAATATTTTCAATTTCATAGTTTCCTGACGGTAATGCAAACTCATTGGAGAATTTTAAATAGAAGAAGGGATATGATGAATACTTTACCATCATTGGTTACTATATGGAAAATAGAAGGCAGAATGGCAAGGAGGAAGTGGACAGGAAGAATAGGCACTTTGGCTCAGATACTGTTGCAAGGATCAGCCAGAGGTACTGGTGGTCAGAAGATCTCAGCATTGAGATGTGTCCTAAAGATAGAATGAGCAGCCTTTGCACCTGGAGTGATCAAATAAGTGCATGAATGCACAACTTTCTTTCAATTACCGTGGAAGTTTAAAACTCAGGACTTTCATGGCATTCACAAAGACAGTAGTAGTCCCACAGAGGCCTCCTTGAGCTATTTTATTGCCAGTTCTCACCTGGGGAAAATATACATACACTCAGCTCTTTGCTGCCACAGGCTAAAAAGCTACAAAAATAGCTCCCAGGTCTGTGGCCCACAGGGATGTGAACTCTAGTGTCACAATAAAAAGCTTGTTTTTCTGGCACCATGAACTCACTTAACCTGGTTCCGATGACAACTCTTTTCCTTTCCATAGAAAGGAAACTTCTTATTATGAAATAAAGCCAAACCAAACCCTCCAATAATTCACACACAGAGTCCAAGCACTCATACACCAAGGAGAGTAAAGAAAGCTATTTTCAGGTCTTAGATGAGTATTTTTCTTATTTAATTGTGGTCAAATAAACATTAAGTAAAATTTTCCATCTAGATCATTGTAATTACATGCTTCTGTGGCTTGAGTGCATTCATACGTTTACAATTATCACCAGCATTCATTTCCAGAAGTCCTTTCATTTATCAAGACTGAGCCTTGGCACCCATTAAACAACAACTCTTCCTTCCCTCTTTCCCAGCCCCTAGAACCAGTCTCCTACTTTCTTTCTCTATAAATATAACCTCCACTCAGAATCATATATAAGTGGAATCACACCATATCTGTCCTTTTGTGACTAGTTTATTTCTTTATCATAATGTCATCAAGGTTCATCCTTACAATAGAGTTTTCAAATGCCTGTATCATGGTTAGAGGTATGACTCAGGTGGTAGAGCACCACAAGGCTCTGAATTCAGATCCTAGAATCACCAAAAACAAACAAACAAATAATAAAATTAAATGAAATTCCTAGTCACGCACCTGTACTCCTAGTTACTAAGAGGGTTGAAATCTGAGGACTGTGGTTCAAGGCCAGCCTGGCAGGCAAATCTGTAACACTCTTATCTCCAGTTAACCACCCCAAAGTCACAAATTGAGGGCCAACTAGCAGAGCTCAACTAGTAGAGCACTAGCCTTGAACAAAAAGCTCAGGGACAGATCAGGCCCTGCCTGAGTTCAAGCCCAGCATACAAACAAACAAACAAACAAACAAACAAACAAACAAATAAATAAATTGTCCAAATCTTTTCTTAGGAAGAAAGACATGTATGTAGAACAACTCCTTTACAAGTCTACCTTAAAAAGAGTGAAACAAGAAATGCTTTACCAATAAGATTTCAGCCATTGGCTTGAAACTCCTGACCTTATAAGCCGTGAGACTCACTTATGGTATTGCTTTCAACAAGTAACTGCAGGCAAAGAACAGGGGGATGTTGGCTCATGTGGGTATTCCTAGCTACTCAGGAGGTTGAGATTTAAGGATTGCAGTTCGAAGTCAGCCTGGGCAGGAAAGACTGTTAGACTCTTATCTACAATTAACCACCAGAAAACTGGAGATGGAACTGTGGCCAAAAGTGGTAGAGTGGTAGCTTTGAGCAAAAAGAGCTCAGAGACAGCACCCAGGTCCTGAATTCAAGCCCCATGGCAAACCAAAAAACAACAAAAATTTTAGAGAGATACAGCATAGTTTATTTATAGAACAAAAATAGTTAAGATTCAAGCACTCAACAATGAGCAACTAATCTATTTCAGGGTATGGTTTTCCCTTGGTCTTGGGGGATTGATTCCAGGATCCTGTTTAGACACCAAAGTCTAGATGACCAAGTCCTTTAGATAACATGGCATAATGAGTACATATAATCTGCACACATCTTCTTATGTACTTTAAGTCATTTGTCGATTTCTTATAATAACTAATTGTAGTATAAATGCTATGTAAATAAATATTATGCCATGTTGTTTAGAAAATAATGACAAAAAGTGTGTATACATTCAGTACAGACCAATTTCATTTCCAATAGCTTTGATATGTAGTTGGTTAAATCTGCTGAAGAAAAACCTGTGGGTACAGACTGCTATTTTCATATTATGAGAGACAAAAGACCTATAAACAAAAAGTGTTTATAGATCTAAAGGTATAGCTCAAGTAGTAGAGAACTCATTTAGTGCAGGGCCCCAAATTCAAACCCCAGTACCACCCAAAAGAATAAATAATGTATACACATGTTTCACTAATATTTTCAATGTGTGCGTATGCACAGAATACAGTTTAGAATGTTTAACACCAAAATATTCAAGTAGGATTTTTGAATGCTGGGATTGTGGGTCATTGCTATTTTTGAAGTTGATAAAGACAGTGAATGTTTAAATGCTAAGCTAGTTTTCATATTTTATTTAGTTTTTATTGAGCTTTGTTTTGTTTTGTTTCATGATGCTAAAGGTTAAACTCTCTAGAGAAATGGGGGGACAAAGAGTGAACAAATGCAGCAGTGATCCTCACTATGGACTATACTGAAAATAATATACAACTTGTGGGAAAGGGGAGTCGGGAGGGAAATGAGAGAAGAGGAAGAAGACACTTGTTCCAAAAGAAATGTACTTTTTTAACTGTAATCTTTCTGTACATCACCTTTACAATATAAACAAACAAAACAAATATATAAATGACTAAACTTGCAGCCTCACACATGCCAGGCAAGTATTCCACCACTGAGGTACAACTTCTTTCATAGAGTTCATATTTCATATGTTTTGTAAACTTCCTCTCTAGAAAACTTTAACAACTGGTAAATATATGAGCCCTCCTGTTTTCTTAAACTGCTATATATTTCCATTTTGAAAAATCTGCCAGGGCTGGCAAGGTGGCTCAGTGGTAGAGTGCTTGCCTTGCATGCATGAGGCCCTGGGTTCGATTCCTCAGCACCACATAAGCAAAAAGAAAAAGGCCAGAAGTGGCACTGTGGCTCAAGTAAGTGATAGAGTGCTAGGCTTGAGCTGAAGAACTGAGGGACAGTGCCCAGGCCCAGTTCAGACCCCATGACTGAACCCCCCCCCCAAAAAAAATCTATCAGTTTTGTGGTTGAAAACTAACATGCTTGAGTTAGGGATTCTAATTCTTACTGAGATTCAACATTTATAGAAGTCTATTGGCCTTTCATATTTTATTATGTTGTGATTTGACCTTACATCATTTTTCAGTTTTGATGTCTTTTTTTTTTTTTTTGTCAGTCATGGGGCTTGAACTGGGCCTGGGTGCTGTCCCTCAGCTCTTCAGCACATGGTTAGCACTTTACCACTTGAGCCACAGTGCCACTTCTAGTTTTCTGAGTGGTTTATTGGAGATAAGAGTCTCACAGCCTTTTCTGCCTGGGCTGTCTTTGAACCATGATACTCAGATCTCAGCCTCCTGAGTAGCTAGGATTACAGGCATAAGCCACCATGCCCGGCATTGATAAGTCATTTTAAAAGTTATAATCCTCAAGTTTGGCTGCTTATATGGACCATGGTAACCAAATCATTGCTGAGTCTTCTATCATAACTAACACTGTAGCATTATGGCCTAGAGTCATAGGATGAAGAAGCTAGGGATCAGCTGCCAAGGTGACATGGCTGAGAAATGGCAACTGTACCAATATATTTCTTGTCTGAGAGACAATAAGTGCCAAAGTTAAGTTTAATTATGGACAGAACTTCAGTCTTCAGTCCATCAGTTCCAGGACTTTGGGGAAATCACTTATAGTTTTAAGCCTTAGATTTCTATTCTGTTAAACTTTAAGAGATGATAAAAGATAAGATAATCTATAGAAAGTATATAATAAGCAGTGGCTAAACAGATTAAAAATAAGTTATTGTCTATTTTATTGAGGAGTTAAATTGATAGCAGCAATGATACCTTAAACTTTGGGCTCTCCCTTTAATTATCTAGGATCATCTTGAGATTCAGTGATATGTAGGGGAATATTGTCCCAAGAATGCAAAGTTTGAAGGTAATCTCTCTCTCTCTTTCTCTTTCTCTCTCTCTCCTCTTTTTCTTTCTCTCTCTCTCTCTCTCACTTTCCTTCCTTCCTTCCTTCCATCATCTATCACTTATTCATCATCCATCACCTAGTACATCTAGATGCTTTAAATTATATCCACATATCTACGATAGGAGAGGAAGATTACCAGTCCCTAGAAAATTACCCTTTGTACACTTGAAGACAATAGTCAGCATCTTGTCTCCTCTCTCCTCGGAGCCTGTGTTAGCATTATCTCATTGGACAAGTTTCATGCCACCTAGCCTTTGCTCTGATGGGTCCTTATGTGAAGGTAGAGATGATGGGCATCCCCTCGCAGGGTACTAGAGGCTGCCAGCAAGAGGATGGCAATGTTGCCTGGTACTTAGCTACTGATCTTTTGAGTTTATCTTAACACTTTATCTTTTTGATGCTAATAACAAAGGTAATCTTTTGTATGTTGTTCTGTGTAGTGTTTATGTCACGGTCATCCTCCTACTAGGAGACAGGATTTTGCAGATCTGAGTGTTGGGAACACAGGCTGGGATCTAGGTTGGGTAAAGGAGTGTGGATTAGAAAGGTTTTCCTTGTTGGAATTCTGTTTAGATGTCTGTGAAGATAGTAAGGAGTGCTCACAAAATGTTGTATTTGAAGTTAAAAATTTAGCATAATTACCAAAGGGCTCATTTAAAAAGAAAAAACTGACAGCTTTGCCATCACCACTGGCACTGAGATGAACAAACAGCTCCTGTCAGTGCCAGTGGTGATGCTCTGAGTGAAGGCTGGTCTGAGATGTCACTGGGCTCTCTCCTAGCTTGCAGGTAGAAATATCCACAAGGCACTGGCTTTCTTTACCCTACGATTTGTTCTTTCTCTGCTAGGGTCAGTGTCACAATTTACTGCCCTGGGAAGCATGCTTGCAGAAGATACAGTTTTCCATTCAGCACCAAGGGTCATCAGGCATTCTGCACCAACTTTATCAATACAATTTAGTCCACCAGCATTTTGGTTTTGTAAGTTCTTTAGCAATGTTGAAGTGCCTCAAGCCATCCAACATCACCTTCACCATGCCATACATACACAGACACCCACATGCAACTTAGCTACACAACACAGATACAAAAGCAAGTCTGAAGATTTAAACTGCATTGACATTCTCAAATTCTTTTTTTTAATCAATATTTTCCCCAGTGCAAACAGCACTTTGGAAACTTTCTATATCACTGACCTCAGATTGAAACACAGAATAACAACTACATTAGACTTAGAGGAGAAAACTTTAACTGTATACTACATATGTGGTACAGTATTACATAGCTAGCATGTGGTTACAGTTTTGTGCGATTGAGAACATTTTTACATTGCTTGTGTGATTATGGGTTGTGGATTCCACATGCTTCAAATAGTGCATATGCATGGTAAATGCTTTACTTCTTACAAAACATTTGATCAAGTATGTTATTAGCTGTTGTACATATGGCTTAAACAGATTGTTATTAATAGCTAAAAGATATTATGCATATATCCAAATATT
Source organism: Dipodomys spectabilis (assembly GCF_019054845.1). NCBI lineage: Eukaryota > Metazoa > Chordata > Mammalia > Rodentia > Heteromyidae > Dipodomys > Dipodomys spectabilis. Next base: position 1,108,805 of record NW_024870876.1, read on the forward strand.
GAACTATCTTGTATTATCTTATTACATATTAAATAATTTTGCTGCTAGCAGCTGGTATTTTTACTATATGAAAAAATACATGGAGTAAAATCTGCCAGATGAGCTTTAAATAAACAGCATCAATAATAAACAGTGATTCCACAAACTGTTATTTTCTTCTGTTGCTTGGTTACAAAACTTAAATCTATATATATATGAAACCTCAACTGTAGGTATTGTTAAATAACACAGTTGTATTATTTGTCATTTTAAAAAATTTTATACTGAGTATGTTAAACAACAACCACAACCGCGTATAGTGGTACATGCCTGCACTTCCAGCTACTCAGGACACTGAAGTAGGAGGATCATTAGAGCCTACAAACTGAAGATCAGCTTGGATAACACAGGGGGGACCTTCCCTTATAGCTCCTAAAAACAAAATAACAAGAACTTTAAATCAAACCACCACCAACCACACCACCTTTTTTTTTTTTTAAAGCAGAATATCAGGCTCTAACAGCTCTGTCCTTTGCTGAAAAAGATGAATAACTTGAACATTTGACCTAGATTTTGGTTAGAAAAATTTTCTAGCGACTTATGGCTTTAAGAATAGATTCTATTTCCCATGAGCTATCTATAGAAAATAAAACCCCATATGTATGTATTGAAGGGGACTGAATGAATGGCCATTTGTCATTAGCATTAGGGTCACAGCTATATGAGGGCATTGGAGGCTATCCCAGCCCCAGAAGGATCCAGGTAAGCTGTCATCATTACTCCATAGCCCCTCAATATTGCCCATACCATGTGATCAGTGCCCACATGCCCACGGGGCCTGGTGTTTCCACCTCACACTAGAGACACCACAATCTCTGTGTAAACAATTCATGTGTTTGTAATATCTCTCTTGTTGTGTTATAAATATTCATGGCAAGGGGCAGAAGAACCTTCCCAGAATTCCTTGAACATGACCACCTTCACCTACTGAGTACATTAGTCTCCCTCCACCCCCGTACTGCCTGTGAGACTAACAATGCTCTCTCTGGCATTCTCTGCGTGCTTTCATCTGTCTGCAACTTTCCCCTGTCAGACAGAAAATAGGTGGATAATAATTAGAACAATTTGGGCCCTCACAGAAGACCAGTTCATGTTTTATAGTGTATATGGGCATGTTGTATTTGATAGAGGCCTATTTTCTGACTAATTGCATGCTTTGGCAAACACAAAAATTCTCTATAAAATATATTACTTCTGTTTTGTTGAATTTTCATGGCACGTCTCATAAAGATATTGACTGTGTACGTAGTTATGCTAGAGGAAATAAGTAATAGTGTGGCAGTGTGGCCAGAACTTGTTGGGCGACTTGGTAAATGTGGCTGAGAGAGGAGAGGAAGTCCTGCAGGGAAGGGAGGTTTTTCATTTAGTCTTACCATATTAGTTGTACATGGTAGGTTTTATTATAACACTTCCATGTATACATAAAATCAATTTCATTCCCTCATCCCTTCCTCATCTCTTTTGTCCATTCTTAGAACTGTTTCAACAGGTTTTAGTGCTCTGTGTTCAGGTATACATACAAAATACAATATTCATATTCACCCTCATTTGCCTATCCATTTTTCCTCCTCACTCATGAAGTACTTCCCCCAAACAGAACCTGTTTTACTTTTCTATCCAATATTTTATGTGTATTAAATGTACAAGGGAATTTCAGGTTGGTATTTTTGCACATGTATATATTATATTTTATTATAATAACTATTTCAATCTCTTTATCTATCTTCCCTGTCTTCACTGTTGTATAGCTTTCCGGGAGATTCCTTATACCATTTTCACATATAGACACAATGTATTTCAATATTATTCAATGTATGTCTATGAATATGTGTGTCATTTAGGCCTAGATTCACTAATGAGAGAAAACAGGCAAAATATGCCTTTGTGAGCTTGGCTTTTCTCACCCCACATGATTATCTCTAGTTCAATTTATTTTATTAAAATGACATGATTTCATTTTTCTTTATGGCTCTGTAACATTTCATGGTACATATGTACTGTTTTCTTCATTCATTAGCTGCTGAGCATCTTTGCAGATTCTATAATCTGGGTGCTATAAACAAAGCTGCAATAAACATGGGTATGTATGTTCCTTTCTTGAGGAATGACACGAGGGTGACTCCTCCACATATTTTGGTTCAATATAGTACTGGAATGCCTACCAAGATCAATAAGTCAAGAAAAAGAAGCAGAAGGAACTCAAATAGGATTTTTCCCCTATCTGCAGAGATACGATCTTATACTTCAAAGACCCTAAAGATTTCACCAAAAATCTCTTAATATCTTATAAATGCCTTTGAAACAGCAAATTTGAAACATGTAAAAACAGTAGCTTTTATATGCACCAACAATGATCAGGCTGAAAAAGAAATCTGGAAAACAATCACATTCAAAATAACTAGAAAAAACAACCGTCCCATTAATAAGTGGGCTAATGACTTAAAGAGAGACTTCTCTGAAGAGGAAATAAGACTAGCCAATAGACACATGAAGAAATGCTCAACTTCTTTAGCCATAAAAGAAATGCAAATCAAAACAACATTAAGATTCCATCTCACCCCAGTCAGAATTGCTATAATCATGAAATCTAACAACAACAGATGCTGGAGGGGATGTGGACAGAAAGGAACCTTATTGCATTGTTGGTGGGAGTGTAAACTTGTTCAACCACTTTGGAAAGCAGTATGGAGGTTCCTCAAAGGACTACACATAGAGCTCCCCTATGACCCAGCAATCCCACTTCTGGAAATTTGCCCAAATGATCACAAACAAAGGCATACTAAAGCTACCAACACAACTATGCTTATCACAGCATTGTTCACCATAGCTAAGATAAGGAGCCAACCCAGATGCCCCTCACTAGATGAATGGATCAAGAAAATGTGATATATATAGATATAAACATATATTTATGTATACACAATATACACACACAGACACACACACAGAGACACAGACACACACACAGACACACACACAGACATACACACATATATTTCAATGCTTCCATCAGAAAGAATGACAGTGCTCCATTTGTTAGAATGGAAAGACTTGGAAAAAAATTATATTAAGTGAAGTAAGCCAGACCCAAAGACATATAGGTTCCATGGTTTTCCTTATTTTCAATAATTAGTATACATCTAGGAAAATCTTAGTGGATGAGCAGAAAAGCTTAAAAGCTAGGTACATACGACCGACCGTATAAGATGACGTTAAGTGAAATGAACTCCAAGATATGTACACAAGAGGTTTTTCTTTGTTGTTGTTTTTATTGTACTACGTAATTTTTTTATCTTTTGTATGTTCTTTCCCCTATGCTATATCCTCTATTGTCACTGTATTTGATTTTGGTACCCTGCATCTTGTATACGCATTTATGTAATTTGGGAGGGGAAGGAGAATAACAAAATACTGAAACAAGGACACAGAATGACCCATTGTAATGATATTCATATGTTGAAAATGAACTTCATAACTCTGAGAGGGGATAGGATTGACAGAGTGGGGGAGGGAAGGAATAGTAGAAGAAAAACAAAGGAGGGAGTAACAGTGCTTGACAAGATATATACTCCTATATACTCATTACTTTATTCATATGATTGTAACCCCACTGTACTTTACAATAAAATAAAATTTAGAAAAACTAGAAAAAATAAAATGCCTAGGTATAAATTTAAGTAGGAGGTTAAAGACTTCTACAATAAAACTATAAAAACTTGAAGAAAGAAATTGAAGAAGACAATAGAAAATGGAAATAAAAAAATAAATCCAAAAATTTATAGGAAAGCATAAAAGATTTTGAATAGAAAAAGCAATTCTGAGAAAAAGAGTGGTGTTAGCAGTATCACAATGTCCATCTTCATTCACTCTTTTTCATTTTGCTGGTCCTGAGGTCTGGGTATGATTCCTGAGCTGTCTTGCTCAAGGCTAGTGCTTAACTGCTTGAGCCACATCTCCATTTCTGGTTTTTTGGTGGTTCATTGGAGATAAGCGTCTCACAGACTTTCCTACCTGGGCTGGCTTCAAACCATGATCCTCAGATCTCAGCCTCCTCAGTGTGATGTGAGCCATTAGCACCCATTTTTTTTTTTGCTCTTAACACTCATAATGCTTATACCCTTGTTCAGAAAAGAGACAGGACAAGAAGCATTTCTCCAAAACTCACTCTTTTCTGTAGCATTCATATAAGTTTATATTCTAATAGTAAAATGTTTATTATAATGGAGAAGAGAATCTAGGAGCAAATATAGCAGTGACTTCTAGTTGACATAGTGTGGTAACTATAATCCAAATCTCAAGTAAAAAGACTATTGGTAGAAATTGTTACTGCATTAACAACAACAAAAAAACCACCAAGATTAATGGAATATTTGTCATGATTGTAGTAGAATCAGACCCTTCAATCTAGGCCTAGTTTGAATGAGTTTTATGACAGACCAGGAAAGTGTCATGTCTGGGGTGTGTGTGTGTGTGTGTGTGTGTGTGTGTGTGTGTGTGTGTGTGTGTGTGTGCACATGCTTGTGCATGCTTACATATTGTTTTATACTTTTAAAACCAAGGCATTTCTGGGCAGCTTTTTTTTTTTTTTTTGTCGGTCATGGGACTTGAACTCTGAGCTTGGGTGCTGTCCCTCAGCTCTTCAGCTCAAGGTGAGTGCTCTACCACCTGAGCCACAGTGTCACTTCCAGTTTTCTGGTGGTTTATTGGAGATAAGAGTCTCATGGACTTTCTTGCCCAGGCTGGCTTTGAACCGCAATCCTCAGATCTCAGCCTCCTGAGTAGCGAGGATTACAGGTGTGAGCCATGGCGCCCAGCTCTGTGCAGCATCTTAATGATTGAATTTAGTAGACCTTAGAGCATCTATAGTTTGAAAGATAAGATAAAAATCCCTGGGCCTCGAGCATCTGAACTATCAAATCACAGGAGGCTAAACAGGAAAAGTGAGCAGAATGGGAAGAGCATAATTATTTGGCATGTTCTGTATTTCTGAGTGGTTCTCCTGCCCAAAGTGTCTCCAAATAGATGAATATTATGAGAGGCTAATTTCATCCACAAAATACCAATTTCCAAATGTTTGGAAAGTTTAGAACATCTACAGAACCACCTCTTGAGCTCCAGATCCCACTTGAATAGTTTGGGTTATTTAGGTCCATAGGTAATAATTTTTGTTCTTGTTAAAAAATTTGATTATCACTCATATTGGAATTTTATCCATTTATTTTCCAAGCTAGGGCAAAAACAATTTAAACTGTGTTTCTTCAGAATCTTTGTAAGAATGACCTAAAATACAGTGCCAATGAAAGGTGGGGAGCAAATGAACCAGAGGTCTGGAAATATTGAGCCTAAACTATTCTAATGTTTGTGAGCAGGAAAGCTCTCTTGTGAGCACCATATCATCTCCCTGCCCCTCATGAGCCCAGCAAGGTTCCATCCCCACTGAGTCATGAGATGTATCTGAGCACCTACGTTCTAGAAGAATGTCCATGTGCTACAAGATTAGAGTCAGGGACAGCTTTACTCTGTGCATCTAATTTCCAAAAGTCCTGAAAGACTCCAAGACCACAGTGGGTGAGATTATTATGTGAGGTCAATAGGAGGAAAGTGTTTGAGCTATTTGTGCTGAGAGCATTACTTCTAAGTCTAGAATGCTCCTGAGAATGGTTCTCATGTAAAAGAACACAGAGCAGTGTCTGGAGATTAAGAGGTGCCCTAAATGCTGCTTTTGCTGGGCCTATGAATTACGTAAAAACAGGATAAAAGCTAGGTACCATGCTCCTAACTTTGCATCTGAGCCCTTGGATCTGAGTCATTCTCTTCTGCAGTGGTTTTGCAGTTCACCTCGAGAAAGGACAGGAATGACATAAGTGTTTGGTGGGTAAAGGCAAGCTGACTTCAATTAGTATTTTGAAGCAAGAGGAAAGTGAAACAGACTTAAAGAAGGAGAGCAGTCAGGGTCTCTGGAGATTGGACTTGCTCCTGCTTCCTTCTCAGGTGATAAAACTTTTTCTTTATCTCTCCAGCGATATAGGCTGGGATAATGGTCAGCCAAGCTACCTGCGACCAGAAATGTTTAGTCGTGCATACTCTTCTCCTCAGTTCCCTGTGCATTTTAAACTAAGGCAAATGTCTATCACTCCAAAGATGGCTGAAGAGGTACTAAAGTGCTGTCTTCCTGTGGCTGCCACATAATAAAGCTCCTTTCTGTGACCTTCACCATGTCTCTTAATTTAGCATATAATGGTAAGTTGCCAGACCTGACATATGCAGCTCTTGGACTTTGGATCTGAGGTCTAAAACCTCAATTTCCCAATGAATTCAGAAAAAGAGAAGCCTTTCCTTCATCCTTGTTTTCTTAACTGATTTGCTCAGCAGCCTGTATTCCTAAATGTTTCTCATACCCCAGGGGAGACTGTCACACCACAATTCAGCAAATGGGCTGTGAAAACCAATGTGCTAAACGTGGCAGGGGGTGGGATGATCCTTTAGCCAAACACTTCTACACCACTCAGAATCCTTTCTGGGAAAGCTCCAGGCTTCTGTGATCACCTACCAAGCTAATTATGATGAAGATTTTTCCCCCCTAGGAATCATGCCTGAAAACAAAAGTTTAATAAGGTTTTCATTTACTCATTCATTCACCCATTCATTCAGGGCAGGTTTTCTCACTGAAGGGCAGTGTAGGTGTGAACCAGGTGGAGGACCACAGCCTCTGAGTGTAGGCTCGTTCTTTCCCCTCTCCTGGAGTCTGTACCCTTCACCAAGTATCCAAGTACCTTCCAGGCTTGGTCCCCCTTGCCCAAACTATGGTTACTCTGCACAGAGATCTTTATTCTACAATTTTATGGTGCTCACTCTGCACTCAAGCTCTTGGAGTCCAATGATGCCCAATTCATAGATAACAAGATGGCTTTGTAATAGTTACACCCTACTAGAAGTAACTGAGATGAGAAGGATTCTGAGCTGGTTTTAGAGCTTGCTGGTGTCAGGAAGTGACACCTACCATTGATAAGCAAAGGCCAATGCCTTAAGTATTTCCTAGAATGTAGCTCAGAGTCTCTTGAGTCTTCACTCTTCCATGCAGGGCCTTAAGGTAGGGAATAAATGGTTCCCATTCTTTCTCTTCTTCATGCCTATCCAGCTAGTCCTTCTAAACTTAGATTCATAATGCTAAACTAAAAGCTAAAATGAGAAATTGACTCAAATGAACACACATAATTCATGTACGTGCGCGCGTGTGCGCACACACACACACACACACACACACACACACACACACACACACACACACACTGTCAAGACCTAGCATTGCCTTACACTACACATGCTGAATTGAAAATACATCTCTGCTGGCTGTCAGCAAACAGTTAGCTATGTGTGCAATTGAATATGAAGGATTTTAAACCTTTTTTATGTCCTAGTCTTAGAGCATTTTGCTCTATAGACCTTTTCCCTGTGGCATATCATATTTTATTAGCAAATCGTGCCTCCTCAACAATTTTCTTTAAAATCACAACATCAATAAAAATACAAGCATTTACATGCATTCTTTGGGGATGTAATTTGAATTGTTCTAGTCTAGTATAAACTGAAGCTTTACATTGAGTTTGGACTCAATTCAGCAACATCAGTGGTCGAGACTTGATTTTTTTGTTTCATAGGAAATAATTTCTTGCTTTATTTAGAGAGAGACTTCAGTTAAGGAAAAATAATAAAGTAAAAATCTAATATATTTTTATACTCTTCCTGAACTTCTACTGAAGATTATGGAAATGTGATTGTTGATACATATTAAATATTAAAACCATCCTAAGACTAATTGAGATTTATAGGGCAGCTTTTCTTAAGTTTCTGTCTAGCACACAATTTTTAGCATGCTGTATAAATAACAAAAGACTGCCTACATCCTTCTGTTGTTTTATCATAGCCCAGTGTATTAAAATTAAACGTGTTGAAATTAAAAACAAAAAATAAGGCACCATGCCTCCCAGGCCCAGACTTCTAGCTTGGATTAGAATAGCAGCTGAGGGGCAGTTCAAGCAACCAATCTGAGAGGAATGTATCTGATCAAGTAAAGGAAATTAATAATAATAACTTTCTGCCTAACACATGTGGTTACTGGTTACAATGTATTTATGTGCTTTCTTGTTTGCTCAGGAGCTTTAGGAAGGTGCTGTTACTCACTCCTTCTGACCCAGGAGACATCCCCATTCTGGGAAGGTTAGAACATGTACAAAAATCACAGGAGCCATTGAGCTAACCACAGATGCTTTTTCTTTGGGCCTCCAAGATTCATGTTACCTTCACATAATCACTTCCCAGCCTGGGATGATGTGTCCAATCACCCACACCTACACAGCATTTTTGTCTTCTTATGCTATTAAAACTTCATTTGGGTCTGAGCTATCTGGTCTCAAGATGGTTGAATGCAATTCCACACATGGTTCAGAGCAACCTTTAAGATGCTGGCGAAGGCAAGGCTGGGAGTTCTGCTATAGATTCTAACACCAGGTTATCTGGCAGCTAATGACAACATAATACACTGTGAAAATTATTGCTTAATTATCTGTAACAATCTAAACAATAATCAGAGCAATCTTAATCTAACGATAAACAAAAGTGAATTTGGGAACATTTCATATTTTTCTATATAAATCCCAAGTATGAACCTCTAAGATTGCAGTGCTCCTGCCCTGAAATGCTGAGTGAGTCCACGCAGCATTGTGTTCCCTTTCCCAGCCCCCTTGGCAACTCTACTCATGCCATTGCCAAGTTCATTTGCACAGGTCTAGTCTCCCCAGCATTTGCTACCTTCCATCTTTTCTTTTTGACCTCAAGACTTCTCAAAAGTAATTTATAAATGCAAAGATATTAAGCCAGAAATGCAAAGAAATTGAGAAATGCAAAGCTATGAAGCCAGAGAGGCACCTCTGAACTAGGGGAAGGGGGATGGCCAATGGCAAATGCTTTCCTCTTCCTTCCTCTGCTGTGTCCTGTCTCGGGTCCCACAGTGGTGAGCAGCTTGCCAGTGCACTCTGGGCTGACAATTCCTGCCCACTTATCTCCTACTCTCATACACAAACTCATCCTTGCCTCAGATGTTTATCATAAATGGATTTGCAGCTTCATTTTTCTCATTAAGATCATATGGGAGGCGAAACTAGGAAAACAACAGTTGCCCAAATGAAAAATGCAAGTTTTCAAACAAAATTTGAGAGAGCAATTAGCATTTAAAAATGGATCTTTTTTTATTTTTAAAAGCAGACTCTTGCTCATATCCATGTGTCTTTTCCCTTTCATAACGCCTTCATTTGATTATGTTTTACAGATTTAACTTATTGCTCAATTAACTTTATTATCTAGGGTGTGCCAAATCAGCTTGCCTATGTCTGTAATCGCTTTTTGTTTGCAGGCAGCATAGGCAGGAAACAATATAGAAGACATGCTTCTCAGAGCGACACATCACATTAAATATGGCAGCAAGGTAACCAGAAGTCAGATGTTTGATTTTTTTACCAAACAGTGAGAAAAATATCCTGCCTTTCCTGTCAGGAAGCTACTTTTCCTGTTGTCAGAAGGGCCACAGGATTCTGAACCAGGAAAAAATGGCAACAGGTCTTCCTTTAGAAAATGTTCATTCAGCCAGGCATAGAACTTCAGCACTTGGGAGGCTGATGAAGGAAGATAATCACCTGTGAGGCCAGCATGGGCTATACCGCAGGACTTTATCCTCCTCTCCCCCAAATCCTTACAATATATGCCATCATCCAAAGTATTTCAAGAATGTTTTCATATCATATAAACTTTTTTTTTTAGTTGTGGGGCTTGAACTCCAGGCCTGAGTGCTGTCCCAGGACCTCTTTATGCCTAAGGCTAGTGCTCTACCACTTGAGTAACAACGCCACTTCCAGTTTTGGAGTGATTTATTGGAGATAAGAGTCTCATATGGACTTTTCTGCCTGGGCTGGCTTCGAACTGAGATCCTCAGATCTCAGCCTCCAGAGTAGCCACTGGCATCCAGCTAATATAAATTTTTTACAATCACTTCCTCACATCATCTACCTATTTATTCTCCCTACTCCTCCTCCTATTGTAGATTAATTCTCTCATCTTCTCTTTTTCTCTCATTTCACTGGTTTTTCTCTTTCCTCCTCTTTACTTTTTAACCAGACGATTTTCCTGGCTGTTTTTGCTCTTCCAGACATAAACTAGCAACAGGAAGAGAGAAAATATGGCCAGGTCATTTCTGAGCTCTCTTCATTGCACATTTGAGGACAGCAATAACTAGTTAAAATACCAGATCTTTTTCTTTTTCCCTCCCTCCCTCCCTTCCTCCTTCCTTCCCTCCCTCCCTCCCTCCCGTCCTTCCTTCCTTCCTTCCTTCCTTCCTTCCTTCCTTCCTTCCTTCCTTCCTTCCTTCCTTCCTTCCTTCCTTCCTTCCTCCCTTCCTTCCTTCCTTCTTTCCTTTCTTTCTTTTTCTTTAAAAAATCACATTTAATAAGGATACAGGTGGACCCGTTGCAACAAGTTGTTATGTCAAAAACGAACTTTACAACTTTGATTGGGGGGACAGCGGAGGGGGGGGAGGATGGGAAGGGATGGGAAAGGGAAACAAAGGAGGAGGCTACAATGCTTGATAAGAAATGTACTCATTATCTTGCCCATGTAATTGTAAACCCTCTGTACAGTATTTTCACAATAAAAAAATAAAAATTAAAAAATTATATATAAGTAGTTATATAACAGGGCTTCAATTAAAAAAAAATCAGTTTCTAAGTACAATCCATCTTGGCCAATGTTACCGTTTCCATAATTTTCCCCCATCTTTCCCAACCATATCCAGACCCTCAAGTTCTGTGGTTCCATTTTTTACATGCAGAAACCTGGTTTTGACTAATAAAGTAATACAAAGGCATACCAAATCATACCCAAGCTCTCTTGGGGTAGAAGTGGAGAATGAAGGAACTAGTAAGGCTGGTGAGCAAAAATACAATTTGATTAATGGATCCTGGCTTGGGTCCCAGAATCCCCATGTTGCTGATTCTAGGGATGAGGCATGAATATAGATCACTAGATCTCTCTAAAAGTGATTACTAAAGAGTTCATAATCTCACAGTGTAAATAATCTAGCAACAAGAGCTGTCATATACCCTCCAGAATTATCAGTGAAGTACTTAAGCATCTGAAATATCTTTTATTTTCTTCTTCCTACTGTCTCCCACACCCACAACAACTAAAATGTATTTAATATGCATTATTTCAGTTTGTATATTTTTAGAAGAATTTTTCATTTATAAATACTCTGAGGTTCACATGCGGATTAGAAGGGTTAGTATGTGGTGTTCCCATGTTGACTCAGCTTTCTCTAGCCACATCTTACATAATCACAGCATCATGATCCAAACCAGCATATTGGCATTCATTCATTTGGTTACAATGAGAAATCAACAGCAGAAAGAAAACTGGGAAATTTACAGATATGTGGAAATTGAACAACCTACCCTTAAATACTAACTGCCCAGAAAAGAAATCATAAGGAAAATTAGAAAATATCTTCAAATAAAAATAAAAAGTCAGCGCTGGTGGCTCATCTATCTAATCCCTAGCCAGGCAGGAGGCTGAGACCTGATGATCCAAGTTGAAACCAGATCAGGCAGACAAATCCATGGGACTCTTAATCTCCAGTAACCCAGTAAAATGTCAGATTATATGTATGGCTCAAGTGGTAGAATGACAGACTTGAGTGAAAGAGCCAAGTAAGACTGCAAGGCCCTGAGTTCAAGCCCCAGTACCAGCACACACACACACACACACACACACACACACACACACACACACACACACACACCAAATTAAATAAATAATATAACATAAAAGTTCTAGTGGCTGGTGAGTTATTTTTCCATGTTTGCAGAGTTTTATTTGGGGAAATTTAAAATAAATAGCTCTGTGAGATGGATAGAGGGAATGGCTACATGCATATTGCCACTAAATTGCCTACTTAGAAATGATTAAGGTGGTAACTTCACATTATATATTACAGTGAAAGCATTGCACAATAAGCAAATAGTCTGTTCACATTCAGCCTGTGCAAAATGCAGTTTATGATGGCCAGTCATGCAGGATCCAAGGCTGCATCTTTCCCCACCTGCTGCTCTGCTCTAGAAAGCCAAATTGGTGAGTGAAGAAAGAGTCCTTCATGATAAGAACACTGAGGAGGAAAAGCATGAGCTCCAACACAGAGAATAGTGGAATAGTTTTGGAAATGAACAATTTGATGATATATAGATACTTCAAGAAGTTTAGGATCTTGGTAGAAAATTTAGAGTGAGTATATAATAACATCATTACTTCTGAATTGTTATTTTGGACAGAAGATACACCTTTCAGATGCATTATCTTAAGAGGATTTAAAATATAAACATTTTATATATATATATATAAAATATAAACATTTTATATATATATGTGAGTGCTTGTATCAGGGCTTGAGCTCAGGGCCTTGCTCTCACTCAGCATGCCTGCTGTATCATTTGAGCCATGTGTCCAGTCTGAGAGTTTGCTGGTCAATTGAAGACAAAGTCTATTGGAGTTTTCTGCCCAAGTGGCTTCAAATATCTGATCTCAGACTCCTGAGTAGCTGGGATTATAGGCATGAGTTACCATAGCACCTAAAATATAATATGTGTTCTTTATAAAACAGCATGCCTTTCCAAATTTTTCAATCTGGAGAATTCAGTAGCAAAAATGCTAGTTGACTGCCAATCACATGTCAGATACCATATTATGTTTTTTTCTGGAAACTTACCATTTAATCCTTATTTCCTGATTTTGGGGGGGGATAATGAAGTTCTTCATTTTTTTTCAAGGAGGAAATTGGGTATCTGGAAAGAAATTTACTAACTAGTAATGGGAACACAGCTGGGCTGTATACACATCTGTGTGATTTCAATATCCATGCTCTGGGCTGCTTAGCTCAACTACTTCATGTATTTTTGTCACTTTTTCGGGAGGAAGAGAAATTACATACACTAACAAAGAAATCAATAATATCTGATCTGGATCCAAGAGATGATGGTGATGGTGGTGGTGATGATGATGATGATGATGATATTCCTTGTATTTACAAATTCATTTAATTTACAAATCCATTTTATACAATCATTCTACTTCATTATGGAATTAACTCTGCAAATTATTTATTATTTCTCTTTTCTATTTTTCGCATAGAGCCTGAGGCTTGGAGAGCTTAAATGAAAACCTGCAGGTGGCAGAGCTCATCTTTAAACCAAACATCCATTCTAGTATCTTCTATTGTATCACATTGCTTCATGCACTAAGTAGCTGTTCCTTCTGTACTTGAAAATAGACCCACATATAAAGATATGAAATAATATTTTTGAGTATTTCTGATGGTAGATCAATCAGATTTATTTTTGTGAGTGGATTAAAGAAAACCTCTACATTCTTTTACATTCCTTTACAAGGAAATTTGAGACATTTTAATGCATTGTGGAGAGAGAGTAGGAGAAGGAGATCCTGTAGAAAATCTGATAAATAGAAATTACATGCTTGGAGTATTTAATTACAAAATGAAGTCGTATCTGATGTGATATGTTCCTCTTTTATTTAGTATGCTAGTATTACTGCTTAAATTAAGTATACATAGAATTTTTATGTGAACTGTATAGATTTTATTTAGAACTGTATTCTTCCACACAGTACCCACAGTACTTTTGATTTTTCTTTTTGGTGCTGGTCTTGGGGCTTGAATTTAGGACCTGAGCACTGTCCCTGAGGTTTTGCTCAAGCCTAGTGCTCTACCATTTAACCCACAGCTCTACTTGCAGCTTTTATTTTTTGGCAGTTAAGTGAAGATGAGAGTCTCACAGATTTTCCTGGCGTGGCTGGCTTTAAATTGTGATCCTCAGATCTCAACCTCCTGAGTAGCTATGATTATAGGTGGTAGCATTGGTGCCTGGCCTTCACAGTACATTTATCTAAAAAATTAAAATATATTGACTATGATGTCTACAACCCTGGCCACAAAGAGGGGCTAGAGGAGGTTTAGGAGTCTAACTTCAATAGTCAAGAAGGAAATGTTATATTGAATCAGGATTTTCATGGCCATCTAACAGACCTACTTTGCCACCGAGGCCTACTTCACCCAGACATGATTCTAGTACTGGAGAGTAAGCAGTGATCAAAAGTGTGAGCGATATTTATTTCAAGGCAGCTGCAAGGTGGTGAAGGAGAAGCCATGAACAAATATGTTTCCTTTCTTCAATGAAGGAAGCAAGCAGAATGAACGAGGGGTGGTAGTGGTGGTAGGGTAGAGTCAGCTGAGTGGTTAGGGAAGGGCTCCCTGCATAGTGGACATTAGAGATCATGTCTGAATGAAAGGCCATGCCAATCATGTGAAGATACAAAAAGGGAGCTGTAGGCCCAACATAAGCAGGAGCTTGTGTCCCATAAGTAGGAAGGCCATGTGAAGGTATGGCTTGATTGACAGGAGATGAAGATAGATGCTAGGAGTCAGGGGCTAAGCCAAGCAAGGAAGGACCAAGTAGCTTCAGGAAGTGGCTGATGCAGCTTTCTACGGAGTGGGATCTCCCTCGATGATTTCAGTGGACAAAATAATTGAGGGGAACACAGGTGAAGGTCATCTGCAGGTCAGAGAAAATACTCAGGAGATTTTAAGGGATCAGATGGGTTGGAGACCTTCTGGCGGTTGAAGGGATGGCAGTTCCCAAAAGATCGGGAACCAAGGAGATACATCTCAAAGCACCTTAGCATACTTAAGCCAATGCAAATGCTATCAATGACACTCTTTGGGACACTGGAGAAGGAGGCTAATTGAATGAAAGCAAGGACTACTTCCTTATGCTCAATGTAGCATGCAGAAATAGTGTGGTATTTTAACTGGAGACCTACCTATGACAAAGTCAATCGATAGGAACTAGACAGTGAACTTTCCAAGGCTTGATTGGAGCCATCCCCATTATGGACTTACATTTTGATTGCAAAGCTGGATCTCATTTTCTGCCTTGCAGTTCACCATGTGAATCTAGCAATTGGCATCTTATTTGTGCGGGCTGAAAGGTCAGGCAGGCTTATTTTTCTCTATTTAAAATGTCACAGAAGTAAAAGTTGTTATAGCGAATATTTGTTTTTGTCCAGAAATTCTGCTGCAGTCCTGTGGTAGAGATGGCTCTTTATGACTAGAAAATGTTAATTTCAGATCAGGACAGCCACTGACAAGGCATTATGCTACATTTATAGTTATTAAGGAACACAAGTACTATTTGATTGCAAGGACTCCTTCAAAAATGGCTTTGGCAAAGCACAACCTTCAGGCAATTTAAACCTACAATGACCTTAATTATGATGCATTGGAGAGCTCGTGTGAAGGCCAGTTGACCTCTGTGCCAATGCCAATAAATGGTACTGCTTTTTAGAAATTAAAGGAGGAATCTCTTAACACAGTATTTAAAATAGTTTGTATATTCTGAAGACATCTATTTAACTTTACCCTCTGGATTTGGGGACAGTATAAAAGAGGCCTTTTAAGCAAGAAATGGGTTTTCATTTTGCTTCCTTCGAGCAAGAAATGTTTATTTTGCTCATATTGTAAATATTTTATTTTTCTGAAGGGAGAAGAGATGGCACATAGCGACTTCAATGAAACCATGCTGATATGAAGGTTCCTTCCAGGTCAGAGTTCTGAGGATTCTTCTGTCCCTTCATTTAGCTCTATTTTAGTCTGCTTTTTGATTCTTTAATGGAATACCTGAGGCTGAGTAGTTTATGTAGGAGAGGCTTATTTTGGTTATGGTTCTGGAGGCTGAGAAGGTGAAAATCTATCAGCAACCAGCCGAGACCTCATGCTGCTTCTGTCATGGTAGAAAGCAGCAAAGCAATGCAGGAGACACAAATACAAAGGGCAGCTCTCCACCCCAATCCCATTACAACAACGGGAGCTCTCTTGAAGTAACTAAGCCAGTCCTGCAAGAGCAAGCACTCACTCCAATGACAAAGGTATTAATCTTCCTTAGGGACCTAACCATCTCTCAACAGACCCATCCAACAACAACACACTGAAAAATGAAGATCCCAGCACATGAACTTTTGGGAGACACATGGAAACCATAGTAGGTGTCTATTGTTTTTATCTTGATTGGTGGCCAAAGTAGTCAAATGTATAATTCAAGTGTGCATTTCCTATCTGGGTAATAACCACACACTGTCAACAGGTCTGTCTGCCTCCTGTTTCCTTTCCCTTTGTATTTGTCTACATAAATATCATTCTTATCACATCATTGGGCAATTCAGAAGTCCCCTGTGGTCTTCCTTGTCCACAGGATCAAGCCCAAAATATTTGCTTTGGCACTCACAATTATCAACTACCCAATTCAGCTCATTCCATATTTCATCCCTATCACTACTGTATTAGCATTTATGCCATTGATTTAGAATTTATCACATTATGCCTGGTATAATAGTTTTCCCCCCTGTGAAGCCTTATCTCCTTGACTATCTATGAATTTCTTAGACAAAAATTACCACGTTTTATTCTTTTGTGAAGATTTCCCCATAGAATCTATTTGTCCAATATCTCTTACATAGAAACTTATTCTTTTTTTAATATATATATATATATTTATTGTAAAGATACTGTATAAAGGAGTTACAGTTACATGAGTAAGGTAATGAGTACATTTTCTATGGAGCATTGTTACCCCTTCCTTTGTTTTTCCCCTATCATCCCTTCCCTCCTCACCTCCCCAACTGTTCCCTCCCTCCACCCAAGCTGTAAAGCTCATTTTCAGCATAGTGTCTTGCACATCTCATTGTTACAATGGGTCAACCTGTATCCATGATTTCCCTTATTTGCAATAACTAGTATATGTCTAGGACAAGCAGAAAAGGTCAAAAGCTATGTACATATGACCATATAAGATGATGCTAAGAGAAATGAAGCCCAAGATAGGGACACAAGAGGTTTTATCTTTGTTGCTATTGATTTTAATGTACTTATAATGTACTGTGTGATTTTTTTAAAATTTCTTTTGTATGTTCTTCCCCCATAGTATAAACCCTGTTTTCACTGTGTTTGATTCCAGTGCCCTGCATCTTGTATATACATTTTTCTAATTTGAGGGGAAGGGAAGAAACTTATTCTTGACAATGATAAGATTGTGGGCAGGAAGACAGACAATAATGTATAATGAGGGAGGAAGAGCACGAGGTTTAAGTAACAAGAGCTTTTGATTCTTGCCAACCCTTCCTGAACCTTTTTGTAGTTTATTAGGAAAACAATAATATTTAAGTTGACATAGAGATAGTTTAAATAATACTTTCATTACATAATTCTTTAGATTTAATATATTTTATTTACATTCCAATTCAAAATTAAGTTTTAACGTATTTTATTTATATTTCATTTCAAAGGATTTGAGAGTTTTTCTCTTTACTATTCTAAAACAAAGTTGAGACCCTTCCTTCCCAGTAATTTTTTCCCCTTATGCCTACAAGGTAAATCAAAGAGATTAATTCAAAAATTAATCCAGTGTACATACAAGAGGTAATTCATGTGCTCAAAGTGCATTTATGGGCAAATGAATAAGAGGGTGAACACAAGTTTTCTTCTCTGGTTTTGTTTTCTCATTACAGTGCAGGAAGAATAACATCTTCCAAATGGACAATTCTTTGTGCTAAAATTATGCTTTGTATTTTCCCTTTGACTAGGGCTTTTCATTTTCCAAGTCTCTTGAATATGTATTTATTTTTGTGGTGCAGTCATGTTATGGCACATAAAAGATGTTACACAAATTTTAACAAATATGTGGAAGAAATAAGAAGACTCAATTTTGAATCTGAAGATTCTTTATTTCTCATAATACAGATGAGTTATTGTTAAATAGTCAACAACCCTACAGGATTATGTGATGAGAAAGGGTTAATGTCTACCAGGAGGTCAACCCCAGGCTTCCTAAAGTTTGAGGTAGGGAAGGTTTCTTTCTGTTAGCCCCTGCTTTGTGTGAATTTTAGTGCTGACTTGAAGTACCCAGGTCAAACGTAAAAATGTAATTTTTTTTTACAAAAGAACACACTATATACCAAGTAAGTACAAATTAAGACCTCATTCAAATGCTAATCTATTATTATCTGTGGCCAAACCTGAAAAAATGGATTAAACCATGTTTGGTAATCTTATGGGGCAAAGGAAGCTGTTATTCTTGAATTGAAGTGTAAATTGTTAAACTTGAGAAAACAATTTGAAAATATCAGGTAAATTTAGAAATACTCCAACTTCATAGCTCTGCAACTTCAAATGAATGCATGGCCTAGAGTGTGCCTATGCATTTACTAAAGATAATATTGTAGGAATGCTCACAGAGACTGTTTTTACTAACAAATGAACTGAAATAACAAAGTTCTAAAAATCAACATTAGGATACATAAACAAGGAAAATACATTATTACTATATACAGGTAAAGAAAGGAGTTATATCTAAACAGAAAAGCAATGAGAGTGAGAAGCAAATTAAGAGAGGAAATGAGAGAGGAAATATCAAATTATGAAAAAATATTATAATATAATTTCATTTCAACAAAATTCAATAAAAATGCTAAATTCAGCAATTAGTCCCTTGGGGATAAGAGTACATGATAAAACAAAAATTGATGGAAGAATAGAGAACACAAAATCTAGAACAAAATTTATTACTGTAGAAAGAAGTAAGATGGGCCTAGGAAAGCTGGAAAGGGATTTCAAAGGTTACACAAATATATTTTTAATAGGTGATAGGTTCACACATGTTCACACATGTTCAATCCTTAAATTTTATACCATTCATGTACTTTATCAATTACAAAACTCTTTAGGAGCAGGGAGTTGATGGCTCATGCCTGTAATCCTTGCTACTCAGAGGCCAAAATCAGAGGATCAGACTTCTTCTACAAATTGGCAGAAGGATAAAGCATGGCTTAGGTTTTATAAAATGGCAAGAAAGAGGTCCAAAATATAGCCAGCTGGGAGTACTGGGCCGGAGTGGAAGGATATGTCATAGCTGTCAGGTGATGAGGGACGGATGTGGAGGTAAATGTGGAGGCTTGGTGGTGGAAAGCTGAGGGATTCTAGTCTGATTCTGTAGCTAAAGGTATTTGGGGAAGGTGAGGAAGTGGAACACTCAAGTTCAAAGGATGTGGAAGAAGTCAGAAAACAGGTTGAATTGACCAAAGGAACAGAGTAGGATGGTCAAGCAACTTGGGCAGTGTGAGGTGCGTGATGCTGAGTTCTCACTGGCATTGCTTGACCCCGCTGGAACAATGGGAAAGTGTTTGCTCATCTATTCCTCTGCTCCGGTTCAGCTGAAGATCTACTCCATCCAGTATTTCTGTCTCATCCTGACAGAAAGAGAGTAGCTTCGAAGTTGAGGATTCTAGTAAGAGTTTTATATTGGAGTGAAAAAATAGAAGACAGATGGATGGCTTTTCATTCAAGGAGGTTATGATTACCTTAAATCAAAAGAAGAGACATAGCTAAATCAAAACCTACGATAGAATCCTGGTGTGGAAGGCTGTGATGCAGGGATTCTCGGGCTGATTTGATTCAGAGAGGCCACAGGTAGATGACAGGCAACATGGGATAGAAGTTGTATTTATTTAAAAACTCTCTGTCCATAGATTTCATCACTAGAAGTAATGGCAGAAGAAGACTATAGTATAACAGCATGCTGTTCACTGGCTCATCCCAGAAAAGACTTAGACTATGCACAGCTGTACCAGCTTCATTCTGCTCCCAGGTTCACATCCTGTCCACCAGCACAACCTTTCCATTTGTTCTCCAACAGCAGTATCACATTGCACCCTGTCTTCCAGTGGTGGCACACTGTCCATCAGTGGTATTATCCCCTGTGCCCTGTCCTTCAGTGGTATCTGTTTACACTGTTCTAGATAAAAGCAACATCAGGCTAAAGATGGCCACAAAAGGCCACACATGTTCAGTCTGTCTCAAAGACACATGCAGTGTTACTTAAGCATATGTGTGTGTGACTCAAGGTTACATAGTTAGGCTGAGCCAGGTGCACCCCTGTCCTTGGAAAGTGCAGGTCCTAAGCTCTGCAGAAGCTGCAGTGAGAAAAGCTTGATTTATTCTATTACTCCTGCACCAAGGAGAATATTTAATGGAGATGGGGAAAGAGAATGTGCTTTCCCCAACTAGCACTAGCTTTGAGCATCCTTAAATTAAAGTCAGGATAAACATTATTTTGTGGGGTTAGAGCCATGGCTCAGCAGTAGTATACCTGCCTTGCAAATGAAAGGCCCAGAGTTCAGACCCTAGCATGGCCAGATTTTCATTTGCCCAAAGTACTTTGGGCAAAGGAAGCCCAACTACGAGTTTTCATCATATTCATGATACTATTTATCTTTTTAAACAAATTTAGGGATAAGGATGTAACTCAGTGATAGAGTGCTTGTATAGCATGTACAAGACCCTGGATTTAATCCTCTGTAACACACACAGACACACAGACACACACATACACACACAATTCAAATTTAACATGAAAAGATAAATATAGTACATGCAGATATACTTTTATACTATAGTATAACACTTACACTATAGTACATGTTATCTATTAAAATATTTTAATAATATTTTGTCTTTTTCTAAAAGCTAATGACCCAATATTTGCATAAAGGTTCATTACCAGTTGGCTATGTTTGACATAATAGTAAGTGAGATGAGTCACATTGTATAGATGGTCTCTCCCATCATTCCTGACAGAAAGTGAAAGGCTGAGTTAGTCTAGCAAGTTATGCATATCATCAGGGCTACTTCCTACCCCAGCATGTTAGATCCCGAGTTTACAGAGAAGTCAGCAAGCGAGTTGGCTTTGTTTCTTTTCCTTACTAAATATTCATTGTTTAAGTGGACTGATAGATCTGTTTTTTTGTACTATTTGAGCACTGTTTTTCAATCATTGTTTTTTAGATTGATATATAATAAGGCTCTCTAGCCTACCTAACATAACCCATTGAAGGCATAGGCTGCTGCTGGGTTTGAAGCCCTTGAGTCTGCAGGAGACACACGAAAAGATTAAATGCTGAAATGAGAGGAGACAGGGAGACATCAGCTTTGTCATTCCAATAATAAATTGGGGGAAAATCATAATGACTGCTGTTAAGGCTCTTCTTTATTTTAGTTCGTCAATTCACACTATCTCTTCTCGGCCACATTGCTTGGCTGAGTGGTATGGATTGTTGGGCATGCAATCATAGAGACACAAATTTCATTTCTACCGTGCCTAACTGGGAAACCAGGAAATTTATTCCATCTTGCTAAATAACTCTTCTTTGGTTTAAATAAAAAACAAATAACTTATTTCTGAGGATTATAAAAATTAAAGGAGATAAAAATAGCTTTGCCTAATGTAGGGACTTAAATCTTATGATATTATGGGTATTTATTATGTGTGTATACATAGTTGCTTCTGAGTGTCCAAAGTGGATTTGTTCTAGGATCTCTCTTAGATACGCAAATCTGTAGATGCTCATACTATTCAAATATTAATTATGCACACCCTCTTAGATATTTAAATTACATTTAGATGACATGTAACAGAACATCACATAAATATGAGTAGCTGTCAGACTATATTGGTTAGGGAATCAGAAGAAAGAAGTCTGTATATGTTCAATACGGATGAATTTTGTTTTCAGTTATCTTTGACGCCCTAGTTGTCTGAATGCACAGAGGCAGGGAGAACTCATGGATATGGAGCTACCTCCATGCATGTGGTCTCTTCAATTCCACCCTTTATTGCACTCATGTCTCCTTCCTTAAAGAAAAGAACTATGACATTTATCTTTGGAGACCAGAGCACACATTAGTTTCCTGTTCATGATTTTATGCAAATCAGAGAATGGTTATTTCATATTGTTATCTTTCAACACAACAGTCTTTAGGGACAGAAAAAAATGACGTCAGTGGATAAAATCTTTTGGTTTCCAGTGCTGCATGTATTAAAGAGTGATATATTTGATATATGAAATGAATTTAGGTACTTTGTATTTCATGGTATGTTGTGTAAATGATCAAATAACAGTGCTTTGACTTTTCAGTTGTAAAATAATTTAAAATTCACTAAAGAAATACAAATGGCAAAATGTACCTTATTTGTCAGTGTGAAGTCTAGATTTTTCTTTTCTTTTGAATCTTCCTTATAAAATATCACAGAAAAAATGGTTATGTAAGAGTTCCTTTGATGTGACTTGATTATGATTTTTTCCCCAATGTATTTCTCTTTTCTCCTGTACTTCGCAGTATACTGATGTCACAATGACCTTAATAGTTTTTTTCATGGAAAAAATTAGTTGCTGAGAGAGAGCAAGCAGCCACAAAGAGAGGAAAATGAGCAAAAGTCAGACAACTTTCAATTTCCTGGGAGGCCTGCTCTTCTGCTCTGACAAAATGTACTGTGCTGCAATGTTCTTATCTTACAACACTGAATTTTAATATTGAAACCAAATCTTTCTATCCAGAATGCTCCTTCTTGATGTGGATCTGTATCTCCCTACTTGCTAATTGCTTATATTTGATAATAGAAAAACTCAGAGCAAATCCTCTCTGCAAAGCTGGGTATACTGATTTGGGTGAAGTACTGGTGTTGAGGTTGGGAGCAGATGGGAGAAGACATGTTCTGTATGTCCAACCTTACAAAGTATGAGCTATTCCAAGGCAGTAACTCCCCTGTGTTAATCTTTCTAATGAGTCCAGTAAATATTCAGCATCACAAGAATAAGCCCCACAACTTCTCAGATTCTCATTTGATGAAAAAGTGAGGCAAACTGGAAGCAAAGTTGCCCTTTGCTGGATTTAGAACCATTAACCAGGGAAATGTCCTTCTGTATCTGTCTGAGATTGAGATTCATTGCTAGACAGAAGAGAATCATGAAGGCTAAAACTGTTTTGAGCTGTTGTCAAAGGGCTCTTGCACTTTTTCAATTGTTAATAGGTGTTTAATAGTTTTTATAATCTTTAAGTCGCTGTACAAAGGGCTTTTAATGCAACGTATCAATTTATGAGTATAATGTATTTTGATCAATGTCACGCCTTCTGTCATTCCCCCACATACATGTTTGTTGACATGAACAGAGAAACTTCATTGGATTTCTACAATACAGATAAGAGTGTCCCTTATTTTAAAAACTTGGGATGAGTCTGGGGGGAGGAAACAATAAGATGGGGTGTGGGAAGAGTAATGGAAGGAGTGCCCAGGACACTTAGATGGATATGCCAAATTGTTACACCCCTGTATAACTGTCTGAAATTCAAAAAATAAAAAATTTTTAAATGGAATGCTTGCAACCAGAGCATTTCTGATTCTAGAAAATTTTCATGTATATAGTAAGATCTCTTGGGGATAGGATTCAAATCTAAGCATGAAATCCATTCTTGTTCCATATACAACTTGTACTGACAAACTGAAAATAGCTTTCCTCAGTATTTTTGTGGGGCTGTGTTTTGAACTGCCTTGAGATAGGTTGTGGAATTTCCTATGTGTGTTTTTATGAGTCACTCATGAACTTCGGATTGTGGAGCATTTTGAAGTTTAGATTTTCATAGTAAGGATGTTCAACCTGTGTTCAACAACCACCATTTTTCAAGATATTCATCATTTTACTTTTTGGCTTTTCTAGTCCCAGCATTTTCCAGTGTCAGCATACCTATCTGTTATAATTCAAATATAAGGGAAAGATAGAGCAGTGGTAATTCAGGTGAGTCTAGGTCATTATTTAGGGGAAATATTTGTGGAACAGATAATCCTGTCTCCTATTTTTAAGCCTAAAATAATGCTCTGTCAATAAAGACACACAAATCCAAGTTAACAATGAAGAAAAACTAGCACCAACCCAGCTTTGTTCTTTGTACTATTTTTGCTCTGACTTTGATCACCGGTTCAAGTCAACTGGATTATTTCTTAGTCCCTGTGAGTAAATTCCAGCCTGATAGTACAGTTTCACAAACTAGATTCTTATTTCTTTGTTTTCTCCTGGGTTCTCCTGTTATATCTCAGTTGTAGCCATATACCATAGGCACAGAGTCCTAGTCATGAATCTCAGTTTCCGTGGCCAACACCATCACCTCCCAAGGAATCCTTTGTTACTACTCAATTTCCTACTGATGGGGCCTTGCCACTGAGTTTTCTGGGCATCATACGTTTCTCTCTGCTCTGGTTGCCTACATTGTTCTATGGCAGAAGCTTAGTGATCTGCAGGTGTTCTCTCTTCTATTGTTGCCTGGCCTAGCATGGGCCAAGATCAAGGTCAGATGGGATCTCTGGCTGTAGGGTTCTCAGAAGTGATATAAATTATTTTTTTCTAATAAAAATGGAGTATAGGAAAGATTTTAACCTATTAAGTATTTTTAAAGAACTTAGACTAGAGCCCTATAGTCAAAGAGGTAGCATAAAAATCCAGGTTCTGAACGATGAGGACTAATTGCAAAGGGAAGTTTTCTCTTTCTTTACCTCTAAAACATAATTTCAGTGCCATGGAGATGCAAAACTTAGACTAGTTCACTACAACTTTAGAGTAAATAACTATTTTAGCCTCTCATTGTTGATGACAGGATGTCAAGAAATTTAGGTAAACATTATAAATGAGCAACTAGAAAAATCTTGCCAATATAAAAAGATAAACACTATCAAAAGTTGAAGTGGTTGTTTAGTTTTTATTTTCCACAACGGATATCTGCAGACTCTGGCATAAAAAGGGATTTTGTTGTTATGTTACCTAAGAATAAGAGGGTGTATATGGATTGGTGGACAGTGAAGAGAAAACAAATATCCCTGTTTCAAACACAACCCAGTGAGTTGCATTTATGATATTCAGAATAATTGCAGAATATACCTATTATAGAAACTAAGAATATGGCACAAAAAAGCCATACATACTTTTCCACAGACGACTTTATAAACTTTGTCCAGGCATCTTCTTGGCTTTGTATGTGAAAAAAGTGAGGATCAATAAGATTAGTGCACAAGAAGTACCAGAACTAGAATTTAGATCTCTGAGGCCCTAGGAGATGCTCTGTTCATCATGTTGTTCTGCTTGAAGTAATCAGACATTTACATAAATATGTATCTCTTCATCTCTCTCTTTTACTGTCTCTGTCTCTCTGAATCTCTGTCTGTCTTCCTCTCCCTCCCTCTAATCACAAAGACTTGAATTCAGGGTTTCGTGCTTTTTGATTTCATGCTCATGGCTGGATCTTTACTACTTATGCCACATCTCTAGTGCAGCATTTTGATGATCAACTGGAAATGGAGTCACAAATTGTTCTACCTGGTTGAGTTCGAACCTCAATTTTCCAGGTCACAGCCTTCTAAGTAGCTAAGATTATATATATGGGCCATCTGCACCCAGCTAACATAGCACTTTTGATAAGTGAAATGTTTACGGTCCCAAACTGGATGAGAACGGGCTCTGTGAGTGAAATTTTAAGGACATTCTATCCTATAAGAAAATGGCCCAGAGAAGACAAGACATAAAAGAGAGTGGAA
Source organism: Dipodomys spectabilis (assembly GCF_019054845.1). Classification (NCBI taxonomy): domain Eukaryota; kingdom Metazoa; phylum Chordata; class Mammalia; order Rodentia; family Heteromyidae; genus Dipodomys; species Dipodomys spectabilis. Next base: position 1,134,418 of record NW_024870876.1, read on the forward strand.
AAATGTCAAGTAATATCAGCAAGGCTAGAATGTAAATGATGATACAATGTAACTTCAAGGTGAAGTTTTTAAACACAACAAGCAAGTGCTTAAACAAATTTAACTCTAGGTAACAGCAACGCTCTCCATGTAGAACACCAGCCACTATGAATTCAAGTCCTGCTGAAAGAATCCTTTCCTTGGAGACTGTGGTTACAGATGTAATTGATCAAGCAAGTGCCTCTCATGTGTCAGGGAAAAAAGGTAAGCAGGTCTTTAAATATCACAAACAAAACTAATCAATCTCGGTATTTTCAACAAAGGCTATTGCTCTTGCCAAATCATTTCCATGTGCCTCCTCTGCCCACTGCTCCAGTGGCCTTATTTTTTTAAGCCATGGAAAGTAAGTGTTTATTAAAAGCTTTTTAGCCAGCTTGTCCTTTCGATTTGCAGTCTTCTTAAAACCTGATATCTTTCTGCTATTCCCCTAAGAACCATTTTGGCTGTAATCTACATTTAATACTGAATTTGCATGAGGGAAATTCATTTGATACAAAGAGTATTAGAACTCGTTTATGCTTCCATTCTTTTAATTCAGTTCAATCCTCTATGCCTCAGAGTCATACCAAATGCACATTTGGGAATTGAGGTGGTGAATGGGTGGAGTGGAGTGAAAGCAGAGTAAGGGAGGAACTGTGTGTTCTAATCAGATGGGTTGAAATAGAAGGATGGAGTGGGGAAGTTCTTAGAAAGGGACAAAGGAAGGAGGAAGGATTGAGGTGTTCAGAAGGGTTAGCTGAAACATAGGCCTCAGAACCCAATTCAGTTCTAGAAAACATCTCTGTAAAGTAAAATCAAGATGATTTTCTTCTAAGGTATCTCCAAAAGATAAATCTTCTCAGAAGTTTCTCCTTTAAATATGCAGTTACTTCTCAGTTAGGAAAGATCTCACACTTCCTATTTATGCATAGCTGGGATAACTAATGTGGCTTATTAGTTGAAATGAGATTTTTTTTTTTAATGCTCAGGTTGACCTCAAAGTACAGTCCTCTTCATGTCTGCCTCCAAAGTAGCTGGAAATTATAGAGATGAGGTACTGCACACAATTCAATGCATTACTCTGTGTGTGTGTGTGTGTGTGTGTGTGTGTGTGTGTGTGTGTGTGTGTGTGTGTGTGTGTGCTGGTACTGGGGCTTGAACTCAGAGCCTCAGGTTCTCACTTTGCTTTCTTGTTCACAGCTGGTGCTCTACCACTTGAGCCCCACCTCCAGTCTAGCATTTTGCTGGTTATTTTGGAGCTGGAGTCTTGTCAACTTATCTGCCTGGGCTGGCTTCAGGAATGATCCTCCAGGTCTCAGCCTCCTGAGTAGCTAGGATTACAGGTATGAGCCAGTGGCACCTGGCTGCATTAAGGTTTTTACTTGAAAAGTTCTGGAAATTCAGGCAGTCTATTGAAAACCTGAATGCTTCTTTTTCGGTTATTTTTATGTCAGGGTCTATGTAGCCCAGGCTGGCCTGGGACTCACCGTCCTCCCACCTCAGCCTCCTTAGTGATAGGATCACAGGTATGCTCCTGGGTGTGTCACTTTTTCTTGAAAGGACAATCATTTCTCCTTTTCACAGACTATTGGAGATTGTGAATTCTGGAGGTTTTCTGTACTGACAAAGTAGAGGCATAAGATGTGGTTACGTGGAGGGTGATAAGAAGTAATAGAAAGGGTAAATATAGTCAAAGTACATTATATGCGTGTGTGGAAATGTCATGGCAAAACCCCTGATCCCTCATCATGTCCTATTTAATATATACCAGTAGAAAATGAGAAACTAGTTTTCCCATCTGATTGGGGGCTAGATCCCTGCTGTGACTACCACAGCTTGAGCAGGTGGTCCCTGACAGTAACCCTTGCTGGAAAATGTTCTTCAGAGAGCAGGTTTAATGTCATGGTAAAGCTGTTTATTTGTTCTGTACCACCAGTTGGTTCATAATCCTCATTGAGATCAGCATAGGCCACACAGAAAGCCCCATCACATACCTGCCATAACATACAATTCATGGGAGCCATTGGGCCATAGGCTCCTTTAGTGCCTGGCTTTCTCACCTAAATTCTTAGAGGTTGGTCTAACTGCTAAGTCCACAACAGCTTGTCCAGAAATGGTCGCTGAAGCTAACTGCTAAGGACATTAGTATCTGTCATTTGAAATATGCCTCCCTGTCCCATTTCAGGTACAAAATTCAGGTGAATTGCTCTAATCTGAATTGCTCTTCCATTAGGACATTCAGGAAACACATTCTCGCTTTAATGACTGTTGGTGACAGGAAGAGGATGCTATGAAATCACCAAATTTGGCAACAATAGACACACGGCATTTTGCTCTCCTCTCTGCACTCAGCCTAGCTGGTCCATCATGGTGGACCTCAGCATGCCCTCTCCTCAGCGAGCTTCACTGGGAATACACTGCCTGTCTTTTCTATCTGCTTCGATGGAAAATCTGATGTAAAGAGCATCAAATGACTCTCTTACTGTTATATGGAGAAGGAGTTGGCTCCCAGAATTCAACAGGTTGTAACCCATTATATTCTGTCTCATAACCTCCGCTTGCCCCCACCTCCCTCTGTCTCTCAGTTCAAATTACTAAACCTATTTTTGCTATAGTTTTGGAGAAGGAGCAGGAATTAGGGTTAAACATCAACAAAATTCCCAAACTTTTCTATGCATATTTTTTTTTTTTTTTAGTCTGGTCGTGGGCCTGAACTCTGGGCCTGGGCGCTGTCCCTCAGCTCTTCACCTAAGGCTAGCGCTCTACCACTTGAGCCACAGTGCCACTTCCGGCTTTTTTCTTTTTGCTTATGGGTTGCTGAGGAATCGAACCCAGGGCCTCAGGCATGCAAGGCAAGCGCTCTACCACTGAGCCACCTTCCCAACCCCCCTCTATGCATATTTTTTAAAAAAATTATTTCCTCTATGGTTATGAGTGAAATTGTAACAAATTGACTTAAAAATCCTTGATTGGAAAAAAAAGGAAGCTTGAAGTTGTTTCCTTTATTTTTAACTATACTTTTGATTTTACTTCAGAAATAGACTTGCTGTCATATAAATTTACCCTTCTTTAGTATATTGGTAAGTTTAAACTTGACAGTATATCAATTGTTATTATGAGTGCAGCCTTGTAATAATAATATTATAATTTTTAATATTTTAATTTATATATGTACATATATATGTGTGTATATATAAATATATAAAATGCCAGTAGTTGGAATTGAATTCCAAGTCATGCTCAAGGCTAGAACTCTACTACTTGAGCTATATCCCCAATTTTTTGGCTTTTTGCTAGTTAATTGGAGATAAGAGTCTCATGGACTTTCCTGCCCATTCTGGCTTTGAACCTCAATCCTCTGATCTCAGCCTCTTCAGTAGCAAAGATTACAGGTATAACCACCAGTGCCAAGCTTGGTAGTGGCACTTAGAAGGCATACTATTTAATGCTAGATGTCAAATGCTATGGTAAAAATTTTGCTCTTTAAGGAAAAATGCTTGGACTTCAAGATCTTACCAGAATACCGCCAGACTCCCAGTGTTCTTTTTGTAACAAATGTAACAGAGGCTAAGCTGGTCCTCTGCATAGCAGTTTTCCAGGGAGTTGATGTCAGAACCAAGTGTGGTCTCTGCAGTGCCCCAAAGATGACGCTTGAAGCAGGATGGGCAGCCCAGGGTTTCTTTAAAAAGACCTAGTAGGAGCATCAGGTCTCCTGGGGGCTGGAACCTGCATGCTTGAGACTGGATGTAATTGAATTACCACTGGTACGAGAAACAACATCTCTGACCTTTTTCAGGAGATGTGTCTGCCAACATTTGGCATAAGATTGGCTCATAATGTGACTCACATTAAAAAATATCTTAATTGCTATAATCATTGGGACTGCCAAGTTCACTGGTTGGCCAAGGTCTTAGAAGAATTTTAACCGAAGGATGGAATTTCCATCTGGCGTTGGCTATGTCCTGAAATTGTGTCTGCTTCTTGGACACATTTTTCTTTAAGACCTTTAGTCCTGCTGAGCTGGCTTGTCAAGCATAAGTTATTGTCATGATCAGTGGCCATGACTGACAAAGATTAGTCTGTTCATTGTAAAGGTACACAAAACCACAGGTATCCAGGGTGGAAACAATTAGGTCAGCATAACCCCAGAAAACCTAACCCAAAGTCTTATCTTCCATTGTAATTAGCCACTCTGTATTCATTGGTTCCCCAGAAAAATGCTGTTCCCAAACACAACCCCAGTGATCCCAGTGTGAAATCTAATGGGATCCTTCCCTTACGTGCATCATTGGAAGCAGCTGTTGGTTGAGGTGACATTGAAATTGCAGTTGACAAGCAGTATATCTCCCTTGTATGGAGATATGACATTGAGAAGTAGGGAACAGCCTCATTGCTACCTCTTTCCCCCGACAGCTGCTTTATGTGCTTCTTGCCCAGCCTGAATAAGTAGATACCTCCATCTAGTGGTTTGGATAATACCCTGCTATCTTTCAGCACCTTGGACCTTTCCTGCCCCAGATATCTCTGTAGCTTGTGCCCTTATTTGTACTGGAGACAGAGAGCATGATGGGAAGTTGCCAAGTGTACTTAAATGCCTCCAAAGACTGAATGATCTATTCCCCAAGTACCTTTTAGCAAATTATCACTCCCTTCATGCCACGCATTAGTTTAATAGTGCCCTCAGAATGGGCTGTATGGAAAGCTTGTACAATCAGTGTTACAGTTCGTTGCCAGTCAGTGTTTTTCCTCCCCTAACATACTCCTCCTACTCATGGTAGTCATGTTGTAAAAGGAGCAGCACAATGTATATAGCAATTGGATTTTGAAGAGTGAATTAGGAAATCTATCAGAGCCCTAACAGACTAAGAAAAGTATAATAATAACACTTTTCATTTCTATGGCTCTATCCACCAAGGGAATTATGGATGCTTTATATATACAACACAAGATTAAAACAGCAATTAAAATGCTATAAACTCAGAGAAAGGAGGCTGAATAATGTAACCAAACAACTGCATCATGTGGCATTCTTTAAGAAAAAACTAATGAAATGCTCTGTCTTACTTAAAGAATTTAAGTGCAGAAGTGTCCTAAGGGAGGAGATTCTAAAGTCTAAGTCTGCTTTCTTTCTTTCAGCCTGGATCCCCTATGAATACAAGAAGAATGGATGGCTGGGCACTGGTGGCTCATGCCTGTAGTCCTAGCTACTCAGGAGGCTAAGGTCTGAAAATCACGCTTCTCTTCTCTTCTCTTCTCTTCTCTTCTCTTCTCTTCTCTTCTCTTCTCTTCTCTTCTCTTCTCTTCTCTTCTCTTCTCTTCTCTTCTCTTCTCTTCTCCTCTTCTCTTCTCTTCTCCTCTTCTCTTCGCTTCGCTTCTCTTCGCTTCGCTTCGCTTCGCTTCGCTTCTCTTCTCTTCTCTTCTCTTCGCTTCGCTTCTCTTCGCTTCTCTTCTCTTCGCTTCTCTTCGCTTCTCTTCGCTTCTCTTCGCTTCGCCTCTCTTCTCTTCGCTTCTCTTCGCTTCGCCTCTCTTCTCTTCTTTTCTTTTTTATTGTTAGATGTTGCACAGAGGGGTTACAGTTACATGAGGAAGGCAAGGAGCACATTACTGTTGCTCGTTGTTACCCCTTCCCTTCCTTGTTGTTGTTCCACCGTTCCTTCCCTCCCCCACCTCCCACTTTCCTATAGTCCCCTGCCCGGGCCCGCCCCCCTGCCACCCGTAGTTGTAAAGTTCATTTCCAATATACCGTCCTGTGGTTATCTTTGTTGCAATGGGTCATCCTATGTCCTTGTTTCTGAAAATCACTTTTCAAAGCTAGCCCAGTGAGGAAATTCTGTGGGACTCTTATTTGTCGGTCTAGAGCTTGAACTCTGAACCTGGGCACTGTCCCTCAGCTCTTCAGCTCAAGGCTAGAGCTCTACCACTTGAGCCACAGTGCCATTTCTGGTTATCTGGTGGTTAATTGGAGATAAACATCTCATAGACATTCCTGCCTGGGCTGGCTTAGAATTGCCATCCTCAGATCTCAGGCCCTGAGTAGCTAGGATGATAAGTGTGAGCCGCCAGCACTGGCTCTTATCTCCAAGTATACAGCAAAAGTGGAGTAGTGGTTCAAGTGGTGGAGCTCCAGCCTTGAGTAAAAAAGCTAAAGGAAAGCACCCAGCCCCTGAGTTTAAGCTCCAGTTTTGGTGCGTGTGCCCCCCCCCCCCCCCCACGAAACATAGGAAGGATCTTAGACTGATAGTGTGTTGTTTTATTTTAGTAACTAGAGTTCTAGCAGGAAATATTTGTAAACAAGAAGGAAAAGAATTCCCTAGTTATGATCTGAGTACGGGTCGCCCTGATGAAACTGATTTTTTGAGACTTGTTCCCCAATGTAACAGTGCTCAGAGGTGGTGGAGTGTTTAAGAAGCATTTGAAGCCCTGAGTGGTCTACCCTGTGGATAGAATGATGTCTTTCCTGCAGTGTTGAGTGAGCTCAACTCCTGCAGAACTACACAAGTGTATTGCCACACAGGTGAGTTAGAATTCTCAGCTCTGTCTTGCTTCTCTGCATACAGGCTCTTACCTTCTGCCTCCCACTGTGAGTCCTTCTCACAAAGCTGTTCAGTTGCAACTAATCCCAAGTACCTGGACTTCAGAATAGTGAGCCCAAACAAATATCTTTTCTATACCAATTATCACACCCTGCTATAGCAACAAATGAACAAAGACAAACCTCCATTATAAAAAATGCTCATAAAATTCATGAAAAGATTTTAACTAAGACTCTAATGGGCATTACTTAACACCAATGATAGGTTAATATTCTACCAATAATCTAACATGAAGAGTAGCGATGTCCATATTAAATTCCAATGATCATACCCTCAAGTGCTTCCATCTTGATAATTTAGAGAATAATTGCTTAAATCCTACACAAAGGGCTAAATTATGACCCTAACCTAGAGATCTATGAAGCTTGGAAAAACTCATAGCCCTTCCTTGCCCCACACCTCTGGCTGAATTAAATTGCCTTCCCACATAGTCTTTACCATGCTCTGTATCAGGGTTATAGAATTCTACAATATTCTATATATTATTAAATATGCAAAGCAACTATAATGATGTTACAATTGATCATATATATATAAGGGAAACAAATATCAGATTTATTACCTAAAGGCCTCATATAATGAACTTTAAAAAAGATAAAGATTTTTATCATAGGTTGGCAAGGTATTACCTTCAACAAACTTGAGAAAATGGTATGCTAACCTAAGTTAACAGAAACATCTGAGGATGGTCTCTTGTTTTCAGATGGTAAATTTCAGCATTTTCCAGTGGAAAAACAAAACAAAGAGTCAGAGTAAGCACAAGCAAAAGTTTCTTATATCGATACCTAAAAATCACTGAACAGGTTTAGAAATGGTTACATTTTCAACTCAAAGGGAAAAAAAATCACAAGAGGCTCACGGCTGAAAGCTTTTTGGAATAATTATCCTCATTTGACCATGAAATTAAATTGTGCTAGAACAGGCTGTTTCAGAACAAATCCAAACCAGAATCTACAGATTTGATTCAATAGATGTTAGAGTGCACTGGACAAAAATGAGAAAAACCCACAGCATTATTAACACAATCAGCCGTGGATGCTCTTCTTGTTTACTTTTTTCCCCAGCTAAACTACAGAGACATTTTTATTTTAGCCTGTGTATACATAGTCCTTTACCTTCCACCATGCAAATGGAGTAGAAAGAATTTAATACCTATCAAACTTTAATTCTTTAAAACTGATCACAGGTCCAATGGCTCTGTCCTCTGTAATGAGGGATGATAAACAGCTGACTTCCCAAAAATTAACTTCATCATCTCTCCTGCTCACCCTCCTGCTCCATGTCTTACCACTTGTCCTTCCACTGATCTTGTTACACTGCATTTCCTTTACTTCCTTGGGCATCCTGTTCTCTGTAGTTGCCTGGATCACTACCATTTCATTAGTTCCGGAAAGCCTCATACCACCAGCCTTTTCCTGCCTTCAACCTCTGCCTGGGTTAAGCTGTTCTCCCACATGGTCTTTACCATGCTCTGTGTCATGGCTGTATGGATTACAGTGTTCTACAAATTCTGGGTGGCTGCTTGTCCATTTTCCCATCAGACTCTATGTAAGTGCCATTTAGACAGAGGAAGCTTCACCTTGAGGATGGTTTCAAGGCTCTGCCAGTTTCCCCTTTTTTGTGCCTTCACGTTCCAAAAGCTGACGTATACGTGTCTTTAACCAAATTCTCCCTCCTGATCTCTCCTAACTTCCACCCAGAGCAGGTAGTGCCTGGGATCAGCTCTTAAATGATGACAACTGATGTGGGATTATAAATACTCCAACTCCCAAGCAGAGGTGACTAGGTTATTTACTAGTCTGTTTCCAGAACTCTCTGAAGGACAGAGACCTGAACATCCTCTGTGGGTTTTTGCCTGATGTCTCCTCTTCCTTGTCTCACTTGTCATTCGTCAGCTATTTCCTGGGTGTTTGAGAATATACTTTCCACATGAATCCCCCACCCAGAGTTTGTGTCTGGGTAGTCAACCTAAGGCTATTTGAGGGTCTCCCCAAAATACTTAACACATGTTCATCTAGCTTGAATATGTTGTGAAACAGAACCTTTCCAAGATGTTCAACCCTCCCATTTGAAGTGTTGAGGACCAAAGCATGTGACATGTTTAAAATCACTCTGAGAGTCAACGTCAGAACAATTCTACTGCCACTGAGGCTCCTTCTACTGAATAATGTGCCCATTATCCTGTTATTATAAAAAGTGCCTTTAAAAAGTAGTCAGAAGCTGGACACAGGTGGCTGACGCCTATAATCCTAGCTACTCAGGAGGATGAGATCTGAGGATCACGGTTCAAAGCCAGCCCGGGCAGGAAAGTCTGTGAGACTCTTATCTCCAATAAACCACTAGAAAACCGAAAGTGGCACTGTGGCTCAAGTGGTAGAGTGCTTGCCTTGAGCTGAAGAGCTCAGCGACAGTGCCCAAGCCCAGAGTTCAACCCCCACACCACCACCACCACCACCACCAACAACAAAAGCAGTCAGACACGGAGCCCTGGGTTCAATTCCTCAGTACCACATAAACAGAAAAAGTCAGAAGTGGTGCTGTGACTCAAATGGTAGAGTGATAGCCTTGAGCACAGAGAGGCTCGGGGACAGTGCCCAGGCCCTGAGTTCAAGCCCCAGGATGGCCAAAAATAGGAGGCTGATATACAGAATCAAAATTTGAAGCCAGGTAGGACAGAAAATCCCAAGAGACTCCATCTTCAAGACAACCAGATAAAACTAGAATGGAGGCATGGCTCAAGTGGTAGAGTACCAGTTATGAGAAAGCAAGCCTAGTAAACTCTAGGCTCCAAGTTCAAATTTTGATGCCCACAAAAATTTTTTTTAAAAAGAGATGATTACATTGAGGGTATACCTCAGAGGTAGAATGCTGGATTAGCATATACAAGGCCTTAGATTCGATCTTTAGCACCATAAAAATGAATGAATGAATGAAGGGCACTCTTAGTTATTTACATTTAAATAACAACGGTAATATTACAAACAAGAGGTAGTATTTATGAAGTTTTTACATGTATCAGGCACTGGACTAGATAACTAAAATAGAGTCACTTAAAACTCACAATGACATCTGCAGTAGGAGCTGTTTCCCACTTCACAGCTGAGAAAACAGGCCTCAGAAAAGATGAACTTACTGATGATCACATACCTAATATATGATAGACCTGCGGATTGAAATTTGAAAGTCTGACCCTAGACATGCTTCCTCCCACCTAAAAATACTGATTACTGATTCCAAGTGCATAGCAGTGTTTGAAGCCACTTTAAAGCAATGTATTTGTTAAGTTCATCTGCTGATTGATTCTAGATCTGGATGTGTCAAGAAAAGCTACCATGAACATTCACATACAGTTTTCATTTCTGCAGTATGAATGCTCAGATTCAAATTGCTAAGTTGCATGGTAGTTGTAAATTTAGTTCAGTTTAATTCTTTTGTTGTAGTCCTGAGGCTTGAACTAGGGCCTGGATGTTGTCCCTGAGCCTTTTTGTGCTCAAGGCTAGTGCTCTACCACTTGAGCCACAGCACCACTTACAGTTTTTCTGAGTAGTTTATAGGAGATAAGAGTTTCACAGACTTCCTGCCCAGGCTGGCTTCAAACTGTAATCCTCAGATCTCAGCCTCCAAGTAGCTAGGGTTACAGGCATGAGCCACCAGCACCTGGGTAAGTTTAGTTTTATAAGAAGGTACTAATGGTGTTCTCCAAAGTAGTTCTATCATTTTATGTCCCCACCAGCAATGAATACATGAGTTACTTTCTCCATATCCTTGCCAACAATTGGTGGTGTCACTATTTGCAGTTTGAGTCATATGACAGGTATATGACAGCATCTCTTAGAGGCCTTAATTTGTACTTCCTTAATTACTAATGTTATTAAACATCTTTGTAGGCAAATATTTGTATCTATCCTCTGTCTTCAATAAAATGTTTCTTCAGGTTGTCTGTCATATTTCTAATTGGATTGTGAGTTTTTCACCTATGGAGATTGGGATTTCTTTATAGATTCTAGGTATTAGATTTTTTTGTTAGCAAATACTTTCTGCCTTTCTGTAGCTTGCATTTTTATTCCCTGAACTAGGTCTTCCACAGAGCAAAAAAATTAATTTTTATATTGTCCAACCTATCAATTTTGTGTTTTTGAATCACACATTTGTAAGAATGTAAGGGCATTTTGCCTAGTTTCAGATCTAAAAGATTTTCCCTTATGGTTCCCCCTCCTTCCTACCCCTACCTCATGTGCCAAATTGTATAAGCTCTGTAGTTCCAATAGGTTTATGTTTTACATTTGAATCATGGATAATAGTCATGTTGGCTTAATTTGTGATAAAGTGAAAGGCTTAGGTTAAAGTCAATTGCCTTTTACATACAGAAGTCTAGGACCTTAATAGTAATTAAAGGAGATTTTGACTTTTGATGGGTAAGTCCAAGTTTCACAGCAGAATTGTGCCACCTCAGATACTACCATTTCTCCACTGAATTGCCTTTGTGCTTTGATCTGCATCTTGTATATACATTTTTCTAATTTGGGGGGAAATAACAAAGTGCTGAAATAAGGATACAGGATGACCAATTATAACAATGAGATGTACAAGACACAATATTGAAAACAAATTTTACAACTTTGCAGGGGGGGAGGAATTGGGGAGGTGGGGAGGAAAGGGATAGTAGGGGAAAAACAAAGGGAACGGTAACAATGCTCAATAGGAAATGGACTCATTCATTCATGTAACTGTAACCCCTCTGTACAGTATCCTTACAATAAAAAGTATATATATTTAAAAAAAGATAATATCTATGAAATGAAAAAAATCAGCCTAGCAAATTTGTGTACACCCCCAGTCCACATATATGGCTTGGTTATTTCTTCTTTTAGTGCTGGTACTGGGGCTTGAACCCAGGGCTTGGATACTGTCTCAGAGCTTTATTTGTTCAAGGCTAGTATTCTACCAGTTGAGTCACAGCTCCATTTCTGGCTTCTTCCTGGTTAATTGGAGATAAGAGTCTCAAAGTTTTCTGCTCCAGCTGGCTTCAACCCACAATCCTCAATTCTCAGCCTCTTGAGTAGCTAGGATTATAGGACTGAGCTACTGATGCCCAGCTGGCTCTATTCTTTATATTCCTCTCTGAACAGTTTTGGGAGCTGACTTTCTTAGTTTCAGTCATAGTTGATGTTCTCAGCTGTGTGTCTCTATTTGAAAGTGGAATTGCTGCTTACAGAAAGGATTTGGCGAATAGCAAAGTATAATAATGTCTCAACAAACATTTCCTTAAAGGAAACCAACCTACCACTCCTTTCGGTGTTTACCAACCATGTAAAGTTTATCTGCCCACATGCACAGCTTTCTGGAAAATATGCATATGGCTTATACTCATGTCTATTTAGGTAGGTACAATTGAGCTTTAGCTTACCTTTCGGGATCATCATCTGTGTCTCATTGTCCCCACCTACCCTTCATGCAGTCCTTCCCTCTCCTTCTGCTAATTCCTTACAGTCACCACAGTTAAGATAAGACATCTTGGGCTGGGAAGGTGGCTCAGTGGTATAGCACTTGCCTTGCATGCATGAGGCCCTGGGTTCGATTTCCTATCACCACATAAGCAAAAGCCGGAAGTGGTGCTGTGGCTCAAGTGGTAGAGTGCTAGCCTTGAGCTGAAGAGCTGAGGGACAGCGCCCAGGCCCAGAGTTCAGGCCCCATGACCGGACCCCCCCCCAAAAAAAAAGATAACACATCTTACCCACATGTCTCCATATTTCTTGGTTGAATATATTAACATTAATTTATGCTTCCATGTTATATCACCATTAATTAATACTTTAAAATTTTAATATCTAATTGGGGTAGGAAAGAGTTTTATTTCTTCTGGCACGAGAGTGCTAAAATTTTTCATGAGTCATTAAACAAATCAGATTCAATTCCCTTCAGTGATTTGAGGGGTACTGGGTTTGGTGGGTTACAAAGAAGAATTACTGAACTTCATTAGGCTTTATCCCTATATTATCCAAATTATTTTTAATGTTTGCATAGAAAGATGTTTGGTAAGTTAATTAACAATTTTATAAAATGTTTAACATTTAATCTTTGTGGTCACGGTAACCATAATTAGGCAAAGTCTCTACCAGCCCACATGCACATCTTTCTGGGAAATATGTATATGGCTTTTATTCATGTCTGGTTGAGTAGGTAAAGTCTCAAGCTTAGAACTGCTAAGTGACATATTCAAGGACCTGTAAATTTAGCATCTACTACTATGAAAGCCACAAGAACTGGCATAGCTTAATGGTGGACTACTTGCTGGGAAGTGTAATGTGAGCAGATTTTTGGGGGCTCTGAAAACATCAGAGAGTGGATCTACACCAACAAGATGGCTGCAACATCACTGGAGGGGGCGGGGATAAAATGTCATGTGCTCACAGCCCTGTATTAGTCCATACCTGCACCACCACCATGCCATGAGGAACGTGGATATATCCAATTCACTCTATCAAGCAGAAACTCTCCGCCTTCTAGACTAATTTGAAAGAGAAGAGCACTCTGCCTGAGGTCTTTCTGCCTGGTCTTCCTATTTCCATATTGCCTGGAACAACGAAGTTTCTAGAAACCCTCACCCTGGGAACACAGGGGGTCAACCCTTCCTAAATCATGATTCAACTTCCAAAGCAATGCAGTTCAGGTGTAATTTCTTCATGGTACACATGTCCTACATGTGGGCTGCACCACAGGGTAGCCATGGCAACACGAGGCTGCTTAATACTTCAAATGTAGTGTTGCCAGCTACTGAATTTTATTGATAATTAAAATTTAATTAGTTATTTACTTACATGGTGAGTTCTAGATATTGTATCTATTCTCTTTTTTTTTCTTTTAAATGGCATTAGGATTTGAACTCAGGGCCTTGTGCCTATCTTTGCATCTTTATTAACTGAATATAATTTGTTTATCTCTTCTTTTCTTATCTCTTCTTATCTTAACTTGTTCCCTAGCCTTATTAAAATACAAATAAGCATTTTATATTTTTAATCATTTGATTAAAATATTTAATAATTTCATCTGTATTCTCTTTGCTGACATTATGAAGCTTCTGGAAATAAAGCCATTCTTTTGGAGCTTATTTCACCCCCTTTACTCAGAAATGCAAATTCAATCCTCCAGTATCTGTGTGATGCGTGGCTTCTCATTGTCTCTGTTCTCTCTCTCTCTTATCTCAGCATTTGCCTCTGGAAGCCCTCTCTGACTAGAAGCTCTGCCATGGAAGCCATCTTTCTTGTTGGCACTGTCCTACTTGCTGGCACTGTCCTACCTTAACAAGCCTGACTTGTATCACAGCCTCTCATATGGAACCATTCATGTCCCATTTCCCATTTCCACTCAGAACAGGCTCAGCATCCCTTCCCTCCTTCCTGTTGTACCACTGTCCTTCCTGCCATCTCCATCTCTCACTGAATCTTTGCTACTTTATCCCTAGACTTTCTTTTCCTTTCCATATACCTTCAAATGTTCTCATTATCCACAACTCCAACATGTCTGACTCTACATTGCCTTATTACTTATCTCAGTCTGTTTTTTGGTTCCTATAACAGGATACCAGGGACTGGGTGATTTAGAAGAACAGAGATTCATGGAGCTAAAATCAGGCCACTGCCTCTGGTAAAGTCCTTCTATTGCATTTTAATATGGAGGAACAGTGGAAGGCCCAGTGGATATATGTGAGGGAGACAAATCAGAAGGGGAAGCCCTGTTCTGTATCAGCATGCTCTTGTGATAAATAACTGACCACCAGACTCACTACCAGAAAAACAAACATCCAATCAGAATGGCATTAATCTTTTAGTGAGGGGACAGCCCTTGTGCCATACTGGCTAACGGTCCTGCTACTTCTCAACACCATACACCTGGGACTCGATTTCAATATGAGTTTGGCAGTGACAAATCACCTCCAAATCATATCACCACTCCATTTCCTTGACTATATTTCCACCTCCCTCCACCTTAGCCACTTATCTCAAACTGGCCGTTATTCAAATAGACTTGAAGAACTTGGTGCCAGTGGCTCATGCTTGTAATTCTAGCCACTCAGAAGAACTCAGAATTTGACACCTAGAGGATCCAGGTTCAAAGCCACCCTGGGCAGAAAAGTCTTCAAGAGTCCATCTCCAATTAACCAGAAAAATGCCAGACTGGAGGTGTGGTTCAAGTGGTAGAGTGCCAGCTTGTGAGCAAGCAGCAAACATGGAATATGAGTACATTGACGAAAGGCTGATGCAGGCTATATTCCTATCCCTGAGCTCTCCAGTCTTCTCTCAGCTACTGGTGCTGTTGAGCCATGAGGACCTCCACCTTGGGAGTTATTCTGACCCCAGCAGCTATCATTCAGACTCAGGCAGCTTAGGCTCTGTCACCTATCACTTCCTTGCTGACTTGTCAGCAAAGCCAATTCTTCCCTATGTGTGACTATCACTAACTCACTAGGCATATTCCAGCCTGTCACCACTACTAATCTGCCTCTTTCCCCCTCCCATTCTGCAGCTGCTGGAAAAGCGACCCATCAACCAAACTGATGGTCATAAATCCTGATTCTCCAACCTCTGGACTATCATTGTCAGTAGACAACCCTTGCATTCTCCCAGATCACCCTTGAGCCCCATCTTTAGACAGGCACCTTCCTCCTGGGGAATCAGCTCAGCGTGTCGGTAACCATGACTTGATGATAGTCCAATCTGTTCACTGGCACAAATCTCTCTCAAGTCTGGGAGGACAGCACTTCCTTCATGAACCTCAAGTGCAGTGCCCAATATTGTTTCTACTCTGTTCCTCCAAGAACTGCTTTCCCTGTGTCTTAGTCACAGGGGATTATACTGACCTTCAGGCCCTACACAGAATTCCAGCTGTTATACTGGCTATAACTATTCTTCACCTTTCTTCCCATTTTCCTCCTGCATTTCCACTGCTGTGTTCTATCCACCAGTCTCCTTCAAGATATGACCTTTCAGAGGAATAAAAATGATCACTGACCTTCTTCAGAATCACTCCTATGTTAGCACCTGCCCTCTCCGCTCTCTGCTCCTCTCCTACTCTTGTACCCCCACGAATGATCAGTGGGCCACAAAAGGCTTCATTCCTCTCATATGAGGCGCATACTCCTTTCTGATCTTTGTTTTACACATTTCATGCTGTCAGGAATATCTTTGCCCTGTATTTTTCTCCCCAGCAGGGACTTATTAGCACCTATTTATTAAAATGGGAACATCCAGACAACTCTATTTTGAGAATAAGTTTATAAAATGAATGATTGGTATCCTCTAAAATGTTACAAATGAAAGATAGAGGACCAAGAGCATACCAAATGAAAGAAATTTAAGGAGACATGATAACCCAGTGCAATAGATGGTCCTGAGCTGGATGCAGCCTGAAAGGGGAAGAAAATATTATAAAAGCTGGACAATAAAAGACAGTCAAAGATCATACAGAGTGTCCATCAGATAAAGGGTTGGTATCAGTGTTAATTTCCTGAATTCGATAAGAGTATAGTGGTACCTTCAGAACATATCCTTGTTCCTTAGAAATACACACTAAAGAACCAAAGGATAAAGGGAATATGATCTATCCAAGTTACTTTCAAATAGTTCAGCAAAAATAAACTTTGTAGATAAGTAGTTTGTACATATATCCATATGCTATATGTTCATATGTAAGTATGACATATTTAGACAGTAAAGGAAAAAATGAAAGAGTAAGTATGATTATATGTTAAATGTGGTAAATTTGGGGTGATGTGTATAGGAGATCCCTGTATTCTCTGTTAAGTTAAAAGTCAATTTTTTTGTGGTACTAAGTTTGAACTCAGGCCTTGCATTTGCTAGGTAGGCACTAAACCAACAGAACCATATTCTAGTCTCTTTTTTTGTTTTAGTTAATTTTCTTTAAAAAAAGCATTTTATATTATTATTATAAAGGTGATGTACAGAGGGGTTATAGTTACATAAGTCAGGTAATGAATAAATTTCTTTTTGGACAATGTCACTCCTTGGTTTTAGTTAATTTTCAAAAAGAGTCTTGCATATTTCCCACAGGACAGCCTTAAACCTTAATAATTCTACCTGCGTCTCCAGTGTGGTTGGGATTACAAGCATGCACCACTATGTCTGACTTGTTTTTTTGAGATGGGGGGAGGGCTTTCATTAACTTTTTGCCCAGGGTGGATTTGAACCATAATTCTCCTGTTCTATGTCCCCTAAGTAACTAAGTTTGGAATTATTTTACTAAATAATTTAAAAGGAGGTTCTCTGATTCTTTGAATTGCAGCTTCATAAACTGCATTGAGCAAATGCAAAAAATTCTGATCTCATTATTTTTGGTGTGCAAGGGCTAAAATTAAAATGTGTTATAGAAATTGTTACAGTATAATACATTTTATTTCAAAATTTCCTTGGCAAAAACCAGAAGACTAGACTATAAATGTAACTAATCATATACAATATTTAGAAAAATTCTGGGTATATGCAAATTATAACTGGGTGGTAAAATTGTTTATAGAGTTTTACATGGTTTCATTTTCTTTCTTATTGTTATTTAAAAATATTACAGTAAATATGTATTGATTGGTTAATGAGATATGGTGGGGGTGAGGGTGGGAGGGGAAGATGGGAAGGAATGGGAAGGAAACAAAGGAGGAGGCAACAATGCTTGATAAGAAATGTACTCATTACCTTGTCCATGTAATTGTAACCCCTCTGTATGGTATTTTCACAATAAAAAAAGAAAATAAATTGTATGTACTTTTTGAGGAAAATAAAAGAAGGAAAAGGAAGTCAAAGGGTCCAGCTGCTCTATACCTTCTCTGGCAAGATTAAGTAATTGAGCACATTAGTTTGAGCCCTTCTTCAGAGTGTCTTAGATTATTTGATTGTCCACATATCTAAGAAGTCTGATCCTGTATCTTAGGGACTGAAGCAATCCCCAAAATTTTATGGGTTGAAAAAAATATGACAATTCTCCAAGACTCTTTTCCATAGTTCTAAAGTGGCAGTCATGACCTTTTGGTTGTTTAAGGACATACTGTTATATCTCAGTAGATTATAGCCAAGTTCTATATCCTCTAGGTCAAACCTCATAAAAAGCCAATGCTAGCTTTGTAACATGTGTCTTTTTCTTTTCTTTTTTTTTTTTGTAAAGATGATGTACAGAGGAGTTACACTTACAGAAGTAAGGTAATGAGTATATTTCTTTCTTAACAGTGTTACCCTCTCCCTCATTTTCTCCCATTTTTTCTTCTCCTGAACCCTTAAACCCCAAGTTGTAAAGTTCGTTTCCAACATAGTGTCTAATGCATATTGCTGTTGCATTGGTTGACCCTTTGACCCACCGTTTCTGTGATTCCCTTTTCCTTCCCCAAGTCAGATTAACTTATATACAAGACAAAGGGTAGTGAAATCAGAAATGGTGACCATGAGGCATAAGCCAAAGGACAAAAAATGAAAGATAAAGCAAATAAGTGCAAACAGTGCACTAAAAAAGGAAACAAAGAAAAGTAAAACAACCACAAAAAACCCTCTTGTTTCCATATCGTGGAGATCATTTCAATTAGCATCATTTTATGTGGTCATATGTACATAGATAGCTATTGGACTATTGTGAACCTCTGTTAGAACTATTCTAGGCATATAAATATTGTTACAAATGAAGAAACCATGGAGTTTATGTTTCTTTGGGTCTAGCTCACTTAACATAATTTTTTCCAAGTCTATCCATTTCCTTACAAATGGGGTGATGTCATTCTTTCTAATAGAAGCAGAGAGAAATCCATTATGTATATGTTCCACATTTTCTTGATGCATTCATCTACTGAGGAACATATGGGTTGATTCCATATCTTAGCTATGGTAAACAATACTGCAATGAACATAGTTGTGCTGGTAGCTTTAGTGTGGCTTATTTGTGCTCATTTGGGTAAATGCCCTGGAGAGGGATTGCTGGATCATAGAGGAGTTCTATGTTTAGTCATTTTTTGAGGAACCTCCATATACTGCTTTCCAGAGAGGTTAAACTCATTTAAATTCCCACCAACAGTGTAGTAGCATTCCCTTTTGATCACATTCCTGCCAGCATCTGTTATTCTTTGTTTTCTTGATAATGGCCATTCCAACTGGGGTGTAATATGTATCTAATACAGAAGGTTATACACAATCCTGACCTACCTCATCTTAAACAAACATTGTACACCTCTTATAATTTTGTGCCTTACCTACAATAGTGGACTTTGGCTTTAGTTCACAGAGTTATAATCCAGTATAGCGAATTCATTGAATCTGATGTTTCTTGTCTAAAATCAGAGCCTGCTCTAAATGTGTTTCCCCAGGTCTTGGTACCTCTTCCTGTTACTGCATCATTCAGAATGTTCAATGTCTGCTTCCTAGTATATTCCTGCCTTAAGCCCCAAGAAAGAGGAACAAGGAGTCCTTACAGCATCTATCCACCTGTCTGTAAGGTATTCAGCACAGAATAGGCTTGAATGTCATCTTCTATCTTTGATAAATCTAATTCAACCTTTTTATTTTACAAGTGAGGAAACAGAGATCATAGACAGGTGAATACCTCCTTTAGGGACAATAAACCAAATATCTGAAGGGCAGAAGTAAGAGCTAGTCATCTTATTTGCTGTCTGTGTTTCTTTCTTCTATAATATAATCCTGTCCTCTGAGCATTAATCTACCTTTGTAAACATTTGTGAACACATTAATGCTTTGGTCCAAGACAAAAGCTGCAGGGAGTAAGGGAGCAGGGATTTCCTTTCCATCCTGCTCCTAGATATTTCACTGTCTCAGGATGTCCTTTAGTCCTGTGCAGGCTTTGGGAGCTCTTTCCCATGTAAACTTCTGTTCCCATCTTCCTATCTTAGAAGGTGTCCAGGTATGGTGCTCCTGCATGATTCATTCCCTGTTGATCATTAGGGCTCAATCTTTCCTCTGGAATTGGATTCCCGGAATGCTTCTGGGTGGTATCTGTGGTTGCTTTTTCCACAACAAAAAACAATAGTCATTGTGGAAGAGGACAGCCTAACCGGCCCTCATCAGTGAAATGACATATCAATTGTGTTCATAGGTAACCCCAATAGAGAGCATTAGTTTTTGCCCACTATCCAATCACCATTTCTCCTAATAATAGGATGCTATGTTTCAGCTGGTCAATTATACCTTCCCTCTATGATTCTATTTTGCATTGTTCACTGGCAGTACCAGCTGAGGGTAAACTGAAGCTAACTTCCCAACAATGGAATAAGAACAGACATTTACAATTCGATTTCCTTTATGAGAAAGGAGGTGCTTGTCTTTCTCTTTCCCCTCCCCCGGCTATAGTCCTATTTTTCTGCTAACAGCTGACACTGCTGCTTTCAGCCTGAGGTTCTGGTGGGGAATGAGGATGGTGGACAGGAGGAAGACACAATCGAAGCTCTACATAGCTAGGCCCTGACAATGTATCTTAACTGTTGCACAAAGAAAAAATAAACCTTTATTTATCTATGCCACCATTATTCTGAATTTCTGTTACCACAGGCAAACTAATCATCTATGAAGTGCAATTTTCATTTAATGCTATTTAATCAAAGTCTTCCTTGATTTGTGCAGTACAAAATCACAAAAAGGGAATAAAAATTAACTAAAATGCTTGAACATAAAGTAAATATGTATGATCAATAAATCTAAAACATTTGTAAGCTGGTCAAAAGTAGACAGATAATTAGTATTTATGCTCCATGGAGCAATTTTATTACCTTACTTTTTGTCAATAAACTTAGAAGACAAAATCCTAACAAAAAATGGAGCTTGCAATTCATGAAGTGCTGAGGAAACACACCCTGCCAAGGATAAAGGCAGGTGGAACTGACTGTCATGACCTCAGGATCCTATTTTATATAGTCACTGTTCTTACCCTTGTGTCCCTCCACTCCAGTTCAGAGCTCTAGCCAAACTAGCTCTAGCCAAATTAACAACAGCTTGATAACACATCCACTCAATACTTGGTTATTGTATTTTATCTTTGATAAAAACATAGTAGGCAGTCCTCAATGTATATGGGAAGAATGATTCATGTTTCCTGAATGTCTCAATCTTAGTAATCCTTTTTTGGTTTGGGCTGGTATTGGTACTGGGATACTCAGGGCCTTCCACTCCTTTAGCTTGCTTTACACTTGAGCCACACTTTCAGTCCAGTGTTTTTCTAGTTATTTGGAAATGGAATCGCAGACTTTTCTGTCTCAGATGGCTTTGAAACATGATCTTCAGATCTCAGCCTCTTGAGTAGCTAGGATTACAGGCATGAGCCACAAGTTCCTTGCTCAGTCTTATTAAGTTAAAAGTACAGTTTCAAAATCCATGCCCTCCAGGAACTATGCTCTGATGCCTTGGGCAAAAAGAGATCTCTTTCTATGACTTTTTCAGGGTACAGTTGGCATGACATCCATTACTGCCTTTGGTCACAGAATTTGTCTCCCTTCTCTTCCTTTGTCTGTATCATCTGAAAGCAATGTGTGTTTGGAGTGTGTGGTGGTGTGTGGGGGGGGGGGGGTAGAAAAGCCATGCAGGACCATCTCTGTTCCTCCTTTGTATGATAACACAGTGTTTTACACTTAGGATGAGCATGATTGAATTAACATGTATCCTTTTGTGTGTGTGATACTTGTGTTTGAACTTAAGGCTTTGCACTTACTAGGCAACAGCTCTACAAATTGAATCATACCTCCAGCTTACAAATATTAACATATGAAATGTGTATCTATATTAGATATGCTTTTATTGTTAATAATCTCAGTGGTTCTGTTGATTAGGTATGGGAAAAGAACAATAAATGAAATACAATGAGAGAGTAATTCTGAAGTTTCTAACTGACCTCTTAAGATGCAAAGGGACATTGGATTAAATGAGGTTCACTCTGAATCTGTGTTTGGGTGGTACTTTTACCTGGTTTTATATGTATTACCTGGTTTTAAATGCATTTTATATGCATAAACATTTATATGTTTATTTCCCCCTCCCACCCACCCATTCATGGTATTAATTCAGACATATCATTGACTGCAGAACCATAAACAGAAGCTACATATTCAGCTACTAAGTAACAAATCAGGTGCCCAGGTCTTAAAAATGTACTAAGGAATATTAGAGAAATAGAGTCAACAAACCTTGAGATACTAGGTGAAAGCCTTGAGGATACAGAAGGAGTGAGGAAAAATCACAAAGCCAACAAAATGATGGGAGGCAAAATGTCTGTAATGAGTTGCTTCTCTTTTTGCTGTCTGTTGAGGCTCACCAGCCAGCCACCAGCCCTTCATCAACTTTCCAGTACTCGTTCATGTGTGATTTAGAGTTCCTCATGGTTAGTGTTTCCCACCACAACCCCATCTAGGTGATCCAGAAAAGGCCATATTCTGAATGAGGCAAGATGAAGACATTTGTGTGTCGAAGGACTGGGGTGTGGCTCTACTGAGCAGGAATGATGATGAACTTTACTGCTAGACGAGATGGGAGTGCTGAGTCTGAAACTTACTTTTCTGGTGCCATTGTAGACAATGAACACCTGCCACCACAGGCAGGTTCCTATAGGAGTTTATTTATTTCTTTAGACTTTAAAAAGTTCAGGGTCTCAAGCTCTTGCTCAACTTTTTTACTCAAGGCTGGCACTCTACCACTTGAGCCCTACCTGAACTTCTGGGTTTTTGTGCTTAATTGGAAATAAGAGTCTCATTGACTTTTCTGCATGGACTGGCTTTTGAACAAGGATCCTCAGATTTTAGCATCCTGAGTACCTATGGTTTCAGGTGTGAACCATTGAGCCCAGCTTGAGAAGATCGATTTTAAATGAACTCTTCATGAGCACAGTAGAGAAGACCTGGAGGGATTTCTAGGTGTGATAAGGAAGCTGGCAGAAATGAGAAAATCATGGACAGATCACTAATGACTGTTAGAAAATAGTGATAATGTTGCATACAGGAAATGGAGCTGAAGATGGAATAAGGTCAGTTGATACTAGCATTTGAAGAGGCTCAAATGGACCCAGTGTTTAAAAGGATGGCTTGAAGGAGCCAGTATTTCACAATATTAAAATTTAATGTTGCTGGATTATTCAGGAACTTATTTTGATGCTAATTCAAATGGATAGCTAATATTCATGTAGAAAAATAATAAAGAACAGAATTTCTATATTTTCTTTCCCAGTTATTGATCCAGATTTGCCATATCTAGTTTATTAAGTCAGAATGAAGTCAAATTACTATGTTGGCGTGTGTGTGTGTGTGTATGTGTGTGTGTGTGTGTGTGTGTGTGAGTCTTCCACTTGATCTATGCCCTCAAGGTACTTTTTGTTTTCTTTTTTTTTTTTTTTTGGGTCCGGTCGTGGGGCTTGAACTCTGGGCCTGGGCGCTGTTCCTCAGCTCTTCAGCTCAAGGCTAGTACTCTATCACTCAAGCCACAGCGCCACTTCCGGCTTTTTTCTTTTTGCTTATGTGGTGCTGAGGAATCGAACCCAGGGCCTCCGGCTTGCAAGGCAAGCACTCTACCACTGAGCCACCTTCCCAGCCCTGTTTTCTTATTTTTAAAATAGAGTTTTTGCATTTTTCCCTGGGTGGCCCTAGGACTTCAATCCTCCTATTTATGCCTCCTGTGTAGCTAGGAGAGCAGTAGAAAAAACCACACGAACAGCCAACTTAAAAAAAAAAATCTGACGAAACTCTATCCAACCTAACATAGAAGAAAAGAGAAAAGAGACATGATTACTGATTCCAGGAATGAAACCAGGAGACACAATTACAGACCTCACAGACATCAAATGGATAAAAGAGAATGTTATGAACAATTATCCAAATAAATCTGACAAGTAAGATGTAAGATGAAATGGGCTGCTTGCTTGAAAAACAAACTAGGGTAGCTCACCCATAATAAATAGACAATTTAAATAAAAAAATATAATTCATAATTTAAATACTCTCCAAAAGCAAACCTTCAGGACAACATGGATTCACTGACTAATTTAAAGAAATAGAATTTTTTCTTCTATGCCTCCATCAGAAAGAATGACATCAATCCATTAGTTAGGAAATGAAAAGACTTGGAAAAAAATATATTGAAGTAAGCCAGGCCCAAAGAAACATAAGTCCCATGGTTTCCCTTATTTGCAATAACTAGTATATATCTGAGAAAAGCAGAAAAGGTAGAAAGCTATGTACCTATGACAATATAAGATGATGTTAAGCAAAATGAACCCCAAGATAGGGACAAATATATAATTTTTTCTTTCTTGCTATTGTTTCTAGTGTACTTATAATGTACCATGTGATTTTTTTTGTTTATTTGTATGTTCCTCCTCTACGGTATAACCCGTTTTCACTGAATTTGATGTCATTGCCCTGCATCTAGTATATACACTTCTCTAATTTGGGGAGGGGAAGGGAAAAACAAAATGCTGAAATAAGGATACAGGTTGACCCATTGTAACAAGGAGATGTATAAGATACTATGCTGAAAACGAACTTTACAACTTGGGGAGGGAGTAGTCGTGGAGGTGGGAGGGAAGGGATGGTAGGGGAAAAACAAAGGAGGAGGCAACAATGCTTGATAGGAAATGTACTCATGACCTTGCTCATGTAACTGTAATCCCTCTGTACAGTATTTTTACAATAAAAAATGTATTAAAAAAAGAAAAAGCAAAAGATCTAATCAACTTGAAAAAGAAAACAAAAAGAAACAAATAGAATTTGTTAAAAGACAAGAAATAACATCAATTCTATATGAACTTTACAACATGGGGGTGGGTGGAGCGATGGTGGGAGAAAAACAAGGGGGGAGGGGTAACAGTGTTCCACAAGAAGTATATCTCTGTTTTACTTATGTAAGTGTGGCCCTCTGTTCTCATCTCTACAACAAAATTAATTAACAAGACAAGAAATAACATCAATTCTACATATCTTCCAAAACATCAAGAGAAATGTTTCTTGTTCATTTGAGTTGTTTCTTAGAGTTATCCTGACACCGAAACTAGATATAGAGACAGCACAACACATAAAATTCATGTCACCTGCCGGGCGCTGGTGGCTCACGCCTGTAATCCTAGCTACTCAGGAGGCTGAGACCTGAGGATTGCGGTTCAAAGCCAGCCCGGGCAGGAAAGACCGTGAGACTCCTATCTCAAATAAACCACCAGAAAACCAGAAGTGGCGCTGTAGCTCAAGTGGTAGAGCGCTCGCCTTGAGCTGAAGAGCTGAGGGACAGCGCTCAGGCCCAGAGTTCAAGCCCCACGACCGACAAAAAAAAAAAAAAAAAAATTCATGTCACCAATTCTCATAAATAGAAATGTAAGATTTCTTAACTATTAGAATAAAGTAGCACATAAAGAAAGCTCTAAACCAGGTGTCCGTGGCTCACGCCTGTAATCCTCACTACTCAGGAGGCTGAGATATGAAGATTATGGTTCAAAGCCAGCCCGAGCAGGAAAGTCTGTGAGACTCTTATCTCCAAGTAACCGCCAGAAAACTGGAAGTGGTGCTATGGCTCAAGTGGTAGAGCACTCACCTTGTGCTGAAGAGCTGAGGGACAGCGCCCAGGCCCGGAGTTCAAGCCCCACAAATAACAGAAAAAAAAAAAGAAGAAAGCTCTAAGCCATAACAAATTGGGTTTTTTATTTCATGAATATGTAAAGATAGTGAATTAAAATAGTGGACATGACCACTCTGGAAAATACTTTGTCATTTTCCTACAAAACTAAGCATTCAATTTCTATAAGACCCAGAAATCACAATTTTGGAAATTTATCCCAAAGAAAGTAAAACTTACATGCATACAAATGAATGCTTCGAGCAGCCACCTCATAACAGGTAAATTGTTTAAAAAAAAAACAGTAACTGGATTACTCTGGAATACTACTTAGCAATAAAAAAGAACATTCTTGATACATATATAACTTTGTTAAATCTCCAGATAATATTCTCAATTAAAAATACCAAAATGTTATAAACTACATTTTAATTTATACAACATTCTGGCAAAGAAAACAAGTTGCTGGTTGCCAGGGTTCAAACTGAGCAAGAAAAACAGGAAGTGAGTGTGGCTACATGAAGCATTACATAAAGCAGGTGCTAGTAGCAAACCCCATGTATTCCTAGCTTCTAAGGAGGTTAATATCCAGAGGATAGTGGCTTAAGACCACCTGGGCAGAAAATCCAGTGAACCTCTAGCTACAAAATAAAAAACATAAAGCCTGGCTAGAGACATGGCTCAAATAGCAGAGTAGCAGCAGAGCAAGCACAAAAGAATGAGTTCAACTCCCATCCCCAATACCAAAAGTAAACCCATGAAATTTCTTGGGTTGACTTGCAAGATGTTTCCACTGGGTCAATTGAGTAAAAGGTATGAGGATCTCTGAATTATTTCTTTCAACTACATGTCACTTTGCAATTTTCTTCAAAAATTGAATTAAATTACAATAGGAAAAAATATCACTTGGAGGAACCAATGAATATTTGCTTTAATTTTTTTTTGCTCTGTACCGAGCTTCAATATTCTCCAACTGTAAAATTCATTATTACTTGGCACACAGGGAGGATGAGCCTGAAATTACTTTTATAAGTGAATTAAAATCTCTGGGTTCATTCCAGAAAGTGCCTTCAGGATCCACTGTTGAAGCTACTATTTTGAAAATTTTAAGTTCTTAAGCTAAAGGAATAAATTTTACACCCCTTGCCGTTCTTGGCAACACTCAGAGCTATTATTTTTTAATTATCTGAAAAATAGCTAAGCCTAAAATTGAGTCACCAGGTTTTGTAGTCTTCTCAGACAACAGCATATTCTGTGTGTGAGAGAATGCCAGATGTCCCCTTAGAGGGGGCGTACTACCCTAAAAACCAATAGTATTCTCTTAGTTTTCTCATACAGATGCAAAGAAGAAAAGGAGAGGGGAATAGGCCTTCTGCAAAGAAAATCCTGTGAGACTCGAACAGTAAGTCAGAGCCCCTTCTTCGGGTAACTAACCTATGTTAGTAGTGCAAAAACAAATCTACCTTTTTTTCCCAGAACATTTGTGAGATTTCAGGAAACTACATATTTCTGTTCAATAACACATATCATACCTAGAAGTGAACCCCAACAGGCAGTAGTGCCCTGCAGAAGGCCCAAGGGAGACCAGCTGGGAGAAAAGGATGAAGGAGCAGTAGGTGAAGAGGTTGCTTCTTCCCTCTCTAGAGCAGGGCCTTGCATATTTACACAGAAGACTTGATGGCAACGTGCTGGGCTCCCTTTGGTAGTGGAGTATGAATTCCCAAAGCTTTCTTTTGCTCTGAGCTTCTTAGCTGGGGGCATCTTGGTGAATGGGACTCCCGATGTCTGTTCATAGCAACAGGTGTACCTAAAGTCTCAACAGACAAATGTGCTGCCATTTAAACCTACAAGCTAGGATTAGCCTTGAACAGAGCAGTCCCCCACCCTCCCCCCACAGCTGCTATCTAGAAACTCTCCAGACCAGCAAGCACCTTTTTACTAAGATCTTCACAGGCTGAGCTCCAGCTTCTGGCATCTAAAGTTTTGTTATACTTTGCTTTATTAATGATTAAAAGTGTTTGGGGATTTGTTCTTGTGGGATGATGTGATGATACTGATGATAATGAGGAGGAGGAGGATTTAAAATACTTCATGCTTCCAAGGTTATTGGAAAGTTGTTTTGTTCTGATTTGTTTCTTCAAGATAAATTGATGTTATTCCAAAGTGCTGGTACCTCATGCCTGTAATCCTAGCTACTCAGGAGGCTGAGATCTAAGGATCATGGTTTGAAACTAGCCAGGGTAGGAAAGTCTGTGAGACTCTTATCGCCACTTA
This sequence comes from Dipodomys spectabilis, assembly GCF_019054845.1. Lineage (NCBI taxonomy): Eukaryota > Metazoa > Chordata > Mammalia > Rodentia > Heteromyidae > Dipodomys > Dipodomys spectabilis. The sequence goes on from NW_024870876.1 coordinate 1,161,878, forward strand.
ACCACCAGAAAATTGTACGTAGAGTTGTGATTCAAACTAGTAGAATGCTAGTCTCAGGCACAGCACCCAGACCAAGTCCAAGTCCCATAGATGACCAAAAAATAAAACCCAAGTTATGTGTTTTGATAACTAAATTCCAACCTTCCAAATTCAATGTGTAAGTTTCCCTTTCTATAGTTTCAGAAAAGCAAAGAAAGAGAGATTCCTGGAAACATGGGGTGGCTAATACCTGTAATTCTACCTAGTGGGGAGGCTGAAATCAAGATTATGGTTTCAGGTCAGTCTAGGCAAGACCTTAACCAATAAAAGATGGGCATAGTGGTATGCTCCCATCATCCCTATTTAAATAAGAGCATCATAGTCCAGACTGGCCAAGCAAAAAGCAGACCCTGTTTCAAACACAACGAGTCTGCCAGATTCAGGTGGCTCACACCCATAATCCTAGCAACTCAGGAAGGTGAGATCTGAGGAATATGGTGTGAAGCCAACGGGGGCAGAAGATCTCAGAGACTCTTAATTCCAATTAACCAGTAAAAGGCTGGGAATGGAAGTGTGACTCAAGTGGTAGAGTGCCAACCTTGAGCAAAAAAAGCAAAGCCAGAGTGTGAGGTTATTTTCCTCATTTTCATATTTCACAGGTGTGGAATAGCAGGACTTAATTTACTCAAGATTTTAGGAAGTATAGAGGAGATGAAAAACAATCTACATCATGAAATGTCATAAGACCGTGTTCTGGAAGAAAAGTCCTGGACTTAATAACCTCATTAGTTACTATACAGTTTAAACACAGATTTTCTGGAGGCATTAATCAGACCTTAAGCAAAAATATATGTCAAACCACTTCATGTATCTTTTGTTAGAAGGGAATGAAATGGAGAGCATTCAACATTAAGTATACTTCAATCTTGGTAGGTTGATAGATTTGGATGGATGCCAATTTCTAGGGAAATTCCTAATGATGTCATTCACTAAGGGAACAAGTTGAATGGCAGTGTCATCCCATGAGGAGAATGGTCCTGAAGGCCAAATACCTCTCCAGGCTGACTGGTCTCACTTCCTACACTGAAACTCCCTGTGTCTCTTCACAGCCCAATTATATTTCTCATCAACTTCTGACCCCAGGCAATCCCACTGCATGTTACTTCTCTTTCTCCATAATTTTGATCTTCAGAGCCACTCATTTCACAACTGCCAAATTTGAATCAGGGACCTTTGGGATAATCCTCTTTGTTTTCCATTCAGGCTCTTGACAATACCTCTGGGAACTGAATTCTTTCTTCTTGTGGGAAACAAATGCAAGGGCTGTTCCAAAGCCAGGTGTGCAGGCTTTGGGCACCACTCCCAGAAGACAGACATGAGTCAGCAACGTCTGTGGAATTCTTTTGTTTCTAGTAGTGTGTTTTTCTATGCTCTGAATGAGGTGAGGCCTGGGAAAGAGGCTGACATCCAGGGGGTTATCATAGGGCTTAAAAGCAATTGCCACTCTGTGCCCCATTACTCCTGGCTGTAACTTGGCTGAGACACACAAGGCCATCCACACACATGTCGGAAACGAGTTGAACTGTGCCAGCTCAGAAAGGTAGAAGCTGTATGAGCCTTATGAAAAGAGAAGAAAGAGCAAGATGATTCTCTGAAGAGCTCTCATCTTGCTGTGTGTCAAGTAGAATCAGCAAGGCTTGCTCTAAATATACTGCCTATCTACATAATGCTTCTAGCTTTCATTGCTTTATCCCTGCATATTTCCTTCTACTTCCCGCCTTTCCCTTCCTTTCTTCTTCCTCCCTCCAGCTCTCTCGCTCTTGTCTCTTTCATTTCCTCTCACACACAAATGCACAGTCAGCAAGTAGATCTGTAGGCATCAACATGAAATAGAAGAGAAGTCATATACTTTTGCACCCATGAAGTAAATATTCCATTTTGGCTGTGATTCAGCATTAACTGAAGAATTACTGCAGAGTTGGGAGAGTAGAAGATAGCTCAATAGAACTTTCATTTGGATTTCTCTTTTTAAAGTTAAGGCAGGCAAGAACTTGGTTGGGTCCCCTTCCTCTTTCTTGGTAATAGCTCAATAGCCTGGGTTTTGAAGCGGGTTAGGCTCACAGCTGACCCAAAACCAAAAGGCAAGAAGTATACACATAGACTTCCAACACAGACTCTGGTACAATAGCTTCCTTTATTTATGAACAGAGAAGTGTGTATGTTTGGATGTGAAAACCTAAATGCTTTGTTCGCCATAATTTTACTAAGGAGTTTCTAGAATAGCTCTCAACTTGAGGAAAAGATCAAGATTCTCTTCCATAACAAATTATCCTGACTGCTGGGCTGGGGCTTTCACTTCTGGTGCTCATTTGCTATGTAATTATAATCCAAGTCACAGATAACACTTGGATAGCAGTTTACAGTTTAAACGTCACTTTTACACATACTAGGGGATCTGTCATCCACATTCCAACCTTGTGGTAGAAGTGTTGATTTATAAAGTTGACAGACAGGATCCCGAGCCTCAGAGAAATTTGAAACTGACTGCCTTGGGCCCACAGAACTGTGGGTGATGGAGCATCAGCTATTCCAAAATCAGATATTCCAAAATGACTGTCTATCCTCATGCCCACTACTCAATATTGCTTCTCCAAGTCTTCCAACTGTCATTAAAACTAAAGCATTGAGCACCATTCTGTGCATGCAATATTTAATAGTGCAAAGATCACTATGATCATTGAAAGGGTAAAACAATGCTCTCTATGTGAAAGAACTGTGATTACCGGATTCTGAGTTTGGCCCAGGATTTCTTGACTCCCTCCCATCAGAATAGCTACTCAGGTGCTGATGGCTTCACAGACTTGATATAAGAGAGTTGCTTCTACTGACCTTCGCTGGAAGAAGCTCTTCACTTAGGAAGGATGCGGGATGAGTCCTACAGTTGCTTTCCCCAATTGCTATGGGAATAACTCATTGAAGGGTTACCCAAAAAAAGAGCAATGCAGACTTGTTTGTCCATACTTAGTTGTGCTCAGTGTCTGGCATGTTTTGTTGTGAGACAGTTTTTCTTCCTGTTTGGAGCTGGAGATCATACTAAAGAGATTATTTTGGAAATTTCTAACAGAATGAGCTAATTGCTCAAGAATGTATTGTAAGAGAACTGACTCATAAATAAAAATAAATGTGCCAGATGCCAGTGACTCTGGTCTGCAATCCTACCTACTTAGGAAACTGAGATCTGGAGGACTGGCTTGAAGCCATCCCAGGGAGACAAATCTGTGAGGCTCAATCTCCAAAATAACCAGCAAAAAGCAGGCTTGGAGGCATGGCTCAAGTGGTAGAGTGACAACTGTGAACACAAAGGCAGCCTCATGGCAAAAATCAATGAATAACTGAATGAATGAAGATCTCCCTTGTCAGCCTCCACAAGGATGGGTCATAATAAGAAGTTTTTCTTATTTTTTTTTCTCAACTGGCAAATCCTGACACTGGCTATAAGACTCACACTTCAATGCATGTAACATGTATGCTTCTAAATTTTCTTCTGGAATAAGTGGGATTCTCCTGGAATCCCATTTAGATTCCAGCTTCAGAAGTTTCCTCTTTTCCATCATAGATTTCTAGTACTGTCAGAGTCTGCCTCTCCTTGTGCAGGCTTATTCATTTAGATCAATGATATGCATGGTTTTGAGCAACCAGTAATTTGGTTGCGTAAAGTAATCAAGTTCACTTAATGAACACAAATGCCTGTTTGATAAATTATTTAATTTTGATAACCTAACTCAGCTGAGATCCTTGGATTGTTATGTAGGGTGAACCACTATCAGTAGGAACTGAGTAATTTTTTTTTACAAAGTTACAATAATGACTATTTAAATCCCTTTAGGAAGGACAAGTGCTCAGGTACTGTAAGTGAAAAACTAAAATCTAAGATTTTTTTTGGTAAGTGTACTAGTCCTGGTGCTTGAACTCAAGGCCTGGATGCTAACTTTTGGCTTTTTTGTTAAGGGCTGATGCATTATCTCTTGAATCATGTCTCCACTTCTGGCATTTTGGTGGTTAATTGGAGATAAGAATCCCATGGACTTTCTCACCTGGATTGGCTTTGGACTATGATCTTCAGATCTCAGAGTTCTGAGAAACTAGGATTACAGGCATAAGACACCAGTGCCCAATTAATCTAATGATATTGTATGAGTTTTCCTGGAGGCCAAGGGATTTCATTTTCCATATTAGTACATATTGCTGTCTGAAACCTAACTCATCATGAAAAACCCCTCTTTTCTCCCACAGGTAAAACAGAAGGTAATAACAAATCATTGTTGGTATAGTATGTTTTAACAAGACTGTTAGTGCAAAGTCAGAATAAAAATCTCTTTTAATGATTATAAATGCCACACGAATGTAAATAGTGAATATACTTCTATCATTTGGATCTTAGCTGCCCTCCAAAGGCAGCTATGCTAAAGATTTGATTTTCAGCCTCTAGCACTGCCAGGAGGTGGTAGAACTTTTGGATGTTGGGCTTTGTGGATGGCAGATAGGTCATTGTGTGTGTGCCCCTAAAGAGGGATATTCCGATATCAGTCCTTCCCTGCCTCTAGTTTTTTTCTCTCTGCTTCCTGGCTGCCAAGAGAGTAACAGCTTTTCTCCACCATGATATTCTTTATCATTAATCACAGGCTTAAAGCAACTGAGTCAAGCAACCATGGAAAGAAACTTTGTCTTTGTACTTGTACTGAGACTTGAACTCAAGGGCTCAAGCTCTGGTTTAGCCTCTTTGCTCATGGCTGGCATGCTTCCACTTCAGCTCATCCTCCAATTCCAGCTTTTTACTAGTTAATTGGAGAGAAAAGTATTGTACATTTGTCTTCCCAAGGTGCCTTTAAACCTTAATCCTCAGATTTCAGCCTTCTACAAAGCTAGGATTATAAGTGTGAGTCATCAGCACCCGGCTATGTACAGACACTTCTAAAACTTCAAGCTGAAGTGAACTTTTCTTCCTTAAATTTATAGTTGCTTATCTCAGGCATTTTTGTCACAGTGTGGAAAGTTAATATATGTAGCATACAATAAGCTTTTAAAAAAACATAATTTTTTCCAAGTCTTTCCATTTCCTAACAAATGGGGCAGTGTCATTCTTTCTGACAGAGGCATAAAATTCCATTGTGTATATATACCACATTTTCTTGAACCATTCATCTACTAAGGGGCATCTGGGTTGGTTCCATATCTTAGCTATGGTAAATAATGTTGCAATAAACATAGTTGTGCTGATAGCTTTAGTATGGTCTTGTTTGTGATCATTTGGGTAAATGCCCAAAAGTGGGATTGCTGGGTCATAGGGGAGCTCTATGTGGAGTCTTTTGAGCAACATCCATACTACTTTCCAAAGTGGATGAACAAGTTTACACTCACACCAACAATGTAGTAGGCTCCCTTCTGTCCACATCCCCTCCAGCATCTGTTGAGTGAAGTAAGTCAGGCCCAAAGAAACATACGTCCCACAGTTTCCCTTATTTGCAATAACTAGTATATGTCTGAGACAAGCAGAAAAGGTCAGATAAGTTGATGTTAGGTGAAATGAACCCCAAGATAAGTATTCAAATGGTTTTTTCTTTCTTGTGATTGTTTCTAACACATTTATAAGATGATTTCTTTGTTGCTTTGTATGTCCCTCCCCCATGATATAACCCATGTTCTCACTGTATTTGATGTTGGTATAATTTGTGGAGGGGAAGGGAAAAAAACAAATTGTTTAAATAGGGATACAGGTGGACAGATGTACAAGTCGTTACGTAGAAAAACAAACTTTACAACTTTGGCCAGGGGGTGGGGGAGTGTGTGGGGGGGGGTGGGAGATGGGAAGGGATGGAAAGGGGAAACAAAGGAGGAGGCAACAATGTTTGATAAGAAATGTACTCATTGCCTTGCCCATGTAATTGTAATCCCTCTGTATGGTATTTTCACAATAAAAAAATAAATAAATAATCAAGTAAACTGTTGACTTAATCTGAGTTTTTTGTTTTTAATGGTTTTGTTGTCATGGAAAATGAGGAGAGATAGGACACATGAGGACTAGAGGAAGGACTGTATATGACTAGAGGAAGAACGTTTTCTACTCTTATAATAATGACCAATAGCAGGGCCTTTAGTAACCAAGCATTTGCTTTGAAGAAATGGGACAATCTGAGTCAATGCAAACTTATCTAATGCATTTTTCACTTACACATTTATTTAGGAAATATTTTCCTGGCATGTCTTGTGTCTCAGTGTGTGTATAACACACTCCATTTGGACTTGGGTGGAAAAAGAAACAATCATGTTGATGAATAGGAAACACTTTCATTAATTCTCACAGGAGCTTTCAATAAGACAGACTTCAATGAGGGATATTTGAATGCTGTCTCCATGCTTCTGCCATGGAACTATCCCAAAGTATCTTGTCTGACTGTGTTTTCTGGCTGGAAGGAGACTGCCACTGAATGCCTCAAAGTTTTGGGCTGTTTGGCTATTGGAATTATTCCTTGATGTATGGGAAATAGTTAAGCAATAAAGCTGGTTAAGAGAAAGGAAAAACGTTAATATTGGAGTCCCTTCTTTTTGAAGATATACATATGTACATATATATTTGTATGTATATACATATGTATATTTATATATTATTTGTTTACAAAAAAGTATTGTCATATATGTCTAATAAAACTAATAAAAGTTTTTTTTTTAAGTATTAGGGATTGAACCCAGGGCATCCCTCATGACAAACAAGCCCTCAACTATTGGAGCCATTCCTTCAGTCTTTTTGTTTTTATTTTGTTTTTGAGTCAGGGTCTCACTAACTTTTCCCAGGCTGGTCTGGAAATAGTGACCTTCCTGTAGTTACATCCCAAGTAGTTGGGATTATAAGCATGTACCACCAGGCCCAGATCACCATCAAGATCATTATGTTCTTGGATAACAATTTCCAGTAATGATCAAAAGTCACTTTTTCTTTTTGTCTTCTTTTCATGATTATACTCGTGTTCCCTGAGGTACTATGAAGTTGGTAGAGTTAGTAACAGAGGCTCAAGAGTAACTGATGGAGACAAAGGGGTATTTGAAGTACTAAACATTTTATTATTGCAATTGAGTTTGAGTGTGTCACTGTAGCTATATGTACATGAATCCAGCGAATGTTTCCAAAATTGGAAGAATTATGGTCTCTGATAGTGATTTATATAGCAATTTAAACTTTTATAATATTTTACAAATTAGTGACAAATTATCAGAGTGATCTTTATAATATTTCAATATCAACAGGAGTTATAAATCTACCTATAATTATAAGAATTTCATTAACAGTTCAGTTTGGTATTTCCTTAGCAAAGATTATCCAAACTGGAATTAGTGCAAAGCAATCTCAAGTGATACAAAAGGAAAACAGAAAGAAAAAGAAAAATCAACAAGTTAATCTAACCCTACCATCTTGAAGGGATAATGGTATGATGAGGCTGATAATACCAGAATATTTAAGGTTGTGTTGAAAAATATAAAATAAAAAGAATTACTTTGAATCAATATATAATAATTTGTGAACTATGTGTGGCTCACTTTATTATTTAACAAATGCTGTGAATCCATAGTATAATCTTTAATCTATGATCTTTAATCTTCTGCATTAATAATTAAGCTCACCTTCATTGATATTTTGCTGACTTTCAGTCACATACAAGATATATAAATAATATTTAGTCAGCTATTGGTGACTCATTCTGTAATTCTAGTGACTCAGGAGACTGAGATCTGAAGACTGATTTAGAAGCCAGTTCGATTTGAAAAATCTTATTTCCAATTAACCAACAAAATTCTAGAAGTGGATGTATGGATCAAGTGGTAGAATGCTAGCCTAAGAAAGAATGTGAGGCTCTGCCTTCAAGTTTGTGTATAAACACACAAACACACACACACATACTTTTTATATTTTTGACAGTTTAGAATTATATTTAGAAAGATTGGAGGATGAGCACAGTAGGTCTTATTTCATTTTATAGTTTGTAAGACTGACATTTGACTTTCAAATATTTCAATATGGGCCTCATTCACTTAAAACCTAGATATATTTGTGTAGCTTGATCTGTATTACAAAATAATCTCACCTGTTATTAAATAGTCAAGCAATGGTCTACTGGTAACATTTATCTACCACCTTCATCACTAGCATCAAGCCACCATGGATTCATAAATGGTGTGGGGGGAAAGAGATGATGACATCTGAAAAATGCACAAAACTGAATAATAACTTTTAGAGAATTTTATGTACATAGTTAATATTGACCTCAATGGGATCTTATTGAGTGTTCTGCAGGCAGTGTCTGCTACATAAACACTGGGATGTTCTCATTCTGCTGAGCACTATTCAGTAAGTCTATTTGGCTTTCCTTGGCTGCTTCTGAAAACTGTCAGCTGCACAAAGGCAGATGAGGATGTCTGGTCCTTTTAGGTTTATATCTTCCTTCCACAAATGCTTTTATAGAGTAGTAAATGGTGGTACCAAAGTGGGTGTGATTTTTGCCTGGATATAAATTTATTGTTTTTAAATGTCTGATTGGGTTGACTTTGTCTTTTCTCTTTCTAGTTCAGATATTGGATGCTGATGACTCTCTGGAATCTGTAAGCAAAAAAAATTTTCCTTGTTTAAATCATTGAAAAGTATAACAATAGTAGATGATTTGTTACTGTCTTGAAATTTCAAAAACAGCAATTAATGTGTCCAGTATTTACCAAAATACTGTAAATCAAATTTATCTGTAAGTGCTCATTTAGAAAATAATGCAAAAAGTGTTTGACTTTTTGACATGGGACTCTCACTTGCTGGGAGTACATAGGAAGAAGGAATTTCTTTACTTTTTTTTGGGTCCATTGTGGGGTTTGAACTCTGGGCCTGGGCGCTGTCCCTGCGCTCTTCAGCTCAAGACAAGCGCTCTACCGCTTGAGCCACAGCGCCACTTCCGGTTTTCTAGTAGTTTATCGGAGATAAGAGTCTCATGGAGTTTCCTGCCTGGGCTGGCTTTGAACCGCAATCCTCAAATCTCAGCCTCCTGAGTAGCTAGGATTACAGGCATGAGCCATTGGCGCCCAGCTTTCTTTACATTTTGTCTGTGCATCTCTATCAAAGTGAAGAATCACATTGCAGTTTGCTAGTATTCCAAGGATCTCCTGCACTAGAAGGCAGAAGGGGAAGGAGACTACTGAATTCGTTGTGAAGCTCTCATTCTTTATGGGTTCTTCATATTCATATGTTTACTATCTGTGTGACAACCACTTGGACAAAGGAAATTCAAAAGGCAATCACCTTCTTGTTCATTTACCAGACAGATGGACTTATTTTATCTTGAATCTGTTGTTTTGGAGAAAATAGAATTTATCACTGAAAAGCTTGTTTTCCAGGGAAAAGTACCTTTGACTTAACATTATTTATCACCAAACCAGGATATTCAAACAAACTAAACATGGATGCTTCTGGCAAATGCAATCTAACAGAGCTAGAAGAATAATGGCATAGAATAATGTGTGAAGTACAGTTCTGTTACTAGGGATATAGTGCATGCAATGATTTTGGTCTTTCTAGAACATCCTTTTCCTTCTTTTCCCTTCCCTTCCCTTCTCACCCTGCCCCATATTTCTACTCCTGCATTCCTTCCTTCTTTCCTTTCTGTCTTTCATGACCGGTTTGCAAGATGCCTTAAAATGCCACTGTTGGCTAAAGTGTGGCTGATGCTTGTAACCCCAGCTATTCAGAAGGTAAAATCTGAAAGATCATAATTCAAAGTCAGTCTGGGCAGGGAAAGTGTGCAAGACTCTATTTCCAATTAGCCAGCTAACAACCAAACTAGAAGAATGGCACAGGGGTAAAGTGCCAGAAAACTGAGCTAGTATGAGGTCCTGATTTCAGGCAATCAATTGGCAATCAATCAGTCAATCAAGCAATCACTTGATCAATAAAAGCCCACTATCTGAAATACTGTAAAGGAAGGTCTGGTAGCGGTCCTATATAAACAACTTTATAATATGACAACATGAACAACTTCAGCACTGAAACAGTGTGAGGACAAGAAGCAGACTACATTTGAGAGGAATTTGACACAGGACACATATTTCATGATTTTTTTAAAGGCTCCATTCACATGAGGTGACTTAGATTAGGTGTCATATATGAAATGAACTTGGCATGAACTCAATAAATGATAGACATTTGCAAATTTTCTTGGCAAAGCAAATTGCTTAAGAGGCATTCCTAGGTTGAAACAATACCCTGCTGAAATAACCAAAGATATTTTATGACAAAAATATCAGTGACGTAAATCTAAGTTCCATGTTGGGGGAGAGACTTCTCCTTAGAATGATCTAGAATGCAGAAAAAAAAATCACATGGTCTAACATGGATAAGATAATTTTTTGACATTCTCCTTCTTAATTACATCCACACTAATAATGCTTATATTTCCCCAATTAAATATATTTATTACTCAATACCTTGGAGGAGTCAGAAGTATTCACATGATTTCAATTTGCTTCCCCATGTAGTTGAAAATCAGATTTCCTTGTCTTATTCCCCTTTGTTTTGAGTATTTAATTTGAATTATTCCTTATACTTACCACTATAAAAATCTACCCATACTTTCTTCAATAAGAATAATATGTAAGACAGTCTCTCAATATAACATTTAAAAACTATTATTGTGAGCCAGGCGGTGGTGGCTCTCGCCTGTAATCCTAGCTACTCAGGAGGCTGAGATCTGAGGATCACAGTTCAAAGCCAGCACAGGCAGGAAAGCCAGTCAGACTCTAATCTCCAATAAACTACTCAGAAAACCAGAAGTGGTGCTGTGGTTTAAGTGGTACAGGGCTAGCCTTGAGCTGAAGAGCTGAGGGACAGTGCCCAAGCCCAGAGTTCAAGCCCCACAACTGACAAATAAACCACAAACTATTATTGTATATTTTATTCATACTCAGTATATATTAAAGTCAAAATGGTGATCATTATTGGCATTCAAAACTGAAATAATTTTTTTTCAAGTTAAAACACCAGATCCCTTCCCCAAAACATTTGTATGGATTTTTCATTATATGGGGAGGATTTCCTGCAAAATCCATAAACTTCTTGTTGAACATAAAGTAAGATTTTGAAAGTCCCGTTTTCTAATATTTCCTAAGAAGCAAGATGTAATTCCAGATTAGTTTCTATACAACAATCCCAGTTTCCCGTCAAACACACAATAAAAGAGGCTACTCTGACTTCAATTTGCACTTAAAATGTACTTCCCTACCACCCCCCAGTCCCAAAGGTCATATGTTGAAGTCTTAACCAGTACCTCAGAAAATAACCATGTTTAAATACAAGGACACTAAGAGTGACCGAGTTAAAATGAGGTTAGCAGGGCAAGCTCTAGTCCAACATATTGATGTCATTAGAAGAAGGAGATGCATTCAACGTGTCTGAACACAGAAATGATCACGTGACAATCCAGGAGAAGGTTGCCAGATGAAAGTAAAAAATCTTGACCTTAGACCATCAGCTTCTAGAACTGAGAGAAAATAAACTTCTACTACCTAGGATAGCCAGTGTGTGGTGCTTGCTAGGGCAGCTCTAGGGAGTGATACAGACAAATGATTGTGGATAGTGACACTGATACTCTTTGTTGTTCTCCATTTGTAGAGTCAAGAGTGCCACATCATCTGTGTGCATCTTCAAGAGGTTCACTTCCTCATGCTGAAAACCCATGATGCCATGAAAGGTGAGGCTCTGGGTAAACCAGGCTCATTATTGTGCTTTTTCTGAAAAGGAAAAGAATTCAGCATTCAAGTTCATATCTACCTCTCTCTTTTAAGTCCACTGGATGGTCCTGACTCAACAAATCTAATGGTGGCATATGAACCTGGTGAAGTTATAGCACCATACATAACACACATACAATAAACACACAACAAATACAGATTCAGCACACATAACCCCCACATCACACACAATACATGCATACAACACGCATCAAAACACACATCACATATATATCATACACAACACTCACAACATAAAATACACAATAAAATATCACACTTAACACACACAATATACACTGAATGCCCAGTGTACATTTGACTCAATACTGTATCATGTTTTGCTATGCTATTAGATGACCCTGATGAGAAATCAACACTAACAGCAACTGTCTCTTTTTTCTCATTGAATAGAATTCTTTTACCACATCACACCATGAAGTACAAGCAGGGGAATTCTAGGCTTTTTTGTTGAAAATTCAATTAACTTTTCTGAAGTGGGCAGTGGTGTTTACCAGAGGAGTTTATGTCGAATCATTTAAATATCTCCAGACATGATTAATTAATAGAGGGAAGTAAGTCATTCTACAGCTAATTAAACTACTCTAAGCCTAGTTCTTAGAATCCTTTTTTAAAGGACAGAATAGATTAATTAACCATCCACCATAGTGGTAACTAAACTGAGATGCCATCTGGAACAAATTTCCGGATGTGGTGTTTATATATAAAATAACACTTGTTGGGTGTGCTGATGTAGCATGGCTGGGGTTCAAAGAAGCAGAAAGTGGGAGAGTCAGGCTGCCACTGACAGGAACAAGCACCACAGCTGGGCCTGGGCAGATTCCCCTTGGGCAGAGCTGGGGCTGGCAGACAATCAGGAATGTGGGATGAATTGCTGAAGGCCTGTCAAGAAAACATTCCACCTAGGAAATAGGTACAGTCTAAAACCAGTGGTTATCATTTGCTCAGTGACAAACGGAGGGCTCGTGACTCTGCTGAAGGCAGCCCCTTTACCCACGCTGGGCTTTTCAGACAGTCCTGACACACAGTGGCTTTGCTCAGCAACATCTTTTAGACACTGCTTACAGCTCTGAATCTTACTTCATACCCAGTTTCTTTCTTCCTTTCTTTCTTCCATTCTTTCTTCCTTTCTTTCTTCCATTCTTTCTTCCTTTCTTTCTTTCTTTCTTTCTTCCTTTCTTTCTTCCTTCCTTCCTTTCTTTCTTTCTTCCTTTCTTTCTTCCTTTCTTTCTTTCTTTCTTTCTTTCTTTCTTTCTTTCTTTCTTTCTTTCTTTCTTTCTTTCTTTCTTTCTCTCTTTCTTTCTTCCTTCCTTTCTTTCTTTCTTTTTCTTGTGCTGGCACTGGGGTTTGAACTCAGGGCCAGGGTGCTTTTCTTTACCTTTTTTTTTTTTGCTCAAAGTTGGTGCTCTAACACTTGACCCACAGCTTCAGGATTTTGGGTGGTTAATTGGAGATAAGAGTCTCATGGATTTTCCGACCCTGGCTGACTTCTAACTACAATCCTTAGATCTCAGCCTCCTGAGTCGCTAGGATTACAGGTGAGAACCACCAGCATCTGGCTCCCAGCCACTCCTCCATCTTGTTAACAGCTTACCTTGAATCCTTTCTTATCTCCCTCTCTTTTTCCTGCAACTCAGAGCTTCAGTGTGTGCTTGCTCTGAGAGTGCTGCTGCTTCATCTATTCTTAGCAGGAAATGCCCCCAGCTACTTCAGTAGCTGCTTGTCATGTACAGAAGGACGTCATTTCTTATTCCTTGTTATTTTAACAGTTGCTTCCCCTGGGGTCTGCGCTACCTAAACTCCAACATGTCCAACTCTCTGATCATGTCCAGCCAATACCACCTTAACACACAAACCAGCAAACTTTCTTCTCATCTCTATCTTGAGAGACTGGACATAGAAATTGACAATGGCCAAAGCTTATTTAAAGAAACAGAATTTTGGCTCACATTTACCAAGAAACCCAACCCTCTCATCTACACTGAACAACTCAGGAAGCAAACTGGTGCCAGTCAGACATGCAGGAGGCCAGACTGCTATCTCAAGTGTCACCCAGAAAGCCTTACAGTAACTTCTGTAACAACCAGCCTCATGTGGCAATGTCTTGATTTTCAATGGAAAGATTCCCTATACTTTTTCAGCTTTCCTACTTGCAAGTTGGAACCAAACAGACAAGGCCAAATGTTCACCCCTCACCATCATGCAGCATGACCTCATTCTGGGTAACTTCATGCAACTGCTCCATGCTGACAGCCTCTATTTATTTTATTTATAACTTTATTCCACTACAGAGCTCCTCTGCTGGCCAAGGAGTCTTTGCCCAAAGCAAGCGATCTTAATCTGGCTGACCCCCTTTGTATGGCCAGCTTGGAATCAAGTTTTTGCTTTAATCATTTGATTTATCTTCCTTATTTCCAGTCTTTTTCTTTGTCACTGTCTCTCTTCATTGTTATTTTTTGGAGCCCATATAAAAATAAGCAAAGAAAAGAGTAGTTAGTGTTGCCCTCCTTGATTTATTTTCCCTTAGAATCTAAATGTATTCAACAAAACTTTCTGTTGTCACTCTGTTTTCCATTGTCTCATTCTCCAGCTTTACGTAAACCAATAATTAACTTTATATTTCATGTGCTTGACTGGGTGTAGTGGCTCATGCCTATAATCCTAACTACTTGGGAGTTAGGAAAATCATAATTCGAGGCCAGCCTGGGTAAAAAGTTATTGTGACTCTATCTTAATCATTGAAGTCTATGTTGCTATGGGAATCATAACAGGAGGATAGTGGCCTAGGCTGTCCTGGGAAAAATCCATGAGACCATACATGAAAAATAACTAAAAGGAAAAAACAGACGGTGGTACATGTGGTAGACTACATGTGGTAGACTGCCTCCCTAGAAAGTGCAAATTCTAAACAACAAACAAAAATATTATGACCTCTTCAACTAAGAAATAAATAGGGGGAAAGGAAAGGAGATTTCACAAGTCAAAGCTACCCAACGCCATATATTGATTCAATGCAATCCTATCAAAATACTAAGACATGTTTCACAGACCTAGGGGAAAAAAATTCTGAAATCTGGAAGTACAAGAGACCTCAAATAGCTTGGGCAAGTCTTGAACCAAAAGAACATAGGTGGAGATACCATGGTCCCTAAAATGAGTTAGTGATCTGAATAGGTATTTCTCAAAAGAAGAACTACAAATGGACAATAAATACGTGAAGAATCAGTCGTTGGTATCTTTGGCCATCTAAGAATACAAATTGAAGCCATAATGGAATATTATCTCTCCCTGGTTAGAATGGCTACTACCAACAAAACAACAATAAGCATATCAGATTCCATAAAGAATTTGGAGAAAAGTATACTCATATATACTTTCGTGGGTACAAATTGTAGAAATTTGTGTGACCAGCTGGATGCTGGTGGCTTACACCTGTAACTTTGCTACTTAGGAGGCTGAGATCTGATTTTTATGTGGAATAAACCAGATATAGAAAGACAAGTTCTGCTTATTTTCTCTCAGTTGTTGAAGCTAAAATATCAACCTGAATATTGAATAGAGTTTATTAGTGGTTGAGAAGCAAGTTTTATGGAATGAATAAAGGGATGCTGGATGTGTAGAAATACCTGCAGTGAAACCCACTGGTTTGTACAATTAATACATGTCAGCCAAAAATAGAATATAATTCAAGAAGAACAGGACTTCACTTACTTTCTTGGTGGGAGGTAAGGAAGGAGAGTTAGAAGTCATCTGTGACTACGATATTTTGAAGCCCAGTGATGGGGAGTACGGCTAGGCTTTGGAAAGTAAAAAGCAGCTCCTGGTGGAAGAAGGTGGCTGTCCATGAAGAGGCACAGTCTCCATTCTTCTGGAAATCTCAGAGGGAATCCATGCCAGACCTTGCTTAGGGAACTGAGCTGAGTGCTAAGGGCCAGCCTGGGCAAGGGCACTCAAAGCAGAGAGCTGAGCATTCTCTCTGCCCCATCTCAGACAAGATGCTCATGTGCAGAGTGACATGATAGCCACATGCTGAAAATGAGTGAATGACTTTGTGAAGAGGGTCAGTAATAAGACAAAGCACCTATTGTGTGCTATTACCTGCAAGAATATCCTTCTGTCTTCCTCAACTGAGTCACGATGAGCTTCCTGTTAGGTCATGAGGACATGCCTGAATCCTATCTAGTCTTCCCTTGGTATCTGTAGAGAACTTCCTCCAGGATGGATTTCCATTGGATGCTACAGTCCTTTATATAAAATGGCATAATGTTTTACATAATCTATGCACATCCTCTTATAAGCTTTAAATCATTTCCATGTTACTTAAAGACTATGTCAACAATAGTTATGCTGTAATATAACTAGGACTAGTTGTACAAGTACATTTTACTTTTTCCTCAATAGTTTTAGCTGGAATTGGTTAAATCTATGGGCATGGACCCTGTGGCTGAGAGTTCACTGTATTCTCGGAGGCATATAACCAAGTTTTAACACTACTACTGGAGTATCTATAATATTCCAGGCATGATTAGACTCCAGGCATATAAGCCTGATATTGCATGATGTCTTTTGAGAGAAGCTCGTAGTGGCAGGAGCTCACGAGCTAGGAATAATATAGCATGGCCAATAATACAGCAGATCTGGGTCTAAGGCACTGAGGCAGGTCATGGAGGAAGGACCTTGGACAGTAGCGAGGGTGTGAGTGGAGAAGAAAACAAGACTGCAAGCCTTTGAGCTGACCCTCAAAGCATGATCAAAAGGTTGCCAAGTAGCCAGGACCCAAGCTCAGGTGAAAATGGCAGGCAACAGCTGGGCATGGTGGACCACTTCTGTAGCCCCATCTACTCAGGGTCTGAGGCAAGAGGCAATTGCTTGAGCACAGGCATTGAAGACTAGCCAGGGTAATAGAAAGAGTGCCCATCTCAAGAAAAAGTGAGGGGTGGGTAAAGGTTGAAGTGAAGAGAATGAATGACAGCTGAGCTACAGAGCAGGGATCTGTACAGAAGTCAAGTAGACTTCAGAGGTGAACCCCCCAAACAGCCTCCAATACAGCATCCCAGGCACATGGCACTCACTGCTGTGAGAAAGGCCCACACCCAAATGCAGGAGCAATTCTGTTTATACTGAGCTACAGCAGTGGGCTGGTGACATAGTGAGAGAATGATTCATTCACACTTGGTCCATTGTTTTAAATAACATGGGAAGATATTGACAACAACAGTAATGGTGGCTCCAAAATAACCCTTCCCCCAACAGAGTTCAAGCGCATCACCAGGTTCCCATAGTTCAGCTCTTTTCCGGCCTATTTATAGTACAGAACATTTACCAACACTTCTGTAATCATCTCCAGGTTTACTCATTAAGAATTTCTATGGGGCCTCAGAGCCCAGAGCAGCATGAAGATGCAGAACTCTGCAAAGGACAGAGGCAGTGGTAGGTAAAACTGTCATACGCTACCTTTTTTTCTTTTTTTTTTAAGCTGGAACTCATTTTATTTATTTATTTTAAAGTTTTTATTGTAACAGTGATATACAGAGCAGTTACAGTTACCCAATAAAGGTAGTGAGTACATTTTTCTTTTGAACACTGTTACCCCATTCCGCATTTTCTCCCGCTCCTCCCTACCTGATTCCCACACCTTCCAAGTTGTATAGTTAATTTCAACACAGTGTCCCACCATTTCTGTGATTCTACCCTTAAGATGCACCTGGCTTGAATCCCCTTGAATGACAGTTCATTCTTTTTCTTTTACTTTTTTTTTTCTTTACCAGTGTTTGAACTCAGGTCCGCTGCTTGTGTTTAGCTGACTTATTCAATTGTTACTCTCCCACCTGAGCCATTCCTCTAGCTGTGCTTTTGTACTGTTTGTTTTGTGAAGGAGTCTCCTGAACTTTACTGCCCATGTTGGCCTCAAGGCTTGTTCCTCCTGATCTCAGCCTCTTGTGTAACTAG
Source organism: Dipodomys spectabilis (assembly GCF_019054845.1). Lineage (NCBI taxonomy): Eukaryota > Metazoa > Chordata > Mammalia > Rodentia > Heteromyidae > Dipodomys > Dipodomys spectabilis. Next base: position 1,179,641 of record NW_024870876.1, read on the forward strand.
GATTAAGCCACCAGTGCCTAACTTTTCTTTTAGTGTTATTATGAGAATAGTGCTTCTGGAAATTTTTAATTGACACAACCTTTGTGTTTATTTATGAGGTTCATTACAATTTGATAAAAATATACAAGATGTAATGATTAAATTGGCATAATTAGCATTGTCCTCTCCTCAAGTTTGATCATATCTATGTGGTAGTTATCTACAACTTCTTATCTAATTATTTTGAAATGTGTAATTAAATTATTTTTGATTGGAGTTGCCCTGTTAAGCTTGGCAGTTTAAAAAGTTGATTATGTAGGTGTAGAAAGTAGAAGGCTGAATGTGGTGGTAAGCACAGGCAGAATCCTCTATGTGGGAGATGGAGATGGTAGAATTGTAGTTTGAAAATAGCTTAAGCAAAAAAAAGTTAGCAAGAAACCCTATCTCAAAAACACTACCTGGGTGTGCCGTGTGGGGTAGACTGTAATTCTAGCTACCCAGAAAGTAGAAGGAGGCTGGTTCTGGGCAAAAGTGAGAAAAGGGCTGGAGATGTGACTCTAGTGGTAGAGTGCCTGCCTATCAAGCACAAGGAAGGTCCAGAGATCAAATACTAGCACGACATAAAAAAGACAGAAAAAGAAAAAATAAATTATGAATGAAAATAATGGAGGCTAAGAAGGGTAAGAAAAAGACAATATGATAAGGAGGATACTGGGCAGCAAAACAGCTATGATTCAAATTCTTCTCCCCTTCATTTTTTTGTGTCTATTAAGATGCAGCCGTGGGCTCATTCACTTAGTGATGTTCTAAACAACGCTGGACTGCAGGTACAAAATGGACTGCAGGTACAAAAATGGACCCATTCTATTCTCTTACCTATGAGGAAGTTGGTTGGAGCCAGTGCAAGCTGCTGTTTACACAGTGATGAAATCACAGAGGTGTACATTTCTCAGAATACACCCCACTGTTAACCCACAGTGATGACATGTCACAGTGTGGCAAAGGGGATTTTCTAGTTTCTAAGCACTCAATGACCACCTGTATTTGGAAATGTATGCACTTGTCATAGAAGATAATATCTAAGCTGGTGCCAGTGCCTCTTGCCTATAATCCTAGCTACTTAGGAGGAATGTGATTCAAAGCCAGCCAATGCAGGAAAGTCTGTGAAACTCTTATCTTCAATTAACCACCAGAAAAACGCAAGTGGCACTGTGGCTCAAGTGGTAGAATGCTAGCTTGAGCTGAATAGCTTAGAGACAGGGCCCAGGTCCAGAGTTCAAGACCCATGACCAACACAAAGAAAAAAAAGTAAAAAGAAGATAGTATCTAAGGCTTCCAGAACCATATCAACTGAATTCATAACTATATAAAATTCAATAAACCTAAGTAAATTTTAAATCTAGCTTACATTTTCTTCAGGAAACTTGAGCCACGGTATTGTTTCTTTTAGAACATAATCTAATTTCTCAAAACACAGTTTAGGAAAAATAATAAAAGGATGGAAGAGACCTAAACTCAGCAAATAAATGAGTAAAAGCCCCAGAGCAGCCGAAATGCACAAAGTTTATTTTTAAAATGCATTCTTTTGTTTTGAGAAGGCTCATTCATCTGGACTTCATTCAGAGATAATTTGTTCTTATTTTTTTATGTATTTCTGTTTTGAATTCTGTTAATCAGGCTGGCACCTCTCATAGGTGGGGTTGTAACATCCAAACACCAAATTCAAACTAAAGGAAGTATCTGCAGAAAGTGCGTGTCCTGAGTCCTTAAAAAAGATTTTCAGTCTGTTGGCTGGGTTACACTTAAGAACTAGCAATCTCAAGATGATTAAGATGTCTAGAAGTTCACTTAGAACATACAGGTGTTGGAGTCTGGATGCCATCAATTATCTGGAAATTCACTCATGTAGAACCAGTGTTGGGTGAAGACTTGGAACCCCAACTGCCTTACCTAATCAAATAGGAGGGGAAATGGGGCTCACTCACAGAGATGTATGTGGTAGAGACTAGGGGGTTTCAGTGACAGGAAAAGTAGCAGCAGGCTGAAAATAAGTGTAAGTGCACCACAAATGATAACACTGTTACTGTTTTTGTTAGAATGAATTGTCTTCTTGTCAGCTCACTTTCCTCCTCTTCCTACTCCTCCTCCTTGTTCCTCTTCCTCCCTTTTCTTCTCTTCTTCCTCTTTCTCCTCTTCCTCTTCTTCTTCCATTTTCCCCTTTAGTACTGGTGACTAAACCCAAGGCCTTGCAAATGCTAAGCATGCATTCTACCTCTAATCTACATTCCCAACTCCCATTTCTTTTTGAAAGGCAAGAAGCACACACTAAAATTCTTTGTTTTTAATTTCCTAAACTATTTAGGACAGAGACACACTTTTGGTAGGTATGCAGTCAATATCTGTTCAATAAAAAGCTGACTATATCTTATAATATAGCTGTTTACCAACTAGATATTAAAGTGTTTATGTGAGTACTATTAAAACATTAAGAGCAGTTGCAAACTGTCTTTCCATTATGCTGCTAAATTTTTTCTACATGTTACCTTGAGGCTAACATTGCTATCATCATACCTATTTACCCTTAAGCTAGCAGAAAAATCCCTTTAAAATTATTACCTTGTAAAGTTCTCATCTGCCAGATCTCAATTAAAATGCTAAGGCATACTATTATTTCTCAAAGTGGAAATGAATGACTCTCATTTGTAAAGAATTTTGTTACCCTATTCATTTTAATCTCATAAAGGCATAGTATAATGTACATGTGATAGCAAAATCAATATACTGTATGCTCTTGGACAATATCTTTTCATAATTATGTATTGTCCATTAATCCTTGTAAAGAACATCCAAAATAGGGCAGAATCGTTTCCTCCAATTAATTTCCCAATCTTTCATTTCCATTCCTTTCCTTACCTCCTCTTCCATACCATAGTCAGGATTCTTTTAATTGAACACTATTTACAAGGGAAATTAGGGTTTTTTCCCATTTACTTGTCAGTCATTGTTCAACAGACATTTTATGAAATACCTTTATCTTATGCACAGCTGTTCTACATACAACACAAAAAATAATTCAGTCGGGTGCTAGTGGCTCATGCCTATAAATTCTAGCTAATCAAGAGGCTGAGATCTGAGGATTATAGTTCTAAGCCAGCCCAAGCATATAAGTCTCTGAAACTCCTATATCTAATGAATTAACAAAATGTGGAAGTAGAGATGTGATTCAAGTGGTAGAATGCCAGCCTTGAGCTAAATGAGCAAAGTAAGAGCTCAAGAAAAGGAAAGAGAAGGAAGGAAGGAAAGAAAGAAAGAAGGCAAGAAGGACTGAAGGAAGGAAAGAAGGAAAGAAGAAAGAAGGAAGAAAGGAAAGAAATAAGGAAAGAAGGAATGAAAGAAGGGATGGAGGGAGGAGTGAAGGAAGAAAGAGAATAAGAAAAAGAAATTGAGGACATGCTATAGGTGTTTCTAGTCCCTCAAGCTCACAATCATGAGATCTTCCAAGAGATTATGAACGCTTTGTGAATGGCAAAGTTATTATTGTCATTAATAATAATAATCCTATAATATACAAAAACAGAAAAAAATGATATAAAAGGAATAGAATCCATAAGCCCACCAAATGCTCACAACCCATGTTACCAGGTTGGTTACAATTTAATGCTATAGTTTTCTTCTTTGATTTATGTATTGCAATATATATGTCTCTGTTTATTAAGTCTCTTAGCTCTGAAGATCATTTCAGCAGCTATGAGTACTATCTCAACTCCTATTAGGCTCTGCCCTCCAGGCTGCCACTGAAGATTTTGTGGTACTCATTTGTTCATTTGGTACTCATTTGGTACTCATTTGTAAAGACAGAACATTAACTCCAAACTAGTTCCACAGGAGTATAGGGAAGGGTAAAGTTTACATTATTTACAGTTGCCTTTATAAACTGTACAAGATCCCATAAGTAATAGTTTCTGGCATTAGTTTTGTTGAGTGCTAGGGTTTTATTGATTTCTAACAGATGCCTAATTACATCTTGTAGTAATTCACATATTTTTTTTGCTTCCTAGTTTGAATAATCTCAACTGTTCTTTGTTTTTGTCTTAGCCTCTAAATTAGCCCTACTGATCTACTTCTAACCTTCTCCTCCTGTACTCATTTGAAATTCTCAGCAATCTCATATATTGGTTATACCAAATCCTACTAGCTATTTCTTCCTCTAACCCATCAGAGTTTACCACCTTTTGTTCCAGCCATCATAATCTTAAATACTTTCTCTGGGTAATTTGAGAAGTGATAGCAAATTCATTTCAGTTACTATCACTGGTGTGCACAAGTCCTATAATTCTCTCACTCGGTAACCACACATAGCATGCAATTTATTCTGCAGGCAGGTGATGCTAATGGTGGTCATACACGATATCCTCTTGTTTCCTGTGCTTACTACCTGGTCTCTTTAGAGGATCAAATCTGCCAAGGCCTCAAGTGAGGAATGGAGAGTCACTCAGGTCACTGCTGTACTCAAAATCTCAGTTTCCTGAAGCTTTAATAACAGTACCCAGCTGCACCATCCAGAAAGTCACAAAACCTTTCATTTCTGATCTTATGTTGCATCAAATTGCTGTTGCCTCTCTCCCTATGTAGTACTTGTATTCAATACTGGTTGAAGCTGACCCCTGTCTTCAGCTTTTTCCAAGGTATATTGAATTTCTATCTGCTTTTGAAAGGGCTGAGTGCTCCTCCTTTCTCTCTGCCATATCATTAGCAAATGTCACGGGCATTCTTTCTACTCTATTATGCTATTTGTGCATGGAATCCATGTCTACTCATGTCTCTCCTCTACCTTGATCTGAATATACTCAATCAACTCTGTCAAACCCTGCTTTCTATCTGCTCCCATGCCAGACTCAAGCATCAGGCTTGTAATTTTCCATTCTTGCCCTCAGCTGGAATGTGGCATTTATACTTTCTTTAATTCTTCTCCCTCTTACCCTTTCTGGGAAACTCATCCAGTCTTTCAAATCCAGCTCTGACTTTCGGGGTTTCATGGCTGAGGGCCCTCACTGCCTGGATGGCTATACTTTCAAGCCAGCCATAGGGTCTTGTGGGGGTACTAGACATTTTGGACTGCTTCTAATTTCCTTCAGCTAGCATGCAAACAAGGCTATGTTCAGTTCTGAAATAGGCAAAAGTCTAACACATTTGGAAGTGATGATTGACCTCAGGTGACACATACTTGCTAGTGCTTACTTGTTGGTAAACTGGGTGTCAGAGTGATCTGCTAGTGGTCTTAATGATTGTGGATCTTCACAATGAGTTTTGTTCTATTTTGTCATGGGACTAACAGGACCACCAGGAATGAGATGCTAGAATCTTATCCATCTGCCAGTACTGAAGTGCTACTTGTGTAATATCTCTGCTTGATGAGACAAGGAAGGAAATTGGCTGACAGTGGAATGTAGAAGCAGATGTCCTATGGTGATTGTGAACACAGTGGTCAAAAGAAATGCTTCAAAGTCACATTTCAAGACAATGCAGACAGTATGGAATTCTGGGAAGCAGCTGTAGCTGATAGATAATACCATCTGGCTTCCAGCAGTTAGAAGACATTTTGTTTTGTTTGGAAAAACTTGAGGATTCTTCATATATTCCATGATTTCTCAGAATTGTGTCTTCCGAATCAAATGCACACCCCATGTGTGATAAATGTCCTGTGCAAATTTACTGTCTGATATGCAGCATAGAAACTGTCCTGCACAGAAGAGGGATGATGAGTGATGATCACATTCTTTTGTTGCAATCACAATTTAAGTTTATCCTCTATCTGCATGTAGTTAATTGCTTCAGTAAGTTTTTGCCTTAATGACAGCTTGCAGACTATGAACTCATCTTTGCTTTATATGTCTAGTTAAAGTTACAAACCTGTGGCAATCCAAACAGTTTATATACTAAGGTAATTGCAGTGGCTGAGACATTAACATTGATATTCTAACTTGAGAACAGAAAGTAACTATTGTTGGGAACAATTCTCCAGATTGTCCTCACTATCCCACAGATAGAAGCCAAGGCTAATTTTTTCATCTACTTGTTTACTCAGTCATCAACTATTTCTTGAGAACCATTACTCTTTCAAGTAATGTTCTAGGCACGAGTAGATATAATAGTGAGTAAAACAAAGTTCTTGCTCTCCTGGTTGGTGCGTTATGGGAAAGAAAAAGGAGCAATGAATCAGCGAATGATATAAATTTGCTGCATTCAGATAAAGGCAAAGGAGGAATAAAACATAGGAAAAAGGGAGCCAAGGATGGTTAGTACTGCTTTTCACTCAGTAGAGTAAAGGAATGAGCTGAATGACATGTGAAGAAGAGCCAGGGAGAGAAAAAATGCAAAGGTCCTGGGGGCGGACCAAGTTCACGTATTTCAGTGATGGAGAAGGTCTGAGGAACCTGGAAAGAAGTCTACACAATGAGCCAATGCATGAGCGGGGTCTTGAGAATGGATCATATATCATAATACCATATACATATGCCATAATACTATATACCATATACAGTAATACCATACCTAAGCCTTTGGCTATGTTATAGATGGCAAACAATGTACTTTTAAAACAAATTATTCACAAAAGCTCCTAACCGCAACAATCTGATAATGACCACCTTCCTAATTTCAATCATGAAAATAAGAAGGAGCACTAATGAGCCTACCACACCTTTATGCAAACCCCAGTGTGGAGGGCTAAGTGCAATGACAGTATCCAGGTGTTTGTTTCAGTTGCTATGCACTGCAGGCAGCATCAGTAAAGGCAATGACTTTGTGTGGTTCCTGTTGTTGAGGAACTCAACAAATCACCTCACAATTGCTTAGAAAGTGAATGTGAGAAAAATGATTGATGATCTGAAACAGCATTTATTGGAGAACTAAGAGTAGTTATAAGTTGCTTTTCCATCTTTGGGTGAGGGGGTGTTAGATGAATAACATTACAGTGGCAACTTTAATTATGCATTGTTTACCTTTGCCTATATTTCCATCTACAACAGCTTAATTATCTATTGTATTTATTTCTGCCTTTACCCCTGGAAAAAGCCAATCTGCTTAGCCCATCTACTGACTGGAACTGGCTGATCCTGAGAAAGACAGCAAGGGAAAGAATGAGGCTAATGGCCTCAGGTCACACAAAGGGGACCTGAAGGTTGTGCTCCATCCCTCATCTCAAAGGACAAGAGCCATTCTCATCATCATCTTTGGCAACAACAGTGGTTACCACTGTACCACCCATCCATGTATTTTCCTTGGAGTTGGGCACGGTCCTTACATTGGCTAGTGCCATATCTGCCCCTTTCCAGTGTCCCTAAATGACATGAGACAGGAAAGAAACATAACTAATTTTAAGAAGATCACTCCTGGAAATGGATGAGTTGATGAGGTCTGCCTGGAGGAGAGAACACCAGTGGGGAGAGAGAATGATGACCTGAGGCTAGAAGAATAGGGATGATTGGAGGACAGATAAGAAGCCAAGTTACAAGGAGCTTCAGTAAGACTCAGGTATCTGGGAAAGGAAAACACTGGAAATGTCCACATTTTCTGCACTTAAATTTCTGTGAGAAAGAGGTCATTTGCATCATTCTCTAGCCCCATGGGCCACCATTATCCATAGTTCTTTGGTCCATCCACTCACCCATCCATCCATCTATCCATCCATCCATCCATCCATCCATCCATCCATCCATCCAATCAACCATACATCCCTTTAGCCAGCCAACCATTTGATGCCTTGGCCCTGTTCCTTGATCCCATGTTCTCATCAGCATGGACAGAATGTGTTAACAATGCCAGCTCTGCTATTGTTCTAGTCATCATGGGCTGCTATTATAAAGTACCTGGATTGCATAGCCTCACCAACAAATATGGATTTCTCATTGTTATGGGTGCTGGGAATCGAAACTCAAGGTTCTGCCATTCAGTTTCCAGTACCAGCCCTTCCCAGGCTTGCAGACAGCTAGCTTTTTGTAGTACTCTCATATGGTCAAACTATTTCCAGTGCATGTGAGTAAACCCCAGAGACTCTTGGTCTTCTTATGAGTGCACCTACCTCTTTATTTGGGCCCTATGTCATCTAAAGTTAATTACTTTCCAAAGGCTCCATCTTCTCGTACCATTACACTGGTGCTAGAGAGTCAATAGATGAATTTTTGCAATGATATACATGTCTAATCCTTAACAACAATGGTAGCTGAGGCAAATGATTGGACCTCTTTCTGAGTTGATTTTCTCAATAATTTTGGTTAAAAAATAGTATCTCCCTCAAATATTTGCTGTATAAACTGTGACTTGGACAATTTCACTAAAGGAGTCAACATATGAGAAGGTGCTTTAGTAACAAGCTGTGCCATTTTGCTTAAGACGCTTCATTAATAAATTGATTTGTATTATAAATATTCTGCCTATATGGTAATGTCCATAAATTATTTGTATGCACATTTGCCATTCATATAATCCAGAGTCAAAGCCATTTTCCAATTTCTTAAGGCTTTCAGATGTTATCTGGGAAATGTTGGCCATGACCTTTCTCAACAAAGTTGCCAACTTAGTGCTCTCAGGACCTCTCATTTGATTAAACCTAATAAGACTGTTTCTTCCAGGACATGGATAAAGATGCTGATTAAAATTGAAAGGAGATTAATTTGTATGAGCATACATTAAAAAATCTTCTCTTCTCCACTGAACTTAGTTTTACCAGAAGTGTCCAAATTCCACAGGAGTGAGCCTTGGGCTTATTAATAACCAGAGCCTATTTTCATATTCCTTGCATTTTCCATGCCCCATGGAGAGTCCATGTGGTATTTGCAGAAGGAAATCTGCTCAGCAGCCTGCCCATTTCCAAATCCCTGTTGATTTCAAACCAATTTTATTTTCAAAGGAAGCATGAAGCTTGATTTTGTATGTGTTGTATGAGCCTAGAGAACAAAATTCAGAAAGTTCCCAAAGGCCACCTTCCATCAATGTTGAAAACCCTGACAGTTTTATTTATATTAATTTTCAGAAATAAAGGTCTGGTTTAAGTGCAAAGGTCTTTCAACTGAACCTGATCCGATCAACGGTTAGCTCTGTATTAAGAAAACCATTCCCTTAGTTCATAGACATAGAGACACTTGAAAGGTGTATTCTGATTTTTTTTTAAAGTTATCCCAACTCATAGGACATCAGGGTCAATCAGACCTGTATATGAGTTTATCTAGAACATTAGACTTTTGGAGAATTTTGAGAGCAACTAGTCTGACTCAATACTTTTCCTGGGGAAGAAACTTGTTTTTGGAAAAGTCTGTTGTTTGCCCAAGGTCTTACAATTGTTAACTGTCAGCATGAGAATCAGACACTCTCATTATTCACACGTTGGTCTACTATTTTTCCCTCCATCTTTGTTGTCTTCTTCTTTCTGCTTTCATACCATTTGTGATGACTAATGGCTCACTTCCCCAGGTAAGATGGTAGAAATACCAAAAAGCCTCACTCCATTCAATAAGCTCAGTATCTGTAAGGAAAAACAGACCTGTCACTCATTTACTAGTTTAGCTGAGGTCTCAAAAGATGATGGAATCAAAACAGAGCACCATGAGGAATTTTAGGAACAAATTGTGAAAGAAAGTAGGCAGCTCAATTAGCTAGAGAATTTCTGTTCTGTGAGAGAATCAGGCTGAAGAATTAAACAGGTGCAGAGATCAATACAGACCAAGCCATTCATTCTGCCAGGATTTACTGAATGCAAAGTAGTCCTGTAGTTCCTGCTGTAGATGTGAATGACTCTGTGTGTGTGTGTGTGTGTGTGTGTGTGTGTGTGCGCACAGGTGCGTGTGTGCTCTCAAGGAGCCCTCAAGTCGAGGAGAGGAGATACACAAACAAGATAAATAAGCAAATGTAGAGTATTCTAGACATAATTTAGTGCATAAGGGATCCCAGGAAGAAAGCCAGGGCAGTAGAATGTTTCACAGTCAAGTAGTCAAGTGTGTGTGTGTGTGTGTGTGTGTGTGTGTGTGTGTGTGTGTGTGTGTGTGTGTGTGTGCGCACGCGCGCATGCACACACGTGAATCTGTGTATCTGTGTGAAGGTTTACACAGATGAGTAAGATTTGAATAAAGCTCAAATAGAAGTGGGTGTGATTAACTGTAACCCCTCTGTACAGTATTTTCACAATAAAAAAAACTTATTTAAAAAATAAAAAAGAATTTCCTATTTATAAGTGTCATAGAGCCTGCTAGAATTCAGAACTACCAATTAGTATAAGCCTCCAAGTTTTGCATGAAAATGTTCAGTAAAAGGCCCAAATAAGCAGATCAATTTATAGGAGAGCAGTGTAAGAGCTTGGAGAAGCATTGCTTTTCTCATTTCTTTGAATGGGTTCATTACTCATGTATGCCATGCAAGGCACACACATGCTAAAGACTGCTTCTGAAGCATGTTGGAAGGTGTACTTTGGGGCCCCTGAAAACAAACCCCAATATCATCCTTCTCTAGTAGCTATCACTGTGGCCAGTTTTCATTCATGCTTTTTAACAACTCAACCATAACAGAGTAGGAGGACTAAACTAATTAATGTAATGTTAGCTCCTCCTAAGGTTGCCATTCAAGCTTGTGAAATGCCAGACAATGTCAAGCCTTTACAGGCATCATCTCATTGAATTTTCACAATGGAACTGTATATGTTCAACACCATTTCGCAAAAGTAGGAGTCTTAAGTAAGAATGATAATAAGATGGTTTCAAAGAAGGATCTGAACCTAGAGTCATGAAGTGCTGAGGTTCACTGCTGAACTGCGTGCACCTCCATAGACTCAATCTTTTTGGTGATGTAGACATCAGACAGTCTACAGTTCAGAAGAGACTTGATTTGTATTAATTTTACTTCTTTCCATCTGGTGCACTGCACTGTAGAACATGTGGGTTATAGATTCTCCATGACAGTCTTGTTAGTAGACAGGAAACTAAATGTTTCCCAGAGGTCAGTGAGTTCCTGTAACTAAAGGAATATATAGCAGAGGTGGGGCAGTGGTAGAGCACTTTCCTAGAAAGTTTGCTCCTCAACACTGATGATAAAGAAAAATGAAATCATGAATAACTGAGCCATCTGCCTAAGAAAACTCTTACATTGTCACACATGTAATTCATACCAATCAAAGAACATGTGTGCCTAGTGATGTTGTCGGTGTTGCATGTGGCCAGTGCTCCTGACAATCTCTCTCTATTCTAGAAAATGAAGGTAAATACAGAACAGAAATGTTGTAGAGACTCTAATGTTATATGCCAAACCCAGAGTTTTAACTGTCAAATGAGTTGGAGTCTATCTAGAATTTAGCTTAAAGCAAATACTACAATAAAGAAAACACCAATATAAAGTTCTCCTAAGTGCCAGCATGGAGAAATTAGGGGAGGGGAGAGGAAGGGTGAGAAGGCTGATGGTTAGGCAAGCAAGACAAGAGAGCCTTCCTTTCTCTTCAGGCCTTGGCACTTAAATTATGAGAAAGCCCTAGTAAGCTTTTCAAATGGAACCTGAAACCACAGAGTTCTTCAGGTAAATCAGTTCCTGTTTCCAGGTGTAGGCAAAAGCTCTCTGTGCTTTCATACAAGGATCTGACCAGTGTCCCTACTGTCTTTTCTAAAAGATCCAAGTACAACCACACTGAGGGTGATAATTAACACAAACTCCCCTGTGTAAACTCCTTGTTAGAAAGGCTATTTATATGTTTCCCGCAATCTCAGGAGAAACTTTTCTTCGTGTGTCACAAATAATACCAAAGAGAGCTAGTTGTAAGGGGATTCCCTTATAGGCACAAGCTAGAGCTGAATCTATTGTAAACAGATCCTATTGTACATACTAAGAGTGACCCCACCAAAACCTGCTCCAAGTGAAGCTAGGCAAGCCATGCACAGGACAAGAAAGACCAGCCCATCTTGGGGATTTTTCTTGTAAGCAAGGAAGCAGATATCTGAGCTTCTGCCTTCAATGTGTCTCCATCTTCCTTTCATAACCGTTCAGTCTCATTGAGATAAAGACATTTAATCACTGCCTGGCTAAGAGAAGGCAGCATTCTTAAACAGGCAGATCTTATGACCCCACTCCTTGGTGGTTCACATGCAATTTGCAGCCCACTCATTCCCTGAGCTCTGGAGTTGGGTTTATAGGGAACAATAGGGATATGAGAATAACTCTAGAGATCCATTTTAAAGGGATACAAGTACAGATGTGTAACTACAATCACCAATTCGCTATTAAGTAAATAAATGGTAGAACATATCTAAATAACAGTGCTTGTTCCATTAGGGCTATTCTCTTATTATCAGACATTAGCTTGTGTTTTGCACAGCTTTTTCTCATTGCAATACTGAGAAATAGATGATGGTGTTATCTTAGCTTCTGATTTCTCTTCTTATACTAAGACTCAGCCGGTAAGTGACTAGCTCAGGATCTCCATCTCAAAACCCAGTGCTTGGTTCTGAACAAGGTATATGTAGTCCAGTGTCGGTAGCCAGAACTATTTAGCTGTCATGCTCCATCTCAACTGCCTCTGCTGAGTGCCACTGGGGACAGGAAGAGGCCTAGTAATCAATAGAAGGAACATTTCAGAGGAGAGAAGAGGATCTGTGTTTGAAGAAAGCCTGTGGGACATGAAATACATTTTAAATGTCAGAGGGGTTCTGAGAAAACATTGGAATGTGAGAAAGTGGTTAATGCAGGCATTCTTGTCTTGTTGAAAGCTTGGTCTTAGCCAGAGCAACCAGGTAATAAAGAAAGAAACAAATAACATCTAAATTGGAAAAGAGGAAGTCAAACTGTCACTGTTTGCAGGCAACATGTTCTTATATATAGGAAACCCCAGAGTCCACAAAAAACCCTAAGAACTATTATGCAAATTCAGTAAAGCTGAAAATTATAACCAACACACAAAAAAATCAGTAGAGTGCACAAACATCTGTAGTGAACAATCTGAAAAAGAAATGAAGAAAGCAATTCCATTTATAATAGCAATGAAAAACTATCTAGGAATAAATTTACCCAAGCACGTAAAAATGTCAACTACAAAATTTATAAAATATTGATGAAATTGAAGAAGACACAAATAAATGGAAAGATAATGGATTTTCATGAATTGGAAGAGTTAATACTGTTAAAATTCCTGTGCTATTCAAAATGACCTACAGATTCAATGCCATTTCTATACAAATAGATAGAAATTCTTCACAGAAATAGAAGTAATTTTAAAATTCATATGGAACCCACCGAAGCTCCTGAGTAGACAAAATAATCTTGTACAAATAAGCAAACCTAGAGACACAAACTAACAATGTCAGAATATTCTTTAAGGATAGAATAACTCAGAAAGAAAGAATATCACATATATATATATATATATGTGCACATATATATATGTTTGCACACATGGGCAAACACACATATGTTGATATATATGTTGAGATATATACATATACATAAATATTTATATGTTGGGGAAAGGGAACACATGCTGGGGAAAGGGAAAATCTCTTCCATAAATAAAACTTCAGAAAGTGAATGTCCACATGCAGAGAAATAAAACTAGATTCTATCTCTTGTCATACACAGCAATCAACTCAAAATGTATTACAAATATAAATATAAGACCTATTTTGAAATACTGATTGGGGCAAGGATTTTCTAGATAGAGCCCCTCTCACATTTCTTCCCACTAACTTGTTTTGAATGTTTTACATCTATTCTTCTTTCCCTTTAGAAATACATTACACATAGTAAGCTTAGATACTTACTTTAGTAACTGTTTTGATTATCTATTATATATTTTCAAAGTTGGTGAATTAAATTAGATTATTCCTTTAATTACTTTTTCTTTTTTAAGGTGAATTCTCACTATGTACCCTAATCTGGCCTTGAACTCAGCGATTCTCCTTTCTCAGCCTCCAGGATTCCAGCTTCATAGGCCAAAGTCAGCATGCATAGATTGAATCTTAAGAAATCCCTAGATGGGGCTGGGAAGGTGGTTCAGTGGTAGAGCGCTTGCCTTGTATGCAGGAGGCCCTGGGTTCGATTCCTCAGCACCACATAAGCAAACAGAAAAAAGCTGGAAGTGGCGCTGTGGCTCAAGTGGTAGAGCGCTAGCCTTGAGCTGAAGAGTTGAGGGATAGTGCCCAGGCCCAGAGTTCAGGCCCGTGACTGGACCCCAAAAAAAGAAATCCCTAGAAACTACAAAGAAACTTTGGCCTCTTCCTGTTGGGTTGTCTTCCTTCTTATATTCGGTACTGTCATGCCCTCCTGCCTAATTCCTATGTTGCAGCCTATCACCCATGTGACAGTAGGAGGTGGGGCCTTTGAGAAGTAGTTGTGTGATTAATCATTCCAGTCATATAAGGATTTAGTACCTTTATATAAGAGGTTGAAGGAACTTGCTTTGTCCCTTCTGTAATGTTACAAGGCAGCTACAATGAGCCATCTGTGAGGAATGGGTCCTAACCGGACATCAAATTTCCCAAAGCCTTGTTTGACCTTGGACCTCTTTGCCTCCAAAAGAATGAGTACTGAATTACTGCTGTCTGCGAATTACTAAATCTAAGATACTTTGTTACAACAGCTGAATAGACCAAGTTATCATGTCAACCCAGTCATGGTTTATGCCACAGAACCATCTCAGAAGTGAATGTGTATCCTTCTAGCAGCAGATGACTTCTCTTCTCTAGTCTAAATCCCTCCTCCCAGCTTTTAGCTGAGGTTATTAGTTCCTGCCTTTGGTAACCTATAGGCTTCTCAGACTTGCTTTATCATCATTACATTTAAAATCCAGTTCTCTCTAGCATTCTCTTTCTTTCAGTGGTAATACTACCTTATATCTCATTATGCAAGTTTAAAACCTTAAGTTGTCCTTCATCAATGCAACTCCAACATCCTATCAATCACAAATTTTTGCTGATATGATTTCCTAAATGCTTTTCACATTATTGCCTTCTCCTTATCCCAATCTCTTCAGCTCTGGTTTGTTGTGTCCAGTACTAACTTCAAGTAAAACTGGACACTGATTTGTTATTTGAAATCTAACCCTGTCCTCTCAAATCCACTCTTCACCAAGCAAAGGGGCATTCATACAGAATGCAATCTGGCAAGATCACTCATGGACTTAAAATATTTTTTCAGAGCACCATCTAGCTACAGAATAGAATGCAAACTCCTTACTAAGATCTGTTAAGACTCAGGTTTTCCCTCCCCATTTTACTTCCTTTCAGCCTCATCCTCTACCCTCTCACAGCATAAGGCTCTGTGAAGTCTACCTACTTTTACTAACATTTTTTTCTGGAGCATCTTCACCCCGTACTTTTTCCACAAATCACTGCTCCATTAACTTTGCTGATAAAATCACTTTAGGCTCTGGTTGGATACAACCTTTCCAGGAGACCAAGTCCCTCTTCCATTCCCCTGCAGAATATACCCACACAAATTTCTCTTCACTGGAATGATCTATATGTCCCTCAAATTCTTCTAGGACTCAGCGTCAGAAATCTCACCTGTCATGCATTTTCTATCTCCAGCATCCAGAAGTTCACCTTGCATATAACCAAAATTTATTTATATCTCTCCAGTTCCATCTGAAGATGATTTTTCCTATCTACTTCTATAATTCATGATTTCTCAAACTTAAAAATAGAGCCTCTTGTTAACGTCTGAAGAATAAATAGCTCCTATTAATATACAGTATTTCTTATGGGGCCGATTTTTTTACTTCAGTATAATCTTTGTACATGTATAATAAGGATTATTATTTAACCTTGCTCAGCCTAGACTGATCCCACTCTTCATGCTTAAATACCACAGTAAGTACCGAGAATCCAAAGACCAATGTTCTAGTTTCCTCCCTCAGGAACCTTACAATAAAAAAATGATCATTATATGAATTTGAAAATTAAATGAAAAGATTATTATTGTTATACTATATGCTAGGAACATGGATGGGCAACTGATAATGGCAGTTAATAAATAATTTGTGTTTTTTTGATTTGCTAATACTCAACAGGTGGGGGCTTTTGGGAAGTGAATTTTAAAATGCTACATTCTTTTTTTTTTCTTTTTTAGTCATGGGGCCTGTACTCTGGGTGTAGGCGTTGTCCCTCAGCTCTTCAGCTCAAGGTTAGCCCTCTACCACTTGAGCCACAGTGCCACTTTTGGCATTTTCTGCTTATGTAGTACTGAGGAATCGAACCTAGAGCCTCATGCATGCAAGGCAAACACTCTACCACTGAGCCACCTTCCCAGCCCAATACTGCATTCTTTCAATGCTCATTATGCACCAGGCAGCATTACAGGAACTTTATATATCTTCCCATCAGTTCTTTCTATAAGCTCTCAGAAGAAAAATAACTCAGCTACTTTATGGAAAATTTTCATTTGCACATCCAGTTTTGCACAATAATTAAAGATAATAGATTTGCTTGGTTTCACCTCAAGACTTTTTTTCCTGGAGTGGAGGACTGAACTCAGGGCCTTGTACTTTGAGGCAGATGCTCTTCCACTGAACTAAATCTTCACCCCTTGATTTTAGCTCAAATTCTGCATGTTGAGTGTCACAATGTGAATTCTTTGATGGCACAGAGAAGCTTATCTTGGCTGTCATGGATGATATTGGCTAGGAGAGAAATTGTTTCATTACTTCAGAAATATAATTTGCTATTAGATCAAGTGCTTAAATATTGTTGTTCCTAGGAAGAAATATTAAGAAGAAACTTTCATAGCCAGGAAATTTGTAACAGGTAAATAAGGCAAGTGAAATGGGTAGAAATGTGTACTTGAGCTCCATTCCCTTGGCCAGGGGCATAGCATGCTGGGATCTGGGAACATGACCAGCACATGACTCTTGGAGATTTTGGGCACAATCTGAGAGGTGCAACACTATGCCCTTTCCAATACAAGCAATCATGAGGTTCTGTGGCAAAGCACTAAAAAGGGTATTCATAGATTTTTTTTCCCCAGAGAAAGAAAAGTTGGTGTTTCCTCCTGTTATCTTTAAGCTGTGACAGGTCCAGGTCATAACAGCCAAGTACCATGGCTGACCAGTTATAACAAAGCCACATGCACTCATGGTTGGTTGGGATAAGCAGTTCTAGTGTGTTGCACATTTGTTCCAGTCTATTCTCCCAAATATTGTACAAGTGAATAACCAGTGTTCATATCTGGAAAGGAATTGAATGGCTGTAAGAGCAGAAAGAGCTTAGAAAGACTTTATCACTCCACTCCCACTTGTATGCTTTCTTCTTGGTACAATACAGAAGATTTACTGACAATTTTAATCTATATTTAATCTATATCAATTTAATAACTTTACCCCAGGACATGCTGTCACTTGCTGAACAAAAGGATAAGACCAAGCCAGAGTGATATAGGAGAGACAAGACATACAAGTAAACACAAGATTAGCTTTAAGATATCTTACAGAACCTGAAATAGTACAAAGACAATAGCCCTCCTCCCCTCCTGGGCTTTCATCTTTCAGAGCAAACCATGACTTGCTTCCTGAACTAAAGACATCATAAATCTTCAAGTAAGATTCTTGTAACAATATGTAATATATTGAATACTGGAAAACAAATGTTACAGGACAATGCTGGCCTTTCATTTAAAAAAAATAATGGTTAGTCTGAAAAATTCTGGGATAGAATATTATCCTGAGGGAATGTTAATCACAGGTAGAAAAACATTCAATAGCAATTATAAATGAAAATTACCCTGAGGTGTATTTTTCCTGCTGTCAACTTGATAGGTGGAATTAAATCCCTCATTTTTATAGAAAAGACTCTGAGGGGACAACATGGTGATATGTTGCCACCATGGTATGTTGATTTGTATTTGGCTACTGTGGTGCAGAAAGATTTTAGTGATAATTTTTTATTTTTACCATGGAGCTGAGGAAGGAAGAGACTACAGGAAGGGAAATGTATAGTAGGTAAATCAGATCAATCTGCCAATAGATTGTTTCTGCACCCAGAACCAAGTAGTTACAATCAAACAAATTCATTTGGATTTTCACTTCTTGTGTTTTTTTACACTGTCCTTTGCTTTCTTGGAAGAAACTGTAATTGTTCTGATTTTGGGAAACCTGGGGGTCAGGATGACATCTATCCTCTTCTAACCTCCACATAAATATAGCATAAGGCAGGGCAAGCTAGAGGCCCTGAGCTCCAGAAATAGCAGTGCATATCTCATTTCTTCTATGCTCTTGCTGCTTTTGATCCACATTCCCTTTCTACCATCTTATCTGCTGCAGATGCTCTTGCTGGACACACATAAAACAGAGCTCCATCCAAGCTCCTTCCCTTTCTTATTGACCCAGAAACTGGGAGAGCAACAGATCTTTCCTGATCTGGAAACAGGAATCTGGAATCAGGAAATATCTGTTGCTCTCATGGGGCAACAGATCAAGATCTTAAAACCAAAATCCTTCCTGCCTTAAGTAACACACACACTGTATATGACTGTTGAGGCAACTCATCCTGAGAACAGCTGAGTTTTGACCAGGCAAAATCTGGGAAGTTTCTGCATTGGAATATGGACTGGTGAATCTTCCAGGACCCAGATGATCATTTTTCAGTGGTTCCTGATGCTCTGTCTGTGGTTCACATCATCTGAAATGCTCACAGTCCTCCTCTCAGTCAGCGACTTACATCCTCAGCAACATTGTTATATCTGCTTGGTTCCAGTCAAAATACAGTAAGAAAACAAAAATAGTCCCTGTCTGTCAGGATTCATATTTGAGATCCTTATGTTTGGGAAAATACATGAAAATAAAAGGCAAGCAGAATAAACATTTTCACATCTGTACTTTTATTTCTACTAATGTTCAGCAGACATTCCAACTTGGTATAAGACCCTCAGTGAAATGAAGACATAAGGGAAAAATTTCCTCTTCTTCTGCTCAGTGTGCAGTGCTCATAACACTTAAGGACTCTCTTTCCTGACAATTGGAACATACTCAAGCAGCTTGGAAAAGTTTTCTACAAATGTACATGATTTAAATATGTTGGCAGAGGAATGACATTTTTACAAAGTTTATCCATTCTAATCCAAACTTGGGTTTTCCATCTGGGAGGAAACTGATGCTTGTACAGCTATACAAAGGCTCTGGTATTCAAGAGATTGCCAGTTGGTATAACATGCTGTGGAAAAATAAGTTTCTTGTGCAATAATGACAAACAGAACAAATTCGTGATATAAAAACCCACTAGACATCAGAGTAGGGTAGGCCTGAGAACGAGACAGATAGTAGATTTATTTTGGAGACTGATAAACTATCCTGCCATATAATTTTACTGGTAGTTCAAGCCAAACATCTGTGAAATCTCCAAAGCAAAATGAATGTTCAATAATGATCTTGCTCCTTACTGAATTGCAGAAGTAGTGTTGGAACTGTTCAGATCCTTCAGGCCTACTGTATTAAAACCAAATTGAAAACAAGAGATTCTCAGTATGTCTTGTATGTAGTTATTTCTTTTTTTCTCTTTTAGTTTTCTGTACCCTTTGTCTTCTATATAAATTTATTCTATCTGTAAAAGGGAAAGGGAATCACAGAAACAGCAGGACAAAGGATGAACTAACGCAACATTGACACTTGACGGTATGTTGGATATAAACTTTGCAACTTGGGGCAAGGGAGAAGGGAGTAGGAAGGGGTAAACAGGAGAAAATGAGGGATGGTTTAACAGTGTTTAAAAACAAATGTACTCATTACTTTACTTATATAACTGCAACCTCCTTGCTCATCACGTTTTCAATGAAGATAAAAGAAAAAGTCTTCATCCTAAACCATTGTGACCTTTTATTGATCACACTTCCAAATCATTTATAAGAAATATAGTATCTCTCAAAGCCCATAGGCCTAAAGGACCCCATTCTCTTTCAGCCCCATAAATAATTCTTTTTTCCCATAAATAATTCTTTTGCTCAGTGATACTTGTCTTGAAAGACAGTAATAGACACACAGTGGCAGCAGAGACAAAATTCTATAGGAACCTTGTTAAAAAGAGCCAGCTTCCCCTAACATGTAATCTGATACTCAGAACCCCATCTCTCTATCATTCAATGGCTGATAGCTATTGCTAACTCCATTCATTGTGACCTTTAAATGAATAGGGCAATTTTAGAGGGCTGAACAATTTCTGAAAAGTAATAACACTACTATAACCATTAAGAAGAAGAAAAAAAAGAACCATTTATTACCTATGTGTCCATGACCCTGAATCCCCCTATACCTTCTTCTGGTCCCCACTGGATCTCTAATAAAGTCTCAATGAGCTATATATGAATTTTGTGAAGCCTATGACTTCATGATTCTCTCAGAAATGAGGGGAATGATGATGGCCACTGACAGTGGTACATCACCACTTTTGCCCCCAACATGTGAAATGACAGGGTTTATGTAGTAGGAAAGAATCACTGATTGTTAGAATTATTCAAAAATTATGTGTACTTTGCCTAGTATACATTAACTGCTGTCTTACTCTTATTTTAATTGAACATTCTGAAATTGACTTTGACAGTTGATGTTACAGATTTTCCCATTTCAAATAAGATACTAACCAGCCAAAGAATGTCTTAGAGATTAGAAAGTACAAATGGAAAAACTATATCTATTTAAAAACTGTTTGAATCTAAAAGAGTTTGTTGTCAGGGCCCAGGCAAGGTGTTTTGAGATGTCCTTGTGGAATTAGAAACTTGTTGGTGCACTGCTTGGCAAGTCTCTTCCGAAGACATAAATTACATTCCAAGGTACAGAATTAAGATACTCAAAGCTAGAATGTGAAAATAAGTAAATAAGTAAATGAGAGTTGCATGATGATCTTAGCTTTCCCTCAAGATCTCTGGATATTTTTCCAATAAATGTGTGTTATTGTTGGATGAGAGATAATTTTGCAACTTTCAAGATTAAAATCTCAGCTCTTTAATCCTCTCCATTTCAGGTATACCTATCCTTTAGGTATCTCCAAATGTAATACTGTGTTATAACAATAAATTTCTCATGAAAGCAACCAAAACCTAAGACATTAAGTACAAAACAATCATAAACCTTTAAAAACATGTATTAGCTTAAATTCAGTTAAGGTATTAGTGAATAAGCAAAGGTTCATGCAACTTGCTAATATATGGAGAAAGATTTCTGTGTAAGTTTTCAGATGATTTCCTTGCTTCAAAGAACATAGAAAGTATAATTAAGCAGTTTCTTGGTTACTGAGGGTTTTAGTTTATATTCATACTTTAGAATTGCTTAAATCAAATGATGCTATTTAATAATGTGAAATTACATATACAAATGAAAGCAGTCATTGTAGATTTAAAGTAAGAATCACAAGAGCTGAAATATCATTTCTACAGACTATTACACAATCCTAATTAGGATACTAAATTTGATTGTGCTACATCATTGGCTGACCATTAACAAATTCTCTCCATTTGACCTTTACATAGGTCTTCCTGGGTATTTTTCAGTGCATTCAACTGATGTTCAGTTGATAGATTGTCAGACAGTGGGAAAGAACATTATTATTATTACAGAAGTCTCCAAAGCTTAAGCTTGATTGAAATTGCCAATCTAAAAACCATATGAACAGTATGGTACACTTGGATCAGGAATTAACTTTTGATGAAGAACAAGTTAAGCTGTTGCTATTAGATACAGAGTAAATCATAAGAATTTGGCATTTAGAGATTTATTTGGGAAGTCACATGATTATCAACCTAGATGGCCATTCTGACTATCCACAGATAGGAGAGTGATATTCTTATATAATCCCTACTTCCACTCCATACTCTAAAGATGCAAAGTCCATAAGGCTCTAGCAAAAGGGGAAGAAAAAAGCCCAGGTAACTGCTGTGTCCCCAGTGACTTCAAGTTTGAGGTTTTCACGAATACTAACAATATCCATGTCCATGAATTGTATAAGATATTCTTTTCAACAATGATATTTTGAGTTGGTGCTTTTTTTGGGGTGGCATAGTTGTTATAACTAATTTCTTTTCAGAACATGAGCTTCATGAAAGCAAGAGTGTGGTCTGTTTTAGCCTGATCTAAAAACTACCCTTAATAATCAACAGACTGTTGCATAAGAGAGAAAGAGATTTCTGCCAAAGGCATCCAGAAAGAATAGATAGTAAGGATTCCATCTTGCTTTGACAACTCTAGGTTCCAGAAGTCCTGCCTTTATGTTTCCATGGAGACCTGAGGATAAAGTGGTATAACAAAAGCAAAGTTCACAAGTCAGTACAAGATCACAATGCTGTAGGCTACTCTGACTTGCATCCACTTACTTTAGTCATTGTTGCAGTTTTTTTATATGTATGAATCCATCTTGTGTACACACCAGAGGCTGTGTACTTCATTAAGGTAAAGGTTTATTAAGCTTATCATTTGGAAGGTTAGAAGTCCAAACAACCAGCCACTGGTGTTCTGGTGAAGGTATAACATGTCAGAGAAGTAGAAAGGAAAATGAATGACATACGGAAGGAAGTAAGCATATGGGGTGTCCTTGTTCTACAATAATCTACTCGTTATCAAATTGTGACACCCATCCTAATCCTTGATACAAACATTTATCCATTTATGAGGATGCAACCTCTTTGACCTAACTACATTCCACGAGGCTCGGCCTCATGAAAGCTCTAGCTTCTCAACAGAACCACACTTGGACCAAGCTTCTAGCAAATGAACTTTTGTTGACAAACCATGTCCAAACCACGGCAATATGTTTTGAATCAATAGGGGCAGGAGATAAGAGAGAGTATAGGAAAAGAAGAGACAGGAAGTACAAAGTTTATGTAAGGAAATATAAGTTTGAAAATATGCTGACATATATCTACTTGTAGATGGAACATTCAAATTATTTATGTTCAGGTTTCCCTGTGAAACATGCAAAACAATCCCTCAGAAGATAAGCGAGATGGAGTGAATATATGAGCACTAAAGAGCCTCTATAAACACTACTTATAAAGCTCTCAAGTCAATAGAAACAAATAATTCCATATCAGATTGGTAGCGAACTTTACAACTTTGGTGGAGGAGGGGAGGAGGGAAGGTAATGGATGGAGGGGGGAGATGGAAAGGGATAGGAAGTGGAAACAAAGGAGGAGGTAACAATGCTTGATAAGAAATGTACTCATTATCTTACCCATGTAATTGTAACTCCTCTGTACAGTATTTTCACAATATAAAAAAAAAACACTACTACTGTTTTGTCTTTTAGGGATATGCAATAAAAAATCACTGAAGGGGGGAAAGAAGGGGAAAGGCTGTGTGTCATAGACTTTGATTTTCAAACTTGGATGACATATCCACCAATGCTTAGCTCTGAAGCAATCACATGTGTGCATGAATGTCATAAACAGAAATTAAATCACAGAACAGAGGATAAATGCTCTTTTGTGAGACTTACTCAGCTATTTTGAAAATACATACAGTATAGTACACCTGTGGAAATTTTTTTCCTTTTACTGGGCTCCATGAGAATTATGACAAATGTTCCAGGAAGATGCTCTGTGCAATGGATATTTTTTCTTGGGTGGGAACATAGTTCAGGAATTTAAAAAATTTTAAATAGGGCTAATTTTTTAAAATTTGATTTAATTTTTCTGAACTTCAAATGGTTATACAGGGGCTTTCAAATTTAATATGTCCTTCTAAGTGTCTAGTGCTTCCTATCCAGAGTCTCCGTTTTCATCATCCTTCATCCCATCTGTCCCCCATAATCTCATTTCACACTTTCCATTACCTTCATAGTATATAAAAGAAATATGTATATGCTCTATATGTGTATATACATATACATATACGCTCTTATATATACGTATATTAAATATACGTATATAGTTTATATATATACATATATGCTACATGAATCTCCATGGATTAAATCTTTTGAACAATTAACAGTTTAACAAAGTATCCATTGGATCTTTGATGTGGTGAATGAATCATTGAATCTTTATCCATTGAGTCTTTATCCATTGAATCTTCGATGTGGAGAAAAGAAAATAATGTAAGTATTTCCACTCTACCTTTTCAAAAAGAAACTCAGTAAAGTTTTCTGACAGTTCCTATGAAAGAGGGTACAGCACTATTCTTGTCATTGTGAACTGAAAAATGGAACCACTCTTTAGGCTGGCAGAGAATACAAGGAATGGAGGTAACTGGGGAAATCCAGCTCCAATTCTACATTTCAGAGTCAAGATAATGTGAGACTCATATTTGGAAGATGCAGGTGTCATCTGTTGGCTTTCCAGGCTCTCATAAACTAATCCCTCTGAGACTCAGAGTCTTCCTTAATAAAATGATATTAGTTTGATGCTAAGAAAGGAGCCAATGTGTATCAAAATAATTTCAAAACTTACATCATATTAAATCTATCATTTTTTACATTCCCATTAAAAGTCCCTGAACAAATTTGGGGAAGAAAGTCTCGGGAGTAGGTCACGTGGTAAGAAACGAAGTCACCCTCTCACATGATTCTAGAAAAGATTCTAACATAGAGCCCCTCTATCTTCCCAACTACACTTGCAATAGAACCTCAGGCTTCAGTGACAACTGGAAGGCATATTTTTACTTTCAGGAGTCCCCTCCCCACCCCACTACTGCACTACCCCCATTTTCTTCTCTTGGATTTACAAAGATCAGAGTGTGGGAGGAAGGACAAAAGGGAGTAATACTTGAGACAGTCTTTCCCTTGGCTGTGGTCTCCTGAAAGAAAGAATTTACTTTTCCTCAATTGTCTTTCCTGGGCTGTGTATAGCTTTCTGATCAAGATGCTAAGCTAAGTTGCCTTTCCTCTTGCTGTCTGCACTTACCCAAGAGCCAGAGTCCTTTATCCTCTGCTACTGAGGCACTGAGCAACAGATGATTCCCATCCAGACCAACCTTGCTAAGTCTTCTTTCACATTCTTACTGGTTTCTTTAATTCAGAATCACATGCAAGATATGGGCTTTCGTGTTTGGGATATAACAATGAACAGAATAAAGATAATTTGCAATAAAATATAAAAGGTAGGTACCATGAAATGAAGGAAATGGAATAGAGGCTGAGGATCTGGTGTGTCTACAAATGTGTGAATGCAAGTTCTTCGTGGACATTCAGAGGACATGAAAGAGTAAGCCATGTGGACAGCTAGAATAAACGTATTCTGTGTTGATGCATTAGCAAATGTAAAGTCTTAGAACTCCCTCTCTCCAGGTGTTGAACAGTAGGGATGAAGAAGGATTAGGGAAAGTGAATGAAGGACTGAGCAAATCAGAGAAGTCCTTTTAGAGCATGGTAAAGCCTTTGAATTTAATTCAGGAAACTCATGGTTCAGGTGGGATGCCACTGGGAGACAGTTATTGGCATTTCCAACTCCTGGAAAGTATAAACCAAGAAATCAATAATCTGACTTGAGAAAGAACACTTTGGGAAAGAGTTACTTTATTGATCAAGATACATTGTATTAATAAACTGCGTTGAATGGCAACTCCATATATATATATATATATATATATATATGCACACATACATGTATATGATAAAATATATAATAAATAAACAATATAAATAGAAAAAAGAATTACTCCATGAAAGAGAAGAGAAAAACTGCACAGAAAGACCAGCCTTCAATTAAACAGTCCAAGTAAGAAATGATGTTGACTAAGACTTGGCTGATAAAGGTGAGGTAGTGAAAAGTGTTTGGGTAGACAGGGATTTAAAATACAGAGCTAACTAGTGTTATTGATATGGGCTGGTTGTATGTGGCAAAAAAGGAACAAAGAAGTCAAGGAGCACATTAAAACTCTTGGACTGATTGAAGAATCCTCTATCTCTCCTTGAGATGGGGAGACTCTAGCAGCAGCAGTTTCAAAAATCCTATTGGAAGTTGATGAGTTTAGGGTACCTAGCAACATACAAGAAAAGATGCCATGTAAGCATCAAGAAAAGGAGAAATGGGGACAGGAAAGAAAACAGAGGCACAATCAGCAAATTCAAAGACATGTAAGAACCAGAAATGACAGCTGGGAAGCGTGTAGGCCCTTTGCTTATCATCCAAACTGTTGTACGTATAAAATTATATACAAATGACTTTTCGTTATTGAATATGAATATTGAATATGGAATAAGTGGAATTTCTGTGAGGGAGGAGTATAAGAAAGATAAGAAGTATAAGAAAAAGAAGAACCAGAACATTCTGTGTTGTGTTATGTAATTACTGCTATCTATGAGTATGCAGCAGGCACTCTGCATACAGTTTTACTCATGGTGTAATTTAATCTTCACCACTGCAGTACAGGGATAGTCTGTAGTCACCTTCTTCTATGATTGGACTCAGATTTTCTGATTCCACAGCCTGGATGAATCCTATTGCACCCTAGAGTCTTGCAGAATTGCACTAAGATACATATACTGAGTAACAGGATTCTCATTAATTGCTGAAGGGAATGCAAAATGGTCCAGACACTTTGGAAGACAGTTTGGCAGTTTCTTGCAAAGTTAGACATACTCTTACCAAACAACTCAGCAATCAAGCTCTATGATATTTAACCAAATGAGCTGGAAACTAACATCTGCACAAAAGCTTGCCCACAGATGTTTTATAGGGACTTTATTCACAATTGGCCAGACTTAGAAGCAGTGATGAAAAGACATAGAAAAAGTTTAGATGCATATTGCTGGTTGAATTGAAACCAACCTGGAAAAGCTACAGATTGCACAACTGCAACATCATAACATTCTGGGAAAGCAAGAGCATGGACACTATCGTGATAAGTAGTTGGGAAGGTTTGTGGGAAAGCAATGAAAAAGTGGAGTCCAGGGGCTGTTTTAGTGGTGACATACTCTTTATGTTGCTGTAATGGTGGACACAAGTCATATACATATGCACAAACTATTGGAATATGCTACTAAAAGTGACTCCTAATATAAACTATGAATTCTGGGTAAGTATGATGTGTCCACGTAAGTTCATCAGTGGCAACAAATGTACTACTATGGTGGGAGATGTTGATAATGAGAGCAAGCAGTTATGCAGGAGTACATGGAAAATCACTGGATTTTCCGTTCACTTTTGCTAAGAATTCTAACAACTAAATCTAGTGGTAAAAATTATAATATAAAAGGTACATATTGTTTCTTGAGCTGCTTTTCATTGAGAAATCAAATAGTGTTGTTAGTACTATTTATGCACTCATAAGGATCAAATCCAGGACCTTGAACAGGTTACCTACAGCAATTACTTTCTTCATCACTCTGACAAAGTATCTGACTTAAAAAAAATCCTAAGGGAAAAAGGACTCATTTGTGCTCAGTGTTTCAGAGATGTTTGTCCATAAGACTCGGCTTTATTGATCTTGGGCCAATGGAGAGGGAGAATATCTTACCTTATGGTAGCCAGAAAGTAGAGGCCAAAAGAGACCAGAGGCCAGGTATATCTTTCAAAAGCATGCCCCCATGACCTATCTCCTTTAGTTAGGTTCCACTTGCTAAAATTTCCAGAATATCTCAAAATAGTGCCACCAGCTGAGGGCATAAGCTTTCTTTTAACACATGAACCTGTAGGGACATTTTATATTCAAACCACAGTGCAAGGCAAAGCTCTACCACTAAACTACTTTTATAAATCGTGATTTTGGAGGTTGCAGTTTATATAACTTGGATGTCATATAAGTCAACTTCATATAGGATGTGGAGTCTCTAGCCACAGGTGTAGGTTGACACTTTCTAGTAGGAAAGCATTTAGCTTTGTGCAGGTTTGAGCTGTGTTTTTCTATTTATCATTTAAATACTTATGATCCTTACTATTGAGGATATTTGGTATATATTATCTTATTTGCTGATAAGTAAGCCATTTGGGAAGAAATGCACCTGCTTAGTTTAGTTGCCTACACATGAACAATGTTCCAGATACTCTACTTATGCTAAGGACAGAAATAGGATATTTGCCTTAAGAATTTTAAGTTTGGAGAGAACATAGGAACCTATAGACATTGAATGAGGTTCTCTAGGTTCAGTGACAGAGGTGTGGACAAAATCTGTGTGATCACAAAGCTGGAATTTAACTCAGCCTGGGGCAGGGTTAACAGGTAGAACTTTGGTGAAAAAAGAATTTGCTAGATTGCTTAAGAGCTATTATGAAGTGCTAACTTTCATGAAACTTGGGTGTAGAATGGCAAAAAAATTCCTGCAAGATGGAACAGGAATGTGGATAGAAACCTTAGACTATAAGAGATGATTATAATATGCCAAGAGGAGTCATAGCTAGATAAATAAATTTGCTAATCTTTTTAAGTTATTGAAAAATGCAAGTAGTTGGGAACACTCAGCTTGAAGAGAGTTACAGGGATGAGCATTAGAATGTCCACATAAAAAGATCAAGGCAGGAAGAGGACAATCAGCTTAGAAACCAAGATAGAAGCAGGAGGAGAGGGGCACAAAAATCTCAGGGTAGTGCAGCAGACTCATTGGACAGAGATATGTTCTGACTTTCCAAAATGAAGTAAGTAGAAAGGTATGCTTGGTTTTCAGTGAACAAGAGGCATTTCTAAATTGCTGTGGGCTGCAAGCACTATGTCTTTTGCATATAAAAAGGCATTATATAAAGTTTATTGATATTGATCTGATGCCTTTCTTTTCTAGCTGAACACAATTTGAGTTATGACCCATGACCAAACAACAAGGTATTTCATGTATAAACTGACACAAACCCATGACATCTCTACCTAACTCAGATCAGTGAAGCTAATAGTCTTTTTTCAAGTTCCAGTATTCTAAGAGTGTAATGATATTTCAAGCATCACTGTAACAATAAATTATATCATTGTAAAAGAGACCATCAAAACTGTTTTCATGGGGGTTAATAAAAACCTACTAGCTATTCATGGAAACTGAAAGTTTTAGAATACATTCCCTCAAAGGTATCAATAACCACCAGAGTTTAGGGGAAATGTGTGGGTTTTGAAGTTAGATTTAAGGTTGAAACCCTAACTCTATCATTGACTTCTTTACTATCTGGATACTTATTTACTACATAGATATATTATTCATGTTTCTGAACCCCATTTACTCATCCTTCAAATGGAATCAGACAGTTTTATTGCCATGGTGGCTAGATGACATGTGAAATTTAAATTTATGTGCGTTTTTAGACTGTTGAGAAGGCCCCTTTGTTACTTCTCTTATTCTCCTTTGTTTATCTGGGTGTAGGCTAGGCTCATGGCTGCCAGCTTACATGCTGTCATCCCTCTGTCCTACCCCATTTTGAAGCTGAGTGTGTCTGGATTTGAACTGGAGCCCAGAGAAGTAAGCAAAAGAGATGTGGGCAACTCTCAGTTGTCACTTTGACCTTGCTTGTCCTCAGTCTAGCTTCCTCTGGTATAGGGAAGGTGGGATGTTATAACTGAACTAATATCTTTGGAGCCAGAAATGGAAGCCACTTGCCAAGGCTGCTGCCATTGACCTCTTGGTGCACAGATGTATGTGTAGCTGTTGTACATGTGGCTAGGTGGCCCATCTACCTTGACGTTGTTTTAAGACAAAATGTGATATTATTTAAGCAACTACTATATACCAGAGTTGATTTGCTGAATCGTTAATTCTCAATTTCTTTTCTGGCTTTCCCAAATTATGTTATTTCTATATATTATTGCTGCAGAGCAAATATGTGACCAAGACTTCTTTTTTTTCCTTTCTCTTCTTTGAAACATTCCCCACCCCAATAAAAAGTGAAATTCCCTAGCACTTGGAAGATTTTGAAGGAAGCAAAAATAACAGAAAATGATTCTTTGATAGAAATAAAAAAAGTGTCTTAAAAAACACAGTAGAAGAGTGAGGTTTCATAATCTTTTCCCCCACTAGTGGCCAAGATAAAGAAAAAAATATGTCTCTTTAGCATAAAGAAGGAGAAAGAGAAGAGTCTAGCAGCCAAGACATTGCATTTGGGCCTGATTCTTTTGGAGTTCTCTGACAGGAAATAAGACCTAAAAGCACAAAAGCCAGACAGAATCCACACCATTGCAAGAAGAATCCAGTGTGTTCAGAGCAATGAGAGGTGATGGCCATGGGAGAGACGAGACAGGCAGGTGTCATTAGACATTTGTGTGGCAGTTTCTTAGGGTCAAATGCTCATCCCACCTCAACCCAGGGCTTTGGTGCTATCAAGATTTTAGATTGAATGCTGGGGATAGAGGAGCAATAAACAGAGTAGATCAGGTTAATTTTTCACTTGCCCAAAAGTGTGAGGAGTCTAGTACCATAAATTTGGCTGAATTATATAAAATTAAGTGATTTTCTCTCCTATTTGAGTGTTTGGAGCTATGGTTTTTCCCATCCTACATGAGGGTAAAATGAGTTAACATAAAAGAGCACTATACAGATGTGAAGGTGTGAGGAAAAATAACTAAGAGAAACCATTTGCAGGGATATATGTGTGCTGGAACCTCTATTTGAACCCAGAGGATGGACTCTGTTCCACAGCATTTTTTGCTCAAGGCTGGTTTTCTACCATTTGAGTCAACAGCTCTGGCTTTTTTTAGTTACTGGGAGGTACAAGTCACATGGGCTCTCATGCCCAGGATAGCTTCAAACCACAATTCTCAGATCTCAGCTTCCAGAGTAGCTAGGATTATAAGTGTGAGCCAACAGTGCTCATCTTCTCCATCTACTGTTGACCTATACATTAGATCTCTGCTCATGACCAAGACATGCAGTCACTGAGACATATTCTCTATGTTCCCCAACCTACATTCAAGGAACTCTGCTCAGTGAAGAGTAAAATGGACACAATATTTCCTAAAATTTCTGTGTACTCAGAGAAAAGAAGAAGCAACTACTCATGCCTTAGAGAACACAAGAAAACTTCAAATCACATAGCACTTGAACTCAACCTTGAAGCAGAGACATAAATAGCTCATTCCTGACCCCAAGTGTGCACTTTTCAACAATAAATAGATGAGAGCTCACCCTGAAGTTTTGAAGACCATCATATTGTTAAAAAAAAGAAGAAGGAAGAGAGATTGAAAACATTATTGAAGAGAGAGACTTCAGACAGGGCAGAACCGACACTTCCCTTGGTTCACTCTCCAAGTCCTGAAAGCCTGGCCGCCTAGCTTTTGCTTCAAAGAGTAACAGCAATTTTCTAGGTGAGATATGACAGACGCAAAAGCACAGGTGAGAAAAGGGCTCAGTGCTGAGGGGTATTGAAGAACTAGGGGAGGAGGCGCCAGAGTGAGATGAGATGAAGGGCAGAAAAGGATGAGGTGTGTTTGACCTATCCGTCAACCAAAGGTGCCATATTGATTTTGTCCAATCAGTGCCAGTCACCCATAGTGTGACGACGAGATTTATTAGCCATGTAGTATTTGATCAGTGGAAGTCTACTTAAGAGTAGAGCCATGTGCCACTTGATCATATTCCCTCCAGACATCGGGTTTCAAGTCTGTATCTGGAAAGGTATTTGGCTATCTGGACTGTACTGGAATCAAATTGATGTCATTATTCCTGAAGAATGAAGTGTTTATTCCTGGGGACCAGGAGGCACAAGGAGAAGAGCACTGGCAGTCCACGCCAGTGGTGGGCTGTCTGCATCACCACAGAGCCCTATCCTCTCACTAGCTCTCCTACATGGAGCAGGAAGGAGAAGGGGAAAGGCAGCAAAGCATCGTGTTCACCTTTTCTGTTGAGCTAGTTTCTACTCCCTGTGGCTTTCACCTGTGTCTGGTGAGTTCTGCCTTGATGTTTGTACATCTTTATGTCCCCTGATTTGCTGTGTCTTAAAAGTCCATCCAAGCCTGTATTCAGAGAACATTCTGCACTGTATGATTAGAACAAATGAGCTCTGATGATGCCACCAGCCAAGTGGGCCTGAAATGAAACAAGTTTGAGGCTTTGAAACAGGGCCTGACAAACACACCTTTGAGCAACTGAATGCAAAGAGGCCCAAGTCAGCTTACTTCAGAGCCAAAGTCATGATGAAAAGTCAAATTCCTAGCCCCAAGCTCAATCAGAGGCAATTTAATTAAGGTGAGTTGGTTATCTATGCCCAACAAGGCTTGCCAATTTGTAACTTGGCAACTTGCAGCCATGAGCTTTTTTGATGAATTTTTTGTCCCCTGCCATCCAAGGACCAGGCTGGGTATTGGTTGGATTCACTATTCCCTTTCTATTGCTGAGACATCAATCTATGCCAAAGTTTGCCTTCAGGTTCTCTCTTTAAAACAAACAAATACAACAACGACAAATATGGAGAGTTTGTAAATAAAAGGGAAGGAGGGAGGGAGATGAGTGGTGTTGAAGGAATGGTAGTGCGCTTACAAATATACCGTAAATGACTCCATGACCAAAATGAACTTCTGTTTAGTGTGTCCTTTCAACCTACAATTTCAGGTAATGACTAAAACACATAATCTGCTCACTACAGCAAGTACTGTTCTCAGCACTTCATTTTAGTTGACTGAGCTATTACAATATCCTATGAGACAGATACTCTTAGTGTACGTATTTG
Organism: Dipodomys spectabilis; assembly: GCF_019054845.1. NCBI lineage: Eukaryota > Metazoa > Chordata > Mammalia > Rodentia > Heteromyidae > Dipodomys > Dipodomys spectabilis. The sequence goes on from NW_024870876.1 coordinate 1,212,131, forward strand.
ATAGTCAAGGCAGCGGTAGTGAATTGAGTAATGAGTTCTTTAAAACTTACATCCACTAGAAACCACAAAGTGTAACCTTACAATCATTGGCATCAGTGGCAGAAAATGAAAGGACACAAGGAAATCAGAGGAGACCATGTGAGGATAGAGGCAGTGGTGAAGAGATGGCTGTACACACCAAAGAATGCCAAGGCTTTGCCAGCAAGGATCAGAAGGGAGGAGAGGAATGACAGGTTCTTTCTCAAGTCTCCAGTAAGAGCCAACCCTGCCAATACTGGATTTCACACATCTGCTTTCCTGCACTGTGAAAAATGCATTTTTTTATTGTTTTAAGCTACCCAGTATGTATAATTTGTTACGGCAAACAAATAAATTCACACAGCACCTGACACCCTTGCCTGAACACGTAGGTGTTAATTACAAAGCCAAATAGTCTGGATATTGAGTCTATGTTTCCGGTCACTCTGCTTTGCTTCCTGTATCTCCAAAGGACAGTTGTGTTCCGAGAGGCTCTTCTGAAGCCATTATGCTTGATTTTCATTGTATGTTTTTAAATGTAATTGATTATTAAATTCCCGTTAAGTACTAGAGATTAAACTCAAGACTCACATTTATTAAGCAAGTGCTCTACCACTTGTGCCACAACCCAGTCTTTTTAATTTTAGGTATTCTATTTTCTTTTTAGATAGGGTTTCTCATTAATTTTTCTTGGGCTAGTTTTGGACTGAGATCCTCTTATTCTGACTCCTTAGTGGATGAAATTACAGGTGTATACCACCAAGCTCAGCTAATCATTGTATTCCTGGCAATAAGCCTCTTATTGCTCCAACTTGCTATACTATTTCTGTATTTGCTTCACTGGCTACTAGATTACAATGCCTGATAAAATAAATATGCTCCAATTACCTTAAAATCACTCAACATTGCCAGTATTCCTACCAAGTAAAACTACTGGAGTGATTCAAATTTTAACAAGCATTTGAATTTGGAAGTAATAAGGTTTTGTGAGTGGTTTAATGTAGAGCGATTTCAGTATAAGACATTTAACAATGTCTGACTGAGACTGAAAACATTTCAATCCAGAGGGAATCTTCAGACCCAGCCCACTAATGTTTTCTCAATGTGGAGTGAGCTGTAAAAGAATGTGTCTTGTGTTTTAGTAACCATTTTAGTTTAGTATTTGTGTTTATTTTTATAAATATATTTACTTTTAAAAAATTATCTTTAAACGGTTCCACAAATTGGTTTCAAATCAACATATCAAGTTGTGAGCACAATGAATCTTTATCTATTTTACCCTTTCTGTCATTCTTCCCCCTTACCTACCCCCCACTCTACCCATCCTCTCAAATTCTGATTCCATTTTCACACATGTACATTGAATATTATGATTGTATTCATGAAAAGTATTTTCAAAGTAGCCATAAATAGACAAAAATGGAAAATAAATTATTGTTTCAAAATTTTGTTTTTCATTGTTTTAAATACAACAGGAACAGTTTGTTTCCACAGAAGAATATCAAAATCTATAATCGATCGTGTATGAGGTTGGCAGCATTTTCAAGTATGAGCAGCCAGCGGCTGTTAAAATTACACCACTGTGAAATTGAAAGCTGCAATTGTATGGGTAATGACAGCTTCTTTCCCTCTGGTCCACAGGAATTACATTTTGCTAATATCTACCATGACTCCAGTTTGCTAAATCCTGTGGACTATTAATTCAGACTTTTGAGGGATCAGTAATGGCATTGACTCTGATAGTCACCCCATGCCCCTTTTGACTTTGATATACAATTTCTAGGTTTCCCAGAAAAGACAATTTTTACTATCTGATTTTTATCTTTCATCTCTAAGTCCATAAATGTAATAACCGCAGCCTGCAAAATACCGTCTTCTACTCTGACATTTTCCATAGTTTACTCAGTGTATTTGCAGTAAGCATGTTTGTTGCATTTTTTTAACCTGGTACTATAGACAACTGTTTGTATGGGGTTAAGGAGATGAAGTAAATGTGGACCAAAGCAAATGTCAGACTTCATAATCTGTCGTTTTCTCTTAAAATCACAGCACAGACATTCTCATGTGTGAAAGCATTCCTGCCCATTGCTCAACATGCTCTGCGACTAGAGCATCTGGTATATAGTAGCATTGGTCCACCTCCTGACTCTTGTCTTTTTTTATCATTATCTTTAAGTAGTTGTACAAAGAAGTTCCCATTCTACAAAACAGTGTATAAGTACAAAGTGTCTGACAACATTGTCACCCATCTTTCAATCCATCCCTTCTCTCACTTTTTTCTTTAATTGAGATTAGGTGATTACATAAATTTCACATATTTAACAGTATTGTGGAATAATGATACTTAGAGTCACAAACACATTTTACCTTTCACAAGACAAATTGTCATTGTCATGGTCTATACAGTTTGTGAATTCTATGAGCTTTGACAATACAAGATATTTTTCCACATCAGGTGACGTTTATATTTCTTTCCTTTTGCTTAGTGTGGGCTGTTCCCATTTATTCTGTTCCTCCTCCTGGCTTCCCTCTGTTGCATGCATACATCTACCATATATATGGTCTAAAACATGGAGTCATTTAGCAATGATATGACAAAATGGTTGGCTGTCCTTTGTTTCTTGAATCCTGTTATTTTGCCATATGTTCTTGTGTTTTGGCTTTAGCATGCACATATCAGGGAGACCATGTGCCGTTTGTCTCTTTCTTCTTGGCTTACTTCACTCAAAATAATCTGTTCTAGTTCCATCCATTTCCCTGCAAATGCCATTATTTTGTCTTTTCTAATGGCTGCATAATAGTCCATTGTATATAGGTACCACAATTTTTGGATCCATTCATCAGTAGTGGGTCATCTGGGTTGTTTCCAAATCTTGGCTATTGTGAACAGTGCTGCACCTCCTGACTCTTGGACTCATGGCCAGACATGCTTGGCCTGTATGACACACTCATATCTTCTCAAGGACTCCACTCTCTTCTTGAGTCCATGGGATGCTTGCAACCAAAGCCACACCTTTGGTACAGCACAGTTTGTTAGACCAACTAAGGTTCCCTAACCTGAAGGGAGCCATTCATAGCCTGGCTCTAACTCTTACCTAGTAAGGGAAGAGGAGAAAGGAAAGAAAGGAGGGAAGATGAGGAATAGAAAGGGAAGAAAGGCAAGAAGTAGGGAATAAGGGGAGGGGGAAGGAAGGAAAGAAAATGTAGGATGGATCAGACTCCTCCAATAAGAATATAGCTTGGTTTAAGAAGTTATGTTGGCAGCAGAATGGGAACGGGAAGACCTGAGGAATATAGATGAATTTCATTTGTGGTGAAAAACTAGAATGCAACTGAACGATGGCAGCAAAGATCAACAAAATGCTCCATTTCTGCCCTTTCTGAGACTGTGTGTTGTAGCTTTGCCTGGATTTCTGTAAAGCACCTCTATATCATCACAATACATTTCCTTTTCAATTGAGTGATTTTAATTTACAGTCAATTGCCTAGATGGAAGCACAGAATGTCAAGTGGCCTCTAACTGGTTTGCACAGTCTTGCACATACCCACTGTCTTTTTTCACTTCTGTCTTTTCTGTCTAGACCCCATTACAAATGAGGCCAAAGACAGATGGAGATGGCCCCAAAAGAATGCAAACAGAAGTGGCTGTGAGAAACCACAGCTAGGACTTAGAGAGCAGCAGAGACCAAATGAATGGGCTAAGATAGCCAGGCCCCTGAAGGTAGGGCAGGCTGCTGAGGGTTCCCACAACACAGTAGGGGAGAGAGCCCCTCAACTCCTTGTTGAAAATACCTGGGCAAGAGAAACCACAGACAGATGACAAAACCTATTCTTATTAGAAGACAGATGGCTGTCACTCTTAAGATTTTCATATATTATTATTGTTATTGTTAGTTGGCTCACAATTCATTTTTAAAGTATTGGTTTTGCACTTCTGAAAACCCAATTGGGTGAAACATATTATGGGTACTGAAGAAAGTTCCAAGTTGATTCTGCATGATTCTCTACATGTTCATAAATATTTTTTTAAAAAACTGGTATGGGAAGGGATGGGAAGGGGAAACAAAGGAGGAGGCAACAATGCTTGATAAGAAATGTACTCGTTATCTTTCCCTTGTAATTGTAACCCCTCTGTTCGGTATTTTCACAATTTTAAAAAACTGGTATTTCCTGTGAAGTCACATGTTTGGAGGATTAACCAGAATGTCCCTTTTTCTTTTTCTCTTTCCATGTCCTAAGGATAAAGTATCAGAGTGATTATAGAGTATGACTCTTCCTTGCATGCTTTCCAAGTCTTCTGCAGGATTCTGAGAGAAAGGCATTCATAGGCTGGGAATAAATAGTATGCTCCACATTCCAACCATGACTTGGCAGCTGGGTGCCAATGGGTTCTTTCCCAGTAGTGCAACAGCTAACAGCCTCTTTCTGGCATGCATTCAAGCATCACTAATGGCTAGCAAGTTGCCAGCCCACCCTCAAAGTGAGGACTCTACTTCTGTATTTGCAATCAGCTATCCAAAGGCCCCTCAACTTGACCACAAAATCCAGGGGACTTGGATAATGGAAGGTAATTTCTGATTTGTGACTATATAGGAGTAGGATTCATTTGAACCAACAAATATCTTGTTTGAGAGAGGTAAAATGGGGGTTTCTTTTAGAAGCCCACCCATCAAGTTGCTGGTGATACTGATATCAATAATTATCTAGGAAATATATCTGAAATGATATCTGGCTGTCAGTGGGAGAAATGAGTGGGAATTTATTGTAATCAAGTAGCTCAATCGCTTTTGTCTCCTCATTTGCACAAAATACAGGAGTCTTTCCAGTGTGAGGCATTGAGGGTGAGAATTTTAGGGTTTGTAATGATGTCTACTTTCAGATAGGATTCCTTATTGTAGTCCCTATGTCTGTGTTTCTCTGAACTCATTTTTCATTTGGCTCTTCCCAGATGGCACTAAAAGTCTACAAAAAAGACTCATGAGATTGCATCCATCTGCCAAGATGAGGAATTCCAAGCTTTGTCATTCCTTTGCCAAAACAAACAAACAAAATAAATTAATGTGATTGATTGATTACCTCCTTAATTTGAACTCTGTCTTGGATGAGGCAAGAATAAGGTGCAAAATCAAAGGGACCAGAAACAGCAGCAAGTTCAACAGTGGAAGTGGGTCCTTCATAGCCAAATGAAACAGAAGGGCAGCTATTCTCCTCAGTTTCCCACTCACACATCATTTTGATGTGTGTGAAATGAGAATTTTTATCATCCTGGCCCACTTTACTCACAACACTCCCTGCTGATGTCAAGCTAACTAGGTGTGAATAAAAAAAAAGATTTCAACTGCATCCTTTGATTTATCCTTCCTATTCAGAGAGCAAAAATCCTTACCTATAATCCTCAATAATTTCATTTGAATGTATGCAACAGAAAGCTTAAATGAACAGGCTTAAATGAACAGATCTACCACCTTAGGTTAAATTGACCAACCATCAATCGATGAATTGATAGACAGCACTGGAAAAAGCTCATTGTAATCACTTTCAAGCTCTTCATTTTAGAGAGGAGGAAGTTGAGGCCCAAAGAAGTGAAGCTAGATATAGTGTGACTCTGAAGCAAAATTTTTAAGGCTCAGAATGGTCAGACTGAGATGCTGGAAGCTGGAGAGCATGCACCTAAGTGTAAGTGCTCATTGATCCTTCCCCTTCCCAATGAGCAGGGGCTTGGCAGAAGCATTTTTGAGGCCACAGGGATCTTATGACCAACCCAAGGAGCAAAGGGGTAACAACAACCAATGATTTGAAATTTTCATAAAAGCTTGATATCCAATCATCAGTAATTTCTGGATTGCTACTGCTATTTTTTAGGATTGCAATGAATTTCTTTTCTTTCTTTTTTAAATATATATTTTTTTATTGTAAAGATATTGTACAGAGGGGTTACAGTTACAAGAGCAAGTTAATGAGTACATTTCCTATCAAGCATTGTTACCTCTTCCTTTGTTTTTCCCCTACCATCTCTTCCCTCCCCATCTCCTTAAGTCCTCCCTGAAGTTGTAAAGTTCATTTTCAACATAGTGTCTTGTACATCTCATTGCTATAATGGGTCAATCTGTATCCTTGTTTCAGCATTGTTATTTCCCTTCCCCTCCCTTGCATATACAAGATGCAGGGTACTGGAATCAAATACAGTAGAAACAGTGGTTATACCATGGGGGAAGAACATACAAAATAAACAAAAAAATCACACAGTACATTATAAGTACATTAAAAAACAACAGCAACAGCTGGGCGCTACTCAAGAGTAATTCTAGCTACTCAGGAGGCTGAAATCTGAGGATTGCGGTTCAAAGCCAGCTAGTGTACAAAAGTCCCTGGGAATCTTATCTCCAATAAACCACCAGAAAACCGGAAGTGACACTGTGGCTCAAGTTGTAGAGCACTTGTCTTGAGCTGAAGAGCTGAGGGACAGCACCCAGGCACAGAGTTCAAGCCCTACAACCACCACCACCAACAACAACAACAAAAAAACACAACAGCAACAAAGATAAAACCTCTTGTGTCCCTATCTTGAGGCTCATTTTACTTAGCATCATCTTATGGTCATATGTATATAGCTTTTGACCTTTTCTGCTTGTCTGGTAAGATTATACTAGACATAAACTAGTTATTACAAATAAGGGAAACAATAGGACCTATGTTTCTTTGGGCCTGGCTTATTTCACTTAATATAATTTTCCCCAAGTCTTTCCATTTCCTAACAAATGGGGCAATGTCATTCTTTCTGATGGAGGCATAGAATTCCATTGTATGTATATACCACATTTTCTTGGTCCATTCATCTACTGAGGGGCATCTGGGTTGGTTCCATATCTTAGCTAAGGTAAATAATGATGAGATAAACATGGTTGTGCTGGTACCTTTAGTATAGCCTTGTTTGTGATCATTTGGGTAAATGCCCAAAAGTAGGATTGCTGGGTCATAGGGGAGCTCAATGTGGAGTCTTTTGAGGAACTTCCATGCTGCTGTCCAAAGTGGTTGAATGTTTAAACTCCCACCAACAATGCAGTAGGGTTCCCTTCTATCCACATCCCCTACAGCATCTGTTGTTATTAGATTTCTTGATTATATCCATTATAATTGGAGTGATGTGGAATCTCAAAGTAGTTTTGAATTGCATTTCTTTTATGGCTAGAGAAGTTTGAGCATTTCTTCATGTGTCTATTGCCATTCTTATATCCTCTTCAGAAAAGTCTCTCTTTAAGTCTTTAGCCCACTTGTTGATGGGGGGGGGGGGAGTTGTTTCTTTGAGGATTTGTTGTTGGGGGATTTAATTTTTTGAGTTCTAAGTATATTTTAGATATGAGACCCTTGTCTGTTTTATGGCTAGTGTAGATCTTCCCCCAATCCGTGATCTTGATAACTATGTCCTTTGCCATGCAGAAGCTCTGCAGTTTCATGCAGAGGATTGCAATGTATTGCTATAAATAAAACAATAGCTGTCCTAGATGGCAATTGAAAAATTATTTTTACTAGAGAAAATAAGAAGTGATTTCTCTTTCATGTTTTTTTTTCCAGTTTTGACTTTTTTTCTCCCTAATTGCTTTATTTAGTGCTCTGTCATATCTACAGAGCAGACATGGGAAACCACTGCCTTAAGCCATAACAAGTCACCAGAGAATTTTAAATCAGGGAGTAACATGAATAGAGAAGTAATTTGAGAAAATTAATTGTTCTTCAGTGTACAGCATCAACTTTAGTGGAAAGGAAATGGAGTCAGAGAGCCTGGTTAGAAAACCATTGCAAGACTTCCTACACAGAATGGGAGCAATGAGCCAGCAGGCAGCGAGGCCTGAAACAAAGGGAGGGATAAAAAGCAGAGGCAGAAGGAAAATGGCTCTGTGTTCTCAATCCAAGTGCCCAAAGAGATCTTTATCTGGAGAGATGATTAGAAAAGAATACTGATAAATTTGTCCACAACGGTACTTGGTTTGAGGTTATCATAGTTGTATAACTGAGAATGTTGAGCTTGATCTGATAGTGCAGGACTAATTTTCTGTAAGGACATCATGGTGACCCCGTGGGGAACACACATGAATGCAGAACACACAAGAAGGAGGACATTAGAGTCATATGAAGAACTAAGAACTGGAGAGGACCAGTCTCCTTGATAGAAGGGGAAGGAGGCACAGAGAATGAAGGAGCGAAGATTTTCAATATAAAATGCTTCCTTTTTCCTCCCTCCTTCACTTCTTTTCCTTCTTTCCTCCTCTTTCCCTGCCATTCTTCTACCCTCCATTCTCTCCTTCCTCCCTTCTCTCCTTTCACCCTTTCCTTTCATCCCATCCAAACAAACAAATAAGCAAATAACTAATTATTTATAGAGCAATTAAACTGTGTTCCAAGTTCTGGAAAGTCCAATACTAAGTAGAGAGTCTAGACAGAAGAAGATTGAAACAACTAGTCATTTTCTGTGGAAGGGCTGAGTACTACTTCCTAGCTCTGCTCTCCTTAAGTATCTTCTTTAACTCTGCAACCTCTGGTCTTGCTCAGGAGCATTGACTAGAGCACTGAGCCAGAATCGACCAAGTGAGGACCGCAAGTGCTACCTGTCCATCTCCCTTTCAGACCTTACACAGGCTTCAGTCACAGCCTACATCCTAGGCAGAAGGGTTTAAACAAGGACTATTGAAATGTATAGAGAAGTAGGCTCAGCTGGGAAACCTGGCACTGGGCATCTGTTGGCATATAAGAGCAGTCAACTCCATTCATGGAGAAGTTCTCCATTCATTAAAGAGAAAACTGCTTTCAAGGGAAGAAACAGACATTTCTAATCGAAGTAGAATGATTTCTCTGTAACTCAACATTATTAGTTGAATGGAAGGATTGTTTAGGGGTATTTCTTTTAAATACATTTCCCAATCTAGAATCAAAGTTTGGAGACAGAAATAGAGTACAAATATGTGTTTGTTACACACACATATGTTTGTGCAGTGCTTGTATATCAAATCTACATTAATATACATATTATCTATACATTTGTGTAAAGAAATTTTGAAAAATATTTAATGAATTGCAACTAGAATGAAAAACAGAGTAAAACTATGATAAGTTTTGAATAATACAGACCAATGTCCCTACATAAAGAAGATTCTTCATTAAACTCTCCTCCTTTTGAAAACCACAGTGAAGGACTTACCAGTTTCTATGGATTGTTCCATACTTTATGTGTGTGGAACAGTTCAATTAAATTGCAAGTGATAACATTATATTTATTTTTGTTGTTCTTTGTGGGAATTTTAAGTATTCGACCTAATTATTCCATTTATGCTTCACACATGTGCCTGTGGCTTCTGAGAAATACAATGTCCATTAAATACTAGATAATAAATAAGAATTTCTCAAATGACACTATGTTAAAATTTGTTTTGTTTTAAAGTTATCACCACCCATAATTTCACCCTCTTGTGATCAGAAGTAATTACTTTTTAAAAGTCATTCCTTTTAATATCTAATATTTGCAGCAAATTCTACTTAATGACTATGTTGTAAAATCTAAGCCATGCATACCTTCTGTCTCCTTCATTTCCCACATGGCAACTCTGCTAAAAGCAATAGTGACATTATGTGGTATTTACAGAACCAGCCAAAGCCATGAATCTACAGGACACTCCAAGCTGTGCATCCCAGGTCATGCCATGCATGGCAGGAGGAGAGCCTGGCCTGAGTTAAATCATATCAGAGGGGTGTGTGGCAGATGGTATCTATACCCCATCTGTCTCCATAGATTCCCAAGCTGTTTCTACAGAAGTACCACGAAACTGTCCCATTGTAACTGTGAGTTAGGGAGCTCAGCAAGAGCCCTTTCACAGCTTGTGGGTTTAGGCAACTTATTTGGCTTCTATGCTTGAAGAAAGAGATCTCAATTATCCTCAGAAGTGAGACAAGCATAGGTTTGGATTCTGATCAACCTGACTGATAGGAATCTCCTTTTTCCTACCTGAGTCAAAAATGAGAACTCTCGCCAGACAAGGTCATTAAGAGGGTAGTGAGCATATGCAGGTGTCAGTCTCAGACCTGGGCCTGCCTTTCTTCCTCAGTGTTTATGAAATGAAACCATGATCTAGAAATCGTACTTGCAGAATGGGTGAACATTATTACATCTTTGTGTAGGGTGCTGTATGATGGTTATGTGATTTTTTTAATAACAATAATAATATCAATCACTGACTGTTGTTCATGGGCTCAGAAAGCATACATGTGCCCTCACAGTTGTGAGGGTATATGATAAATATCATGAGGACATCACACATGAGGAGGACTGGAAGGAGTTCAGGAATCTTTTAACACACTGGAAAGGCAGATGGTGTGTAAGTAAACCACAATGAATTCTTGAATGACTTTTTGCTCAAAAATACACAAAAGTAAGTGGGCAGGTATACAAGGTGAATTCCAGACAGTAGCCAGACAGGAGGGGCAAGCTACTAAAGATCCTCATTTGTCACTCTCAGGTTATTGACTTTTATCTTAGAAGTGATAGATCCTGAACATCAAAATGATATGATCAGATCCACATTTCAGAAAGATCATATGGTCTATCCAAAGGAAAGTAGGAGGATAAGAGCTGTTAGCAAAGGACTTTATGCATCAGGCAAGAGTGATGAAGGCCGGTCTTAATGTGGTGATAGTGGAGATGAAGAAGAAAGACGAAATTGAGAGATACTTAGGAAGGAAGACTGAGCAATATGATATGATTTATTGGGAATTAGGTTTTCTGAGGAAGAAGACTTATAAGAGGAATTTTCACTCAAAAGAATGCATCCCTCACACCTATATTTGCAGTATCCATAGAATTCCAAAACCATTCTCCTTATTTGGAGTTAAAAGAGCATTGTTCTTGAATAAGCAATCATTCCATAGGTCACAGGCTTCTTGAGAATCCTCCTTTATCATTCTTTTTTAATTTCACACCTTACAAAATTTCTCCTTCAGCTTAATTTATAAGTTCAACCTATGAGTACATGTTCTCTCTTCCATGAATGAATGCACAAAACTGGTTATAGATCTGAGAAGAGATTTATATTCTTGCCTTGATTTTGAAGTTCATTATGTAAACACTAACTGCTTTTACAATGTACTTTCAAGAATCTTTGGCTAACTACAAGAAGAGAGCAGCTGAAATCAAGAAAATAACTCTTTTGTAATAGCCTCACACAAAAATAAAATACCTAGGAATTAACTAAAGAAGTGAAGGACCTATTTGATGAAAAATTTAAAAACCTAAAAAAGGAAATTAAAGCAGAACTAAGGAAATGGATAAACCTCCCATGCTTCTGGATTGGGAGGATTAACATCGTGAAAATGGCAATACTGCCAAAGGCTATTTACAAATTCAATGTGATACCCATCAATATCCCAACCTCATTATTCAATGAAATAGAAGAAGTAACCTAAAAATTCATATGGAACAATAAAAGACCCTGAATAGTAAAAGCAATCCTTAGTAGAAAGAACAGTGATGGAGGAATATTAATTCCAAATTTCAAAATCTACTACAAAGTCATAGTAATCAGATCAGCATGGTATTGGCACAAGAACAGACCTCAGAACCAATGGAATAGAACTGCAGACACAGAAATGAACCCACAGATACATAGCCATCTAATCTTCAATAAGGGAGCTAAAAAAATAGAATGGAAAAAAGACAGCCTCTTCCGTAAATGATGCTGGCAATTGGTTAAACACTTGTGGAAAACTAAAGCTAGACCTTTATATATCACCTTGTACCAGAATGAACTCCAAATGGATCAAAGCCCTTGAAGTCAAAGCAGACACCCTGAAAACATTACAGGAAGGAATAAGAGAAACTCTAGAGCTCCTTGACATAGGCCAAAATTTTCATAATAAAGACCAGAAACACAACAAACCAAAGAAAGATTGGACGAATGGGATTGCATGAAACTGCAGAGCTTCTGCATGGCAAAGGACATAGCTAGCAAGATCAATAGAAAGCTCACCGATGGGGAGAAGATCTTCACTAGCCATATAATAGACAAGGATCTCATATCTAAAATATACCTAGGGTCTGGGAAGGTGGTTCAGTGGTACAGTGCTTGCCTTGCATACATGAGGCTCTGGGTTGGATTCCTCAGCATCACATCAGCAGAAAAAGCCAGAAGTGGTGCTGTGGCTCAAGTGGTAGAGCACTAGCCTTAAGCTGAAGAGCTGAGGAACAGTGCCCAGGCCCAGAGTTCAGGCCCCATGACCACCACCAACAAATTGTATATATATATATATATATATATATATATATATATATATATATATACAAATATATATTTATATATACAAATATATATATTTATATATATAAATTTTATTTTATAATTATATATATGTTTTTGAGTTCTAAGTATATGTATACTTAGAACTCAAAAAATTAAATCCCCCATAAAGAAAGCCTCATAACAATAGCCCGATTAATAAGTGTGCTAAAGAACAAAAGAGAAGCCGGGCACCGGTGGCTCATGTCTATAATCCTAGCTACTGAGGAGGCTGAGATCTGGGGATCATGGTTCAAAGCCAGCCCAGGCAGGAAAGTCCATGAAACTCTTATCTCGAATAAACCACCAGAAAACCGGAAGTGGCGCTGTGGCTCAAGCAGTAGAGCGCTAGCCTTGAGCTGAAGAGCGCAGGGACAGCGCCCAAGCCCAGAGTTCAAGCCCCATGACCAACATAAAAAAAAAAAAAGAATAAAAGAGAGACTTCTTTGAAGAGGATATAAGAACGGTCAATAGACACATGACATGAGGAAATTCTCAACTTCTCTAGCCATAAAAGATATGCAAATCAAAACCACATTGAGATTCCACCTCCAGTTGGAATGGTTAGAATCAAGAAATCTAATAACAAACAAAACAGATGCTGGAGGGATGTGGCCAAAAGGGAACCCTACTGCATTGTTGGTGGGAATGTAAACTTGTTCAACCACTTTGCAAACCAGTATGGTTTCCACATAGAGCTCCCCTATGACCCAGCAATCCTACTTTTGGACATTTGCCCAAATGATCACAAACAAGGCTATTCTAAAGCTACCAGCACAACTATGTTTATTGCAGCATTATTTACCATAGCTAAGATATGGAACCAACCCAGATGCCCCTCAATAGATGAATGGATCAAGTATATGTGATATATATATATGTACATATATATATATATATATATATACACACACACACACACACACACACACACACACAAAGACACACACACACACACACACACAATGGAATTCTATGCCTCCATCGGAAAGAATGACACCGTCTCATTTATTAGGAAATGGGAAAACTTGGAAAAAATTATATTAAGTGAAGTAAGCCAGGCTCAAAGAAACATAGGTACCATGGTTTCCCTTATTTGCAATAATCAGTATATGTCTAGGGCAAACAGAAAAGCTCAAAAGCTATGTACATATGACCATATAAGATGGTGTTAAGTGAAATGGTTTTTTCTTTCTTGCTATTGTTTTTAATGTATTTACAATGTACTATGTGATTTTTGTTTCCTTTGTTATATTCTTTCCCCATGGTATCAACCCTGTTTTCACTGTATTTGATTCCGGTGCCCTGCATCTTGTATATACATTTTTCTAATTTGGGGAGGGGAAGGGAAATAACAAATTGCTGAAATAAGGATACAGGTTGACCCATTGTAACAATGAGATGTACAAGACACTATGTTGAAAATTAAGTTTCTAACTTTGGTGGGGGAGGAGTGGAGGAGGTGGGGAGGGAAAGGATGGTAGGGGAAAAACAAAGGAGGGGGTAACAATGCTTGATAGGAAATGAACTCATTACCTTGTTCATGTAACTGTAACTCCCTCTGTACAGTGCCTTTACTATAAAATACATATTAAAAAAGAATCTTTGTCTAAACATCCATTTTGTTAATCTCTATGTACAAAGACATTATTGACACATGTTTTTAGGATACGATTTTGGGAGCTAAAGAGGAGGGCAGAATTGTCAGGTCTCAAGATTTGCCTTTGTTCTTGCCAGTTCTGGTCACTGAATGTCTCAGATAGTATCAACTACCCTATTTTTAAAAAGCCAACAAGCTAAAAGAATACATTAGATGTGGATTGTCTTGTTTCATTACTGCCTGGTACCCATTTTTACATTCTTTAAAAAATAATTGGCAACAATATACAATGAATTATCATTTATTCAAAGCCCCCTATAACTGTGCTGAAACAATTTCAAGTGTCTTGGGTATTTTCAAATATGGTGACAACCTCATGTACAGGTTAGCATTTGCTCTAGAAGAATTATGACTAAAATTTAAGAACGGAGCTACTATTGTGGTTCTCTTCCATACCTGTCTCCACAGGAGGAGACTGACTCTATGTTTTTCCAGATGCAGAATATCATTAATGTCCTATTTGTACAGTTAATAGAGTACCATGGTAAGGGTTAATGACAACAATGGTCTGATTTCATCGTCCTTGAAGGCTGTATAAATACAGTATGGCTAACAGTAAAGACACTGTGTAGCCTATCAGATATATGATCCTCCTAAAATATCCTCCTAAAATCACTATTACAATTATGCTACATAACCTATATATATATATATATATATATATATTAGATATATATGTAATCATATATGTATAAATTATGTAACACAATTGTATATATATTTAAATTTTATTTTATTGTAAAGATGCTGTACAGAGGAGTTAGTTACAGTTACATGAGTAAGGCAATGAGTAGATTTCTTGTCAAGTATTGTTATCCTTTCCCTTGTTCTCCCACTATCCCTTCCTTCCCCCAAATTATATGTATATATATATATTTATTTATTTATTTATCTGCAAGTAACTCTTCACCTTATACAGTTAGTCAATATCTTTTTAAAATGCAACACTGTAGGGGAAGCAAATGAAATCACTCATGAAAAAGGAATCCAGTAAATTGAGAGGATTGCTGGCAGTGGGAGAGTTTGGGAGAAGGATGGATGGGGTAACAGATCAAGATGCATTGTACTCACAAACTGACATGCTGAATTGAAACCTATTTGAACAACTATTTAGGGTAATAAAAACAAATAAAATGCACATCATAAATTGAAATATATCTTACCAAAAATTTTAAAAGCTGAAGAAAAACTTTAAAAAGTGAGATGTGACCTGTGTTGCATAAATACTAAAAGAGGCTTTAAGTCACTGAAACAGATTAAGAGAAGCTCAGAGAAAACTCAACAAGAAGGATGAAAAATATAGGAAGTATTCTACCTGAACTGTTTAACTCACTAGTATAATGCTAGTATCAAAACCAAGATATGCATTGCTTTTAACATTGTAAATAGCAGGTAATGTCAAAAAACCCTAATTTCTTCCTCCTTGCCTCCTCCTCCTTCTCCTCCTCCTCTTCCTCCTCTTCCTCTTCCTCCTGCTCCTCCTCTTCTTCCTCCTTCTCCTCTTTCTTGATCATACTAGGGCTTGAACTCAGGGCCTCACACTTGCTAGGCAGGTGGCTTTTACTTCAGCCATTTCACCAGTCCCTGATTCTTAAAGTATATTTGTAGCTCTTTCAGTGCACTGTGTAAATGCCATTCTTTGAAATCTAAGCTTCTGTAGAATAAGATATAAATAATAAAAGCTATCATTTCTCAAATGTTTGCCATGGAATATTAGCTTTATCATCTTTTTTGTAAAAAATAGAATGTGAGCCAGATGCTGGTGGCTCATGTCCTTAATGTTAGCTATTCAAGAGGCTTAGATCTGAGAATCCTGGTAAGGAAAATCTGTGAGACTCTTATCTCCGATTAACTACCCAAAATTAGGAAGTGGAGTTGTGGCTTATGTGGTTAGAGTGACAGCCTTGAGTATAAAAGCTCAAGGAAAGCACCCAGGCCCTGAGTTCAAGATACACACACACACACACACACACACACACACACACACACACACACACACACACACACACATACAGAAGAAGTACAGTTAAAAAGGCTTAAGAAGTCTAACTACTACATCTATATCAGAGACTCTTGGTGCTCTTAGGATACACTCAGGAATGAAATTTGCTAAATTTACTTAACACATTCCTTCCCTGTCATTATTTGTATTCTCTAGTATTGAAAATTAAATTTTCATGAAACTGAAGATCTTTGTAGCACACTTTGTGGAGTGCATTTATAAGGAGCTTTATAATATAAAGAAATTGTGTGAAGGCAGGGAGGAATCACATCTTATGCAATCACTATCACATCTGCTACACTTTGAAAAGTATCATCATTTTATACCTCCATATCACAATTACAGATTTTCAAATTTATACATACAACCGTAAAATTCCATTCATGATGCAACTATAGCTTTCCATATTGTTTATTTCTTTAGGAACTATCAATATCCTAAATTTTAAGATTTACCACCATGGACTCCATTAATGAGACCTAAGTGTAGATGGAAGAATTTTAACATCTGTGAGCAAATAAAGACTATGGTGAAATGTAAAGAAATAGATTACTTGTTTCCTGATAGAATAAATTTCTTAGAGAAAAGAATCAAAAATGGAGAGAAAGGAAGCAAAAAGAAATTTAGAAAGAGCGGGTGTATTGAGTTATGCGAATTTAGTGATGCCATGTTTCACTAAAGGTAATGTAAACAAATTTAAACAATTATTTTCTGCAAGTTCAGTGATTCTTTCTGGATATCTCTTTCCTCCCTCTGTCTGTCTGTCTGTCTGTCTGTCTGTCTGTCTGTCTGTCTGTCTCTCTCTCCCCTTTCATTCCTTTCCTGACAAAGATGTTTATTTTGCATAAATAGCAAAGAGAAGTCTGGAGGTAATGGTTTCTTTTCTGTTTATATACTGAGGAATCAAACCCAGGGTTTCATGCATGCTAGGCAAGCACTCTACCACTAAGCCACATTCTCAGTCCCAAGAGAAGTCTGGAGGATCAAGAAGCTTAGACTTACCATATCCTAAATCTATCTCCTGTGAGACTCCAAAGTCTATACTCTCCAATAAATGTCTAAGTGCCCAGCAATGTCTAAGTGGCCATTATAAAAAATCTAGCCTTTCACTGACATACCGTTCCTTTTCTTATCCATATATTACATCAGCTAACAACTCAATCTATTACTTAAGGATTTAAGGATGATAGAACTGAAAGTCAAAAAACCATCCTTCTGGACTGGGAAGGTGGCTCAGTGGTAGAGCGCTTGCCTTGCATGCATGAGGCCCTGGGTTCGATTCCTCAGCACCACATAAGCAAAAAGAAAAAAGCCGGAAGTGGCGCTGTGGCTCAAGTGGTAGAGCACTAGCCTTGAGCTGAAGAGCTGAGGGACAGCGCCCAGGCCCAGAGTTCAGGCCCCATGAACGGACCCCTCCAAAAAAAGAAAAACCATCCTCCTCATTCTAACCACTCCAAAGAATTTACAAGAATTCCCACTACTTATTTACATTTGTTCAGTAAACATGTATTTATTGATCCTATGCAGGTTTTAAAAATATGTATTTATTTATTTTTAATATTATTTTATTGTAAAGATGCTGTACAGATGGGTTACATTTACATAAGTAAGGACATTTCTCATTGAACATTGTTACCCACTTTATTGTTGTTCTCCTGCTATCCCTTCCTTTCCTGATTCCTTCTTCTCCCCCCACGAAGTTGTAAAGTTCATTTCTGACATAGTGTCCTGTGAGTATCATTGTAATGGGTCATCTTTTGTACTTCTTTTAGCATTTTGTTATTTCCCTTCCCTTCTCCCAATCAGATAAATACATATACAAGATAGAGGGTACCAGAATCAAAAACAGAGACTGCCAGAGATAAACCAAGGGAAAAAGAAAAATGAAATAAAATAAGAAGAAAGACTAAATACAGTACATTGGCGACATCAAGATTGGCAACTTAAAAAAAGACCTGTTGTTTCCATGTGTTGGAGTTCATTTCAATTAGCATCCTTTTGTATGGTCATATGTTCATAGCTCTTGAGCTATTATGATTCTCTATCAAGACTCAGGCTTATACTAATTATTACAAATCAGGGAAACCATAGAGCCTATGTTTCTTTGGGTCTGGCTTACTTCACTTAATATTATTTTTTCCAGTCTTTCCATTTCCTAACAAAAGGGGCAATGCCATTTTTTCTAATAAAAACATAAAATTCCATTGTGTAAATTTACCACATTTTCTTGATACAGTCATCTATTGAGGGCATCTGGCTTGGTTCCATATCTTAGTTATGGTAAATAATGCTGCAATGAACATAGTTGTGCTGGTAACTTTAGTGTGGTCTAGTTTGAGATCATTTGGATAAATGCCCAGGAGTGGGATTGCTGGATCATAGGGGAGCTCTATGATTAGTCTTTTGTGGAACCTCCATACTGCCTTCCAGAGTGGTTGAACCAGCTTACATTCCCAGCAACAGTGTAGTACTGTTCCCTTTAGGCCACACCCCTGTCAACATCTGTTATTATTTGTTTTCTTGATAATGGCCATTCCAACTGGAGTGAGGTGGTATCTCAATGTGGTTTTGATTTGTATTTCTTTTATGGCCAGTGATGTTGAACATTTCTTCATGTGACTATTGCCCATTTTTATTTCATCTCCAGAGAAGTCTCTTTTTAATTCTTTAGCCCACGTATTAATAGGGTGGCTATTTCTCTGGGGATTTGTTTTTTTTTTTGGCTCTAGGTATATTTTTGGTATGAGACCCTTGTCTGTTGTATACTAGTGAAGATCTTCTACCAGTCTGTGAGCTTTCTATTTACCTTGATAGCTATGTCGTTTGCCATACAGAAGCTCTGCAGTTTAATGTGATCCCATTTATCCAGACTTTCTTTGATTTGTTGTGTTTCTGGATTTTTATTTAAGAAGTTTCAACCTGTGCCAAGGAGCCCTAGCATATCCCCTATCCCTTCCTGTGTTATGAAGTGTTAACTCACATCAGATATTCAACAAACACAATGTAGAGAAGCTATTTTCTGTCTAATCCTTGATGTGTGTTTAAATTTTTAAAAAGAAGATTCAATGCCCTATTTTATCATGGAACTGAAGACTGGGGTATTTGACTGGCGTAGACCAGTTTCTAGCCAATGGTGTCATCCCAAATCCTGGCTGACCAGAGAAAAATTTGTGTCTGTGAGGTCTTCTAGAGGAGAGTCTACGGGGCAGTGGGCCCACAAAATTCTGGGAACAGTTTCTCTGCCTACCAGCAGTGTTGGGAGGCTGGTAAAGAGAATGAGGATTTCATGAGGGATCTTCCTGGGACTCAGCTGAAGAATGGGAGTGACAATAGCAAGAGAGTCTGCAATAAATAGTATGATACCAGAAAGATAAATAAAAAGAAATATGAGTCTCAAGGTGTTGCTGACTTTGTCTTTGACCATTGAAGTAGCAAATCAAGGCCTCTTGGGGCAGACACCTGCCATACATGGATTGCCAGGGTATGAGGAAAGGCTGCCAAAGACAAAATGAGAACTGAAGAGACAAAATGAGAACTGTTGGGGCCTTACAGAATGAAAGGAGATAATCTCATTGACTTTCTTAGAGGCAAAGATAATTGATGCCACCTTATCCCTTTGTATTTACCAGACTTATATGAAGATTAGGTTTACATAACTCACCTGTGACAAAAGCCTGTCAAACTCGGTGTCTGCTTGTCTGCTATAATTATTTTTTGTGAGTTTTATCCATGGGTTGACAGTCAATGAATTAATAAAGAATCTGGAAAAGTTTCCAGAGGGACTGTTATAGCCCATAACTGGCTTTTGTACCGACTGACCAACTTTGCAAAATCTCGTGTTCAAAGGCCAACACTTTCAAAAATCTAATCTTGGCTCAGAATATACCTCAAATATGGGAACCAGTGAAAGGCTGTTAGAGATGATAGGCATCCTTTAGCAGAGCTGATAACTGGACATGGATTTTAGGTGGGATTTATAATCTGTCTACATTGGAACATAGCTAGTGTAGTACAATGAAGTACAACTTGCTATATCAAGGCACTGGATTAAATACTTTAATTTAATCCTTATAATAATCCTATAAATATATATATATATATCTTCACTGAGATGATTATAATTGGAGATTAACACTGGGATTAAATGGTTAGTTCATTGCTAGATAGTATGTATTAAAGCTAAAACTGGATACTGCAAGTAGAGGATGCAGGTCTCAGTCCCTAAGCGGCAGGGAGAGGGGAAGTATTAAGAATGAAAAGGTGGTCAGAGTCCAATATAGCTGTCTGGGGTGTGAAACATGTGGAGTCCAGTAGGAAGGCCCTAGTATGATGGCTCATGGTTCTACAGATCCTGGAAGTCACACTGGGACCTTGTCTGCATGCCAGATGCCAGGTTTAATGGTGTTTTTTCAAGAACCACAAGTGTGAGTACAAGTGTGAAGTTCCTAATGCTCCAGCAACTAGACAGGACTCTACCACCTTATGCATTTTGAAAATTTGTTTTTTGGTCCTGAGAAAATTAAATATTTAAGCTTACTTTCATTGGCACTATAATATTTGTATAGACAATGTTTTCAAGACAATGTTTTCCTCCTATGACTTCACATACTCAAAAATTTACATTTGCCATACTTAATCATTGGTTTATTCTATCCGATTATATGAGCCAAGATCTGAAATGTATAATTTTCAATGCTACTAAATTTTTAAAGACTACTTTTGAATTAAAAATAATCATTTTGTATATCTTTGGTGAGAAAAATGCTTTTATACTGTATGTATACATTGTAGCAAGATTCTGTCAAACTAGTTACTATATTCCTCACTTTACAAACTTTTCTACTCTTAAAGTAATTTTGAAATATACAACCAATTGATTAACTGTGTTACCATGCAGCACAATAGACTCTCAGAACTTATTCCCATGAGATGCCCAGTCTGTACTAATTGCCAATCTATTGACTAAATTGAAAGTCCTAGAAAAATCTTGGATTGTATTCATGCTTTAAAAAATGCATAGAAAGCTGGACACCAAAGGCTTGCATCTATAATCCTAGCAATTCAGGAGGATTGCAGTTTGAGGCCAACCCAGGCAAGAAAATCTCTGAGACTCTTATCTCCAATTATTCGGCAAAAGAGTCAAACACAAAGCTGTGGCTCAAGTGGTAGAGCACCAACTTTGAGCAGAAAAGCTAAAGGACAACACTCAAGACGAGTTCAAGCACTAGTGCTGGCATAAAAAGTGTCTATGAGAAACAAAGTGAGCTTCCTATTTCCCTCTTCCTTAAAGCTCCCATGTAATGGGAAATACATAAAAAATATTTTTATTTTTATATTCTTGTCACTCAATAAAATAAAGTAGTAAAGATTACATATTTACAATACTCAGATTTCACTTATCAAAATTACATTTATTCTAAACCAGTGGCTCGTGCCTTTAATCTTAGCTACTTAGCTGCTGAGGATCTTGGTTCAAAGCAAGCCTGGACAGGTAAGTTCATAAGATTCTTATCTCTAATTAATCTTGAGAAAAATATCCAGGGACACTGGGACACAGTGTCCAGGCCCTGAGGACCAGCACTAATGTGTGTGTGTATGTGTGTGTGTATGTATCTATATCTATCTCTCTCTATATATGTGTGTGTGTTTGTGTGTGAATGTGGGTTTACATATATGTATATACTATACATATATACTCTATACTATCTGTAAACATATAGTATATATATGACATATAGTATATATGAACATACTATATATGTATATAATATATACACACTATGTATACATTATGTATGCATTATATATAGTTTGTATATATAGTTTATATATACATATATATCATATATATACTAGAGGAAGTCAATACTCAACATATTGATAGGTTGTGAGTTGTAAAGCTTTAGGAGGAGTGCTCCAGGTATTTTCCTGACTTGTCACTATTATTCATTATGCAGACACGTACATCATTTTCAGTTTCAAGCCAGAATAATCAACATATTTTAGTTTTCTGAACTCCTTGGTAGACAGATCAATTTTGAGCTAACTAAAAAGCAGAAAGTCCCTTTCTTTATCCAGCAACAATCTACTTCCTTCACTGCCTGCAAAGTTAGTTACACCGATGCAACAATCCAAGCCATTAGGATCATTTGCCATGAACAAATTGCTACTCTCAGCAGGAACTGAAAACATCCAGAGCAAAGTGGGTAGCAAGGATTCTGAGTGAGAAAGGAAGAAAAGCCCATGGCATGACCAGAAATGAATCACCTTAAGGGTTTGGCAAATAACAATGCATTTGAAGGGTATCTTTGATGTCACTGCCATGTCCTGTAATTAGAAAAGATGGGAGCTAAAGAATGGCTCATAGAATCCCATATTTGAATAAAAGATTCATGACTCTTCTTTGTAGGAACCATGCTGGACTAATTCCCCTCTGACTAAAAACAATGCAACAATGACTGCTTATTGAATTTCATATGAAGGTCTAATATTTTGGTAAGTGAATCTTACTGTCTTGAAAACTATTACTATCTCTCAGGGTGTGGGTGTGGAATTCCTGCTCTTGTATCTCAAAAGTGAGGGCAATTCTTACACAATGAAACAGCTTCACTGCTAGCCAAGTCATGACTCAGCACATGAAAGAATGATGCTCCTTTTATCAGAAATGCTATAACATCTCACACATTGTTGAATCGGTATCTACTATTTGTTCAAACTTATATCTCCTTTCAAAGAATGACAACTGTGCAAAGGAAACATGCAACTCCACATAGAAATTTTCTCTATGAAGAAAAATAGAATTTTGGCCTCACAAGTATTGATACTATTGGAAAATCAGTTTTCAAAACAGATATGAAGTTTTTCTTGCTTTGAGAATGCATATATATTTTATTTCAAGAAAGATATAAAACTAACTTCATGGAGATGCACACATGCCCTAAAGATAAATACATTTTAAGGATTCTCATTCACATGAATCTGTAGTAATTTTCCTGCAAGCAAAATACCTTCATTTAAAATTTTAAAAATCATTATTTTGAATTGCAAATGCTTTCTCTTACAGAAAATTTGATATGATTTTACATTGCTTGTTCCAAATACCACATTTTTGGGAGGTGGCGCTAAGATTTGAACTCTGGGTCTCACACCTGCTAGGCAGGAGCTCTACAGCTTGAGCTTGAGGTCCAGGCCTTTCTTCAGTATTTTTCAAATAGGGTCTCAAGTTTATGACAGAGACAGCCTGGATTGCAATCATCTTTATACTTCCCGAATAGCTGAATGATGAGTGCATTTCACCACATCCAGATTATATACTGAAATAAAATCTTATGAATTTTCACCCAGGGCGAATTTAAACTGCAGTCTTCCAGATCTCTGCCTCCTATGTAACTAGTATTAACCATTCCTGGCCTACATGCTTGATTCTTAAGCAACTGACTGACACAATATGCTAACTATATATACAGCAGATGTTATAGTAAGAAAACACTTTCATTAACACACTAAAAACTGCCACAATTGCTGCCTTTCAAATAAAAGTACAAAACTAAATGTCTTCCTAAAAAGATGTCTTGACTTTAAGGGATCATGTAAAAATAAAGCTGCATGGAATTTAGAAGTCAATGGGTATGCATAACAAATAACTGACATATTCCTCATTGATTAGTTGCCCACTGTTAATTTTGCATACTAGCATCAAACCTCTCCAAAATTTACACAAAACAGTTTGAGCCTATAGCTTGTTCATGCAGTTGAAAGGCCAAGAATACTAAGGCAAAGTTCCTAAAAAAGGAGATTGCATACCACTATAAAAACCTGTTTTGATGGCTGCAATAGAGAAATGAGGCTTCAAGACTATTTTCACACCCAGAGAAGATCACCACAGAGCATATTCCTTGCACTGCTGGTTTGGGAGTATGCTGTGCCAGGACTTTGCATCACCACTCTTAGGCCCCCAAATTGTTACCCAGTTCTAAATTCATTGTAACTAAGAGAATATTAGAGGCCCTATCAGTCCGTGCAAGGCAACTAAAATTACACAGTCACTGTGCTGAATACTTCTTCCCTGGAGATAAACAAAGGTAGCAGTAATTAAATTAAGCAAGTCAACACAACAGGAGATTGAACTCATTTCCTCCAAGTTTATACCTTGTCCATCAACTGTGTTCTATTGCAAGCTATTACCATTTGGAAATACATGCTATCATGTTGAATATTAGGCGCGCGCGCACACACACACACACACACACACACACACACACATACCTTTTTCCTGGTACTGGAACTTGAACTCAGCTCCTCTTGCTCACTCGGCTTACAGCTTGCTTGATTGGCTGGCACTGTACCACTTGAGTCACACTATGAGCCCTGCTTTTTGCTAGTTGTTTTAGAGATGGGTTCTCCTAGACTTTTTATGCCTGAGCTGGCCAATGTATTCTAGATCTCAGCCTCCTGAAGTAGCTAGGATAACAGGTTTGGGCCACTGACACCTGATGGCATACATATATTCTTGTATACCCAGTCAGGTGATTTTTGAAAAGATTTTTACCTATAGTAGAATACTACAAATATATATCTTTTAAAATGGAACTTACATGGATTGAAACCTGAGAACATTTGGAAACAAATACATCATCTATAGATAGACAAAGCAGGAAAGCAACCATTCAAATGTATAATAAAAAAAAAAACTAATAATTGATTTCCAAACTATCCTGCACCTCAACTGAAAGGAATGCACAATGAAATTCTAATCTAATGCAGGTCAAAAATGCAAATGGGTTATAAACCTTAATGGGAGAAATAAGACAACTTTTTACTGATCATTCCTGTTGAAATGAAAACCATGAAACAACAGAAAAATGGCTACAAACTCACCTGGAACATCAAACAGGGAAAATAGAAGTCCTTTGTCATCTGTGTTATTATCACAAAATCTTATGTGACTGCAGGTCAAACTACTGGTGATAGAAACTGAATTCTTTATAAACTCCAGAACAGTCATGTACATAAACTAATTGTGCTGGAGTCATACTAGCTCCTAAGACTCTTCTGTGCTAGCCTACCTACCATATAGGGTCAATCTGTAACCTATGATAATGACTGGACAACAAAAATAAGGAGATAAGTCAGTGGGTGATCCACAGACAGCTGGGGTTGCTGCTCTCAGTTCCCTTCCAGCTGTGTTTCACTGCTTCCTGATGTAAGAAACTCTCAACAGTTTCCCCCTGCTCAGTCCGTGGAGGGCTGGCTGTGACAGCAGAGGGCAGAGCTGGCCAGGAAGGGATCTGTCATCTGAGCCCCATCACTGAGAGCCTCTGTCTAGTTACATTGTTGTGGATTACTAGTCTCACTGAAATACCCAGACATTAGCTTGCATCTAAATGCCTGTCCATCTTACCATTTTTACACTATGGTGAATGACAAATTTGGAGAAGAATGGGGATAATCTCTGATGATGAAGAAGATAAGGCTGGTAATGTGTAATCTATTGTTGAGTTTAGATTTGTGCCTAAGACTAAATCAGCAATGGAAGCAATGTTCACTGCAATACATGAATGTTAGGACTGGTATCTAGATCCCCAGAGGCTGAAAACTCAGATGATACTGATGGAGAAGCCCATAGAGAAAGACTAGGATACACTTCTCTACATTTATGCCTAGACAGAAAGATTATTCCATTAACACTGAATGGCAAGCCACATTGGAAAGATTCAAAGTATTGTCTGTGAGCAGCCAATGTTGTCTGACTATGTTTATACATAAGAGGTGGTAAGAGATTATGAAGGTGGCATGCAGGAGGACAGCACCCTGAGTTGCTAGGCAGCTTGAAGACCCAGATGTGAATCACTAAAAATGCTTTACGCTACTTTAAGATTCTGTTCATCGCTGTTGGATGAACTCAGTGCTTCTACAACTATGGAGTGAGGCAGATAAAAGACTTTTCCTTCCCCAAAACTCTCAAACCAGGTCTTTCTCAAGACCATCTATATGCATAGGGCAAGTTGGCATCAGCAGATGACCTTCACTGACAAAGGTGAAGTTACTTAACCAAGGGTCTATTTTTAGTTTACAGATTTACAGACAGATTTCTGTGTCTGATGTCCTCTGAGTAGACCTCAGAGAGCTTTGCTTAGGAATCTGTACTCTAGCAGGGCTCTGTGGTAAGTGAGTAGGAGCTTGGGGGTGTGGGTGGAAAATCTTGTTCACTAAAAGTAGAAGGTATACCTCACACCTACTAGGGCAAGTAAGAGAGCCAGTAAGGCTCAGAAGCCACTCAGGGTGCTGGAGCCAAATACCCTTACCTCTTAAAGAAAAAGTAAAGATCTCAGAGGGACCAGCTTCTGTCAAGTTCTACAGAGTCTTGAGACTAGTTTTACTGTCCAGATTAATGAATACAAGACTCTTTAGGCAGCTTCTGGGGAAGTTTTCAATCAAGATCCTACCACTGAGCTTCTTCTGCCCCTTTTGTAATCTAGGTTTTTAGAGGTCTCCTAGGTTATAGCCTTTAATTTCCTCATCCCACTCCCTCTCCACCAGATTCATCTTCTATAATGAACAAATGAGTTGCAGTGAGAATCTTAATGACTTCTCCATGTACTTTGTTTTGTAGAAGATGAATAAACATACCTAGGTTTTTCCTTTTAAAAGACAGAAAAGAAAGTCATGAAGAAAATGCAAAATTTTAAGAGAGATGGCAATTTTTTTTCCTCCTGAGTCCAAAAGGGCCATGCATTCTCCCTTTCTTCAATGATGTGATATATATATATTTGATCTAGGGCGTACATCATACATGTGAAATCTGTGGTGAGGGTGGACTCCATTCTACAAGAGTTTCTATACATGGGATAAATTTAAAAGTTCATTGTCATTTTTATCCACAAACTAGCTTTCTTTTTTTTAATAAGTTTTTTTTTATTGTGAAAATACCATACAGAGGAGTTACAATTACATGAGCAAGGACATGAGTACATTTCTTATCAAGCATTATCGCCTCCTCCTTTGTTTCCCCCTATCACCCCTGCCCTTCCATCCCCACCCCCACCATCTTGTACATTTCATTGTTGCAATGGGTCCACCTATATCCCTATTTAAACACAAACCAGCTTTCTATAGAGATTCTATTAGGAACCCAATATACAAAAGCCTCTAGTAAGTTGTTACTTATGATAGGTTTTGAAGTATCCCTTCCAAGGATTTTCAGGCTGTAGGTGGAGCTTCCGTGAACAAAATCACAGTGCTGGTGGAGAAGCTGGTGTCTGACCAGTTGTTCCTCATGGTCAGTATGTTCAGTAACTTGTCTTATTAATAAACTTCTCAGAAGCAGGAAAACAAACATTTCACATTGGAGACATGCATTCCAAGAATTTCCCAGGGAATGGTCTTTATCTCACAGAAGTTAGATAAATGAGATCTTGAGAAGGACTGGAAAAGCAAGAACTGCATTGCCTGGCTTAGGTAGATTCCAGTGTTAACAGGATTTCACCAAGGTCAAAAATGAAGAACTATGGTGTTCTTATCTTCAATGGAAAGGCAGATTTCCTGTTTAGCTGTTCTCTTTTCTTTTCTCTTTTTTCTTTTTCTTTCTTTTCTTTTCTTCTTACCAGTCCTCGGGCTTGAACTCAGGGCCTGATTACTGTCCCTGAGTTTCTTTTGCTCAAGGCTAGCACTCTACCACTTGAGTCACCGCTCCCCCTTCTGGCTTTTTCTGTTTATGTGGTATGGAAGAATTGAACCCAGGGCTTCTTGAATGCTAGGCAAGCGCTCTACCACTACAACACATTCCCATCCCTGAGCTGTTCTTTTTTCAGTGGTGGAACATGTTTGATGAAATTGCAGATCAAATAGTGTCCAGTCTTCCTATGGGATCCCATGCATGGCTGATGAATAACCACCAATGTTTTAAGGGGTTATATAGCCTAGTTGACTGATTTCCTCTACTTCTTCAAAAACAATTCCCTTCCTTGAACTGCTTGAATAGAGTGAGTTGTTCCATTAGTGAAAGTAGGAATCCTGGTAGAAACCTCACCCATCCATTCCACATCAAGTTGTTTAAGTGTCTCTTCAGCTTCTACATGCTGTCTTAGGAAATCTGAGCCTGATGTTCCATTTTTATTTGCTAGTGAGAAAAACTGAAGACATAGGGGGAAAAATCTCATCAGTAACAATGTAGTCTTGGGAGGATTGCCTGGTGGAGGAAGGTTTATTTTCTAGTTCCTATTTTGTTTTAGATGTTGATCTATCATTTCACAAATACCACTTTCTTTATCATCTTACATAACATTTCCATCTTGCTTTGAGAAAACTTTAGTCTTTTTTGTGTTCTTGGTGTTTATGTGATCAGATTATTATCTCTAGCATGTTCAATTCTATTCTATTCTGAAGGATTTTCTCTATTTCTTGAGTGTATTTCCTTTGAGGACCTTTTTATTTTTATTTAGGAATTTTTTACTTGAAAGGAACAAGCTGGTTTCATTCTCTAATGTTTTTTTTTTCCTTTCCTTCCCTACAAGCTTGGCTGGTAGCCTCCATGTTTTCAAGTATTTTCTTTCTTATTCTCTGTGTGTGTGTGTCTGTGTCTGTGTGTGTAAATGTGTGTATGTGTGTATGAGAGAGAGAGAGAGGATAGAGATGATAGAGTTAGAGAGAGAAATTGAGAGAGAGAGACATATAGAGACAGAGTATTGAGGCTTAAACTCAGGGCCTTGATGGTGTTGCTTAGCTGTTTTACTCATGCTGGCACTTGACCACTTGAGCCACAGCTTTTTTGTTGGTTAATTGGAGATAAGAGTCACATGGAATTTCCTGCCAAGGCTGGCTCTGAATTTTGATTCTCAGCTCTCAGCTTCTTGAGTAGTAACTAGGATTATAGGTATGAGCCAATGGCTTGCACAGAGTATTTCCTTTTTGCTCTGATATTGTATCATGTTTAAATTTGATTTGACAGCTGAGAAGATTTCTGTGTTCTCTGCCACTTCTTTTATGGTGTCACATATAAAACTTAACCATTATGACAGGGGAGTATCCTGGGGCTCTGATGATGGTTCTGACTGAGCTATGTGCAATGTCATTTCTGGGTAGCCCGCCACAGTAGAAACCAAATCAAGTTCTGCAGCCAGTCACCCAGCTGGGCAACCTGCTCTACTGCAGGGATAGAGACACCAGGTAAGAAAGTAACCAACCTGGGCCAACGCTTTGATTTCCTGTCTTTGTGTTTCTCATACCTTAAAGAGTATGAGTGTTATAATAATTGTGATATCAGATGTTATCCTTTCATTTTAGTTGTGCTAGTAACTTTTATTTATTTTAATCACCTCAAATATGTTCAGAACAAATGTGTACTAGACAACCTTTCAGTTTCTTCTGGTATGTGGATAATTTCCAGTTATACTTTAGCCATCTCATGCTGTGTTTTATAGTTTTCTGATAAAAGTAGGATGGAAGTCCCTATCTTCCTCAAGAAAAATGTCCTATGGTTTAAGATGATAACCATATATCACATGACATAATTGCATCACTTGTTACAAAAATGGGTTTTCACAAGACAGATGTTAATCAAACCGTAGCCCTGCTATTTCAAAGTGGCAAGACATTGTACTGATAATGGTACTTTCTTGGCATTGCTTTTGTGTGTATAGATAAGTAATATGTAATATACCAATTCTTGTGAGAAGTAAATAAGACAGCAGTATTATGGATGCCTTATCCCCTTTCTCCATCTCTTGCTGTTACTTTTTGAAACAAAAGTCTTTGAAAATAGCCAGTGAAATAGAAAAGGAGAGATGTAGGAAGAGTAGGAGTATGTCATCTCTTATGCTAGCTGTTTTTATCATTCAAATACTGAGTTGAAACTCTTGGCTTCATCATTGCTCTCATTACATCAGTAACTCTTCTATGATTTGTGATCATGGTTTCATTCTCTTTTAAAACTCTAGTTACTTGTATCTATGTATCATCTGTCTGTCAACCAACCTGCCTACCTATATACTTACATCTATCTATCATTTATCTGTGATCCACTTACTTGTCTGTCTACCACTATGACTGCCTACCTATCTGCTTTGATTTAGATGTGGAAAACCCCCAAATATCTAGATGATTCTCAAGTTGGTGCTGATAGAGTAATTTAAAAGAGGGGCCTAATGAGACTTCAGGTCATTGAGAGTGCTTTTGAAATAGATAATTGGCTACAGCCTCTTGTTCTTCCTTTTTTCCCCATCATTTTTCACCTTTTTTTCCATCAGATGAGCAGTTAGATATTGCTGCCATCAGATGCTACTTCATCACAGGCATAAAAACACCAGGGAAGACTGATCATAGATTAGAACTTCAAAACTGTGAGCCCATGTAAAACTTTCCTCCATAGGTTGACCATCTCAGCAATTTTATTTTAGTAACAGTCTATGTTTTATAATCGTAACTAGGAATCTATCTGTCTATATGCTTTCCTGTCTATCATGCCACCAAAAGGGATACCATGTAGATTTCTGTCATTGTCATATCTACATCTCGTTTACGTATTCTTGTCAATGATCCATTTTTAATTTTTAGTAATGTTCTATTATTTGAATACATCACAAAATTATATGAATATTTCTACATTATATGTTCACTCAGAAATGGAATGGCAAGCTAGGTCAGAGAATGTTCCCATGCTCAATTTTTTAATATATCAATTTCTTCTCTATTATTAGCAGTACCAATTTGCACATTTTCTGGCAGTGTGTAAGAGATCTTATGGCTTCAGATCTCTCTTGGTATTTAATATTGTCAGACTCTTTAGTTTTAATTTTAATTTTCTCAGAGTAACAATATTATTTAAATATTTTAATATATTTATTAGCCACTTATTCAACTTTTCAGTGAAGGGACTGTTAAGGTCATTGTGCATATTTCTTTTTGGATTTTTCTTGTGCCAAGAATATTTACTGAAATTCTAACACTTTTTTATTTATATATCTGATAAATACTTCATTGTAGATCAGGACTTAGTATTATATCTTTATGATCCTTGTAGCACAAAACTTCTTAATTTGAATGCTGTTGAACACATCAAACTTTCATGGTTTTCATTTTTTATTGCTTAAAAAATCTTCTCTAACCTGAAGTTCATAAAGGTCATTCTCTATAGTTTGTCCTTTAATAAGTAAGCTTTTAATACATGTGGAATTTGTTTTTTGCTTATGTTGTGAGGTAAGGTTCAATTTCAATTCTCTTATATTGTAAAACCAATCAGCTCAGAACCACTTACTGAACAGTTACTTTTCCACTGACTCTCAGTACCATCTATGTCATAATAAAAGGACTCCAGTATGCAGGCCCGTATGCAATCAAGGTCTAGCCTATCAGTTCTTTCCTATAAGTGTATTTGTTTGGCCTGTACCAACATTCTGCTTCTTAGATTCTTAGGTCTTAATAATCAGCTAGCGAATCGTCCCAGCTAGTTTATTTTTTCAGGATAATGCAGGCTATGCTTGTCCCATTGCCTTTCCATATAAACTTTGGCAAGTCTCTGTGAAAGTAGTCTATGAATTACTATTTCATTTTCCTTGAGGAGAGTTGATAATACCCTATTTTAAATCATACGTATACATGGTAATGTATGTCTACTAAATTAGATGGTTGTTGAAGCCCCCAACATCTTATAAAATATTTCTTTGAAAGTCTTACACATTTTTGTTATATATTTGTTATATATTTTTCTTTAGTATTAGTATTTTGCATATCTAGATTCTACTGCAAATCGTAACTTTGTGCATGATAGTAGATTCCTACATAATCAAACCATCGATTATTTTTTCCTTTTCAATCTTCTTATTTTCCTGTGTTATTATATCAATGAATATCTCAAAAGCAATCCTGAAAAAAAGCAACATTATTGGATATTTTTGTCTTGATTTTAAAGGAAATGTTTCACTATTAAGAATGTGTGCTATACAGATTTATTAAATATCCTTCATCATATTAAAGATGAAAATTCTGCTAAATGTTTCTGAGATTTATTTTTCATATCATGTTACATGTTGAATTGAATTAATTTTCCCACATATAATAAAAACTGTCAAACAAATGTTTTTAACCTAGAACTCTAAGAATCAGTTTCCTAAAAACGTTGTTTAAAATTCTATGATGAAGTGTTTATCAGCATTCAAATGTGACATTATTCCTACATTTATAAAATTAATTAAATTTATGTTGGATATGGTTTCAGAGTATATTAGAAGAATTTTTTATCTAAAGGAATGCAATAAACATGACCATACTAAAGCTACCAGCACAATTATGTTTATTGCAGCATTATTTACCATAGCTATGGAACCAAACCAGATGCCCCTCAGTAGATGAATAGATCAAGAAAATGTGGTACATATATATATATGAATGTTATGCCTCCATCAGAAAGAATGACATTGCCCCATTTTTTAGGAAATGGAAAGACTTGGAAAAAATTATATTAATTGAAGTAAGCCAGGCCCAAAGAAACATAGGTCCTATGGTTTCCCTAATTTGCAATAACTAGTATATGTCTGGGACAAGCAGAAAAGGTCAAAAGCTATGTACATAAGATGATGTTCAGCGAAATGAACCCCAAGATAAGGACACAAGTGGTTTTTTCTTTCTTGCTATTGTTTTTAATGTATTTACAATGTACCATGAGGTTTTTTTTGTTTCTTTGTATGCTCCTCCCCCACTGTATAGCCTCTATTTTCACTGTATTTGATGTAGGCACCCTGCATCTTGTATATACACTTCTCTAATTTGGGGAGGGGAAGGGAAAAAACAAAATGCTTGAATAGGGATACAGGTTTACCCATTGTAACAATGAGATATACAAGACACTATGTTGAAAAATGAACTTTACAATTTAGGCAGGGGCAAAGGGAAATGGGGGGAGGAAGGGAGGGAGTGTAGTTGTGGAGGTGGGAGGGAAGGGATGGTAGGGGAAAAACAAAGGAGGAGGCAACAATGCTTAATAGGAAATGTACTCAATTCTTTGCTCATGTAACTGTAAACCTTCTGTACAGTATTTTTACAATAAAAATGTGTTAAAATAAAAAAGAATGAAATATCTAGATATAGATATAGATGATATTAGACCTATCTATCTAATATATCTATAGGAGTGTAATTTGACTCTTCTTTCTCATACTGATCCTGTCTAGTTTCAATATCATAAAATGAACTGGAGGGTGCAGGGGTTTTTTTGAGAGAGAGAAGTGTAGGATTGAAATACTCCTTACTGCTTATCTCAGAAAAGGCCTTGTAATGCTACATATACCTGAAGAACATCACTGAACTAAATTAAATTATGTGCTACAATACTTGAAAAGGGCCCTCATTTTTGTAGAAAGCCAGAAAGAAGAGTTCTCCTGGTTCTGTGAAATATTTCTCACCATCTAAATGAAGTTTAAGCATAAAACAAATGTGGCTTGAGCTTTAGGAATTTTATTTTTATATGTATTGTTTTAATTATTAGCATGCATTAATAGTACAAGGAGGTTCCATTATGATTAGGAATTTTTATAGTACAATCTAGATGTGAGTCTGTTTAAGAGGCATCTGATAAAGACGTTAGAACTCAAAATGTAGGAAATATTAACTGACAGTAAAATCATATTCCACTATCTTTTGTGACAAAAATGGCCTGAAGGAATAATGTCTGCTTTATTTTATTATTTCATGTACAATTCTAAAATATGTGCATTTCATGAATCTAAATTCTCTCAGACAGCAGGAAAATAAATTATCTTTGTTTTATTCTGCTGCTAGTCCTGAACATCTTTCAAAAGTGATATAGAAGGTAGCACTTCTTCACTCATCTACCTGCCGGTAAACAGAGACCCTCAGGATCTGAGCAACGAGTCCACTTTCGAACATGAGAATTGTACTTCAGATTACTAAGATCATTACAGGATACAGCACCTCAACTTTAAAGCCATAATAGGGCTGGATTGTATGATACTGTGATATTTTTAAATGGAGAGCGGGCATGTCTAGGTACATTTTGGTGCCATCCACTTGCTCATGTGAATATGAACAATAGTGTAGCACTCAAGAAAAAATAGTCTTTTAATTCATTTACACATTCTTGTTACCTGATGCTTTCGCTCATTAGCTAGTGCTCTACCAACTGAAACATGCCTCCAATACCGTTTATAAAAATTTCTTAAACATATGACTCACCATTTCAGAGGTTTCAGTCCATAGCCACTTGGCTCATTTTTATGACCCTGTGTTGCAGCAGGGCTTCTTGATTATGATGGTTTAGTGGGGCCAAGGTGCTCACCTTATGGCATCATGGAAGCAGAGCAGAAGGGAGAGAGAGAAAGGAAGGAGCCAACCATATGACACCTTCCAAAGGCCCTTTTCCAGTGCCCGTATCTACCACTTCCCAATAATCCTATTTGATGGATTCATCTACTAATGACATCAGAGTCCTAAGGATCTAAAAACTTCTCAGTGCTTGGGTCTACCGATGGAAACCAATCCTTTAATATGTAGCAGGATGAGTTGCATTTCATATTCAAACTATAACTTGTGGCTTCCCACCAGTCATCTGTCAAGCACATCACAGAAAGGTATATGAAACAATTTTGCAAACTCTGCTGTGGTGGTCAGGGTCCCTCCTGCACACTTCTGGTTCCTTATAAAATATGTCTTTATAGGATCAACAGGAGACCCCACAGGGTAGAATAAGAGAACAGGCTCTGTAGCCAGACTGATTGGAATAAAATTCCACCTAGTATGAGACCTTGAGCACCTAATAGATGAGCTTATGTCTCTGGACTTATTTTCCTCACCAGTCAAATGGAAGAGAGGACAAGTGGAGGGGATAGCATACATGTCCCTGAGCTATGCACCTGCTCTGACGAAGCATGAGGTGAGCAAGAGGTAACACACCTGGCGCTGTTGGCTCTCTTCCAGCATATTCTTTTGTAGACTAAAGTAGAGTGGACTTAAGAATTGCTGGGTCCTAGGGGAGCTCTATGTGGAGTCTTCTGAGGAACCTCTATATTGCTTTCCAAAGTGGTTGAACAAGTTTACACTCCCACCAACAATGCAGTAAGGTTCCCTTCTGTCCACATCCCCTTCAGCATCTGTTGTTATTAGAGTTCTTGATTATAGACATTCTAACGTGTGAGGTGGAATCTCAATGTTGTTTTATCTGCATTTCTTTTATGGCTAGAGAAGTTTGAGCATTTCTTGATGTGTCTATTGGCCATTCTTCTTTCCTCTTCAGAGAAGTTCATCTTTAATTGTTTTTTGTTTGTTTGTTTGTTTGTTTTTTGGTTGGTCATGAGGCTTGAACTCTGGGTCTGAATGCTGTCCCTCAGCTTTTCAGCTCAAGCGCTGTACCACTTGAGCTACAGTGCCACTTCCTGTTTTCTGGTGGTTTATTGGAGATAAGAGTTTCACAGACTTTCCTACCCAGGCTAGCTTTGAACTGCGATCTTCAGATTTCAGCCTCCTGAGTAGCTAGGATTACAGGCGTGAGCCACAGGAGCCCGGCTTATCTTTAATTCTTTAGCCCACTTATTAATCAGGCCACTGTTTCTTTGAGGAATTGTGGTTGGGGGATTTAAACTTTTGAGTTCTAAGTATATTTTAGATATGAGACCCTTGTCTATTGTATGGCTAGTGAAGTTCTTCTCCCAGTCTGTGGGCTTTCTATTGATCTTGCTAGCTATGTCCTTTGCTATGCAGAAGCTCTGCAGTTTAATGCAATCCCATTTGTCCAACCTTTCTTTGATTTGTTGTATTTAGCTCCCCTATGACCCAGCAATTGCACTTTTGGGTATTTACCCAAATGATCACAAACAAGGCTATACTAAAGCTACCAGCACAACTATGTTGATCGCAATGTTATTTACCATAGCTAAGATGTGGAACCAACCCAGATTCCCCTCAGTAGATGAATGGATCAAGAAAATGTGATATACATATATATATATATGAATTCTATGCCTCTATCAGAAAGAATGACACCATCCCATTTGTTAGGAAATGGAAAGACTTGGAAAAATTATATTAAGTAAAGTAAGCCAGGCCCAAAGAAACATAGGCCCTATGTTTTCCCTTATTTGCAATAACTAGTATATGTCTAGGACAAGCAGAAAAGCTCAAAAGCTATGTAACATATAACCATATAAGATGATGCTAAGAGAAATGAACCCCAAGATAGAGACACAAGTGGTTTTATCTTTCTTGTTGTTGTTTTTAATGTATTCATAATGTACTATGTGATTCTTTTCTTTCTTTTGCATGTTATTCCCCCATGGTATAACCCCTGTTTTCACTATATCTGATTCCAGTGTCCTGCATCTTGTATATATATTTTTATAATTTGGGGAAGGGAAGGGATATAACAAAATGATTAAGTAAGGATACAGGTTGACTCATTGTAACAGTGAGATGTACAAGACTCTATGTTGAAAACGAACTTTACAATTTCCAGGGGGGAGGGGAGGAGCGAGAGGGAGGAGTTGGGGAGGTTGGGAGGGAAGGGATGGTAGGGGAAAAACAAAGGAGGATGTAACAATGCTTGATAGGAAACGTACTCATTACCTTACTCATGTAAGTAACCCCCTCTGTATAGTATTTTTACAATAAACATATATATGGAAAAAAAGAAAAGTATGGGATGTGGTATTAGGAGGGATGGGTGAGAGGATTGAAAGGGTCAACAGTGATCAAGACATATTACATTCATAAACTGCTTCATTGCAATGGGAACTCCTTTGTACAATTATTTAAAGATAATAAAATATTAATAAATTTTTCAAAAAGAAAAAAAAAGAATTGCTTGGAGCAGGTTGACTCTAAGAAGGTATACAGCTAGGAACTGTAGTACCTTGACTATAAAACTAATCATTTGTGAGTCTTTGGGAAAGGTATTAATTTGAAAGGAAAACAGCAAATGAGAAAATCAGTGACTTCTGACTGATAGACTACTGATACAATGTTTTGTTCTCTTCTTCACGTCTGTGCCATGAACCTGTCCACTGTCCATGGGAAGGGCCATGTTCCTTATTAGCTGAAAACTAGCCTAATACCTGTGTGTCTCTTCACATGTAAATAGACACCAAGCTGGGAAAAGCATGAAGAAACAGCACAGTAGCATTTAAGGAAATTTGACAATACAACACAAAACACAGTAGTGAAAAACCACTCTCACTTAAGTACTTTAAGTAAAAGGACACAAGAAATTTTGCCTCTTAGATTAAAGGCATTTTCTTGCATGGCTAGAAGGTATACTGGAAAAAAATTAGTAAATGTGGAGAATTTTTGTTCTCTCTCTGTATTGACATGTGTCACAAAACAGACTGATATGGTTATGCACACTGGAGTTTCTTTAAGGCTAGATGCTAGTGGCACATGCTTATAACTTTAGCTACTCAGGAAGTAGAGATCTGGAGGATCACCGTTCAAGGCCAGGCTGGACAGAATGATACCCCATTTCCAAAGTAACCAGCAAAAAGATGGGTTGGAGGCAAGTCTCAACTGGTAAAGCATAGTCTAGCTAGCATGAGGCCCTGAGTTTAAATTCCCACACTAGCAATAAAAAATTTGACTAAGGTAAGATTGTACCATATACTGCAAATGTGCATATAGAATAGATTTTAAGTGATCTTGCAAAACCCCAAACCATAACTATGTGAAATGGTGAATATGTTCCTAGTTTGCTATACTAATCATTTAACAAAATATAGCTATATTACAACACCATGTTGCAGACCTTAAATAAATGTATATAAATATAATAAAATGCATTTTAACAGTAGCAGTATCTTAGAGGACTTCCATGGGCCACAGGCTTCCATCATTTTGCTGAACTGACAAGGTGATGCAAAGTTTATGGGTCATCCATCATATCAGTGCATTAAATTGTTTCCAAAGCAGTTCTGATCCAGGGGGTAGATGAAGAGGGGAACTCAGAACCTGAGTAGGAGAGGGAGAGTAAGAGATAGAGTGTAAACCTTAGGATTAATCTTTCTGTTTAGCTTTAATCATACTACTGTTGTGAAATTGATTTTTTCCCTCTTCTTATTCCTCTATCAAAATGGTCTGATGCACTTATGGAAAATCGAATAGGGATTAATTTCCATTCATTAAGCACTCAATAGGGGCAGGGTATATATAGGATGTGTGTGTGTGTGTGTGTGTGTGTGTGTGTGTGTGTGTGTATGTGCGCGCTCGTGCGTGCGTGTGTGGGTGGGGGGGGATGATTTTGTATTTTGCTGATGATCCATTGAGGTAGATGTCAGGATGGGATGATGGTGACAAAATGATAATGATACCTGCCACATCACAACTCAAAATATAACAAGACTAGTAAGGATATCACCCATGAAACAGACACAGTAGGATACAATCTGGAGGATGAGCACTAATGGGATAATTAGGGTTGGGAAGATGCTTAGAGGTAGAGGTAGAGAAAAAGAGACTGCCACAACAGACTCCAGCTCAGACTCCAGTAAGGGAAAGAAGAAGCTAAGCAAAGACACCTGTGGTTAAGTTTTAGACACCAGTGATGCACCAGCAAGTAAAATAGGGTCTCTAAGCAGTCGCCTGACTATCCGGTTCCTACCCTGTCCACAGGATTTGTGGATGTCAGGTGTTACTTTATGGCTACTAAGATTGGAGGCTACAGAAAAACTCAGTGATTTCCAAGAAGGGAGGGGGAGACAAGAAATGAAGCAGGAAAGCACCGAGACATTTGAGCTAGGTTTCCATTTCCTGCTCAGTGTTTTCAGAAAAAAAAAAAAAAGTTGCATGCTTCAACACAGCTTTGGAATTTGGAGAGTGCTACATTGTTTTTCTCCTGACACAATTGCAAATTGAAATATGTGTGAGTCACTGGACTCATATCAATGCCTTTTTCCTGATTCAGTAAACTGTTCCCGGGATCAAGATAGCTTTCTAATATGTGTTAGTCTCTATGTTGAATGAGATGGTCCCTTTTCTACAAAAATGACTGTCATAATTCTAAGTGAGTTTTTAAAGTATAATTTACTTCTTTCTGCAACAAATATGTAACATTTCCTTTACCAATCCCAATGTAAATCTTTCCCCACCATGAAAAATAAAATAGCCCCCTAACTATATTTTTGACCAGAAAGCTATTTCTCAGTCAAATTTCTGGTGAGGAGAAGGAATAGTCATTCCCCTCCCCATTTTTTGAACAATATTCGTGGCTTTTTAGCACAGTTTCTCTTTTTCAGAGATTGGGTTTAATCATAATTGTAGACTTGTTCCTCCTCTCAGCTCTGGCTGAGAGCAGACAGTGAATTCAGATGAACAGCAACAATGGGAAAGAATGCTGCCATATGCTGTGGACAAAAGAAATGTGACATAGTTCACATACCATTACATGTCACACAAAGAAATGCCATATAAGACTTTAATTTTGAGATGCTCCAGAGGAAAATTACTTCTCCGGTTTTGTATGGATAGTTTAGCAAACATAGAAACTTGACTGTGGATTTATGCCATCTTTAAAATATTAAAAAGACAGTTTTGTAAAAAGAAATGAAATCAGACAATGATTTATTTCCCTCAGTCAAATTTTTTATTGATAATTTTTCAGGAGAAGTTGGAGAGCTTGTTCTTTGGCCCGTATACTCCATGACCTCATTCTGTACTATATTATCCCCCCTTAATTTGTTATTCCATGTTTGGTGGCATGCCAATATGTTGGATTCATTTATTTTCCAATTTTTGAGCCTTTCAGCATGAGAACAGAAGGGACAGTCCCTGTTTCTGAATGTGAGTTTTGTCATATGACAGCATATGCATGTCAAATCATTTATCTACCAGATAAAATCTAAATGTGCAATGAGTATGTCATATAACATAGAAATTTTAAAACATTAAAACAGCAAACCTTTTTTGGTTCCTCAACAAAACAACAAAAAAGGCTAGGCAAATAGTCATCTCCTTTACTCGAGATTCTTTTCTGTTTTATTTTTGTTTATTTTGTTACTTATGTTTCAGTAAATACTAAAAAAGAAAAAATAAACAGATGGGTGTTCTTTACTTTCTACTTGCACTAACCTTAATCTGACTACTCTGCAAAGCCTCTTGGGGGACATTCTTCACAACTATGCAGGTCAGGGACCAGGAAAGCATACAACCCCATTGCTTGTGGTCCCAGAGAATGCTGAGAGCAGTACTGAGAAAGCCACCCAGCCAACTTTCCATTCTTTTTCCAGTAGTTGCACTATGGGAGTCCCTTGGGGAGTTTTTCATTGATCTTTCAATATATTAAAATGCATCACTGATTGCATCAGTCAGTTCTCTGCCACTGTGATAAAATCCCCAAGACAATCAATTATAAGGAGAAAAGATTTCATTCTGCTCATCCTTTCAGAGGTTTTGG
Organism: Dipodomys spectabilis; assembly: GCF_019054845.1. Lineage (NCBI taxonomy): Eukaryota > Metazoa > Chordata > Mammalia > Rodentia > Heteromyidae > Dipodomys > Dipodomys spectabilis. The sequence goes on from NW_024870876.1 coordinate 1,252,507, forward strand.
TCCTTGGTTGCATGGTTGCATGGTCCTGCTGCTTAGAGAGAGAGAGAGAGAGAGAGAGAGAGAGAGAGAGAGAGAGAGAGAGAGAGAGAGAGAGCATCCCAATGCTTCCTCCAGTGCAATCTCCACAGCCACAACCTTTAGCAAATGAACTTTTAGAAACATTTGATATCCAGACCTTAATACTGGTTCGTTTGTATTATCTTCCATTTTGTTGTTTCAGTTGTTACTACAAAATAAGGAAAAATGTATTTAATTTTTTTCTTTCCTTTCCTTTTCTTTTTCTTTTTTTTGGGGGGGAGTGCCAACTGTACGACTTGATCTTAGAGACTTCTGCTCTTGACTGTCTTATACACTTGAGCTACACCTCCACTTCCAGCTTTTTGCTATTTAATTGGAGATAAGTATTTCATGAACTTTTCTGTCAGGGCTGGCTTTAAACCATAATCTTCAAATCTCTGCCTCCTGAGTAGTAAGATTATGATTATGAGCCACCAGTGCCTGGCTAAAATTTTCTAAGGTAGTTTTCAGGGATAAGATGTTATACACTTGAAATTGTAGGCTAAATAATTCTTTCATTCTTTACCCCTCTACAATTTCCAATCATTCTTTACTCCTTGTACCCTTAGATTTATATTATTGAGTCTTATTATTTTTTGTTTCAGTTTTAATGATAATTTCTAGTGGGAAAAAAGAGTTGCAGACTTTGATGCCATCAGGGTGAATTGTTGAAACCTTTGTGGGTGACAATCTGGCAGTATTTATGAAAACAATTTAGAATTTCTACTGTTTAGGCCATGAACTTTAGTGCTTAGGAATTTTTCCAAAACTTCTGAGAATTATGCACAGATATATATGTGAAGATTTTTATGACAATATGATTTAAGAAAGAATATAGACATATAATGTAAATGTCTGTTTCAGTGGTTAAATGTTAGATGGTGACACATTTGGTGCATTCAATATAATTTGGTTTTCAATATCACTTCATGTTGTGATTTGTTTTTCAAATACTGTGGATACATTTCATAAACATGTCTCACTGAACCAAAAGTTCCATAAATGCAAGAATTTTTCCCTTAAAATAAGGCCAAATATCTTCATAGTGCCTACTCTGTATCCAAATGTCAAGTGAGTGTTTGTTAAAACATAAGCTTTTCCCAAGAGCTAGCAATCTCTTTATGAGTCATTCCCTCCAGCTCAATGCTTTCCAATCTTGGCTATACATTCAAGTTACCCGGGGAGTTTAACAGTTATCAACACCTGGGTCTTACCTCCAAGTCTGTTAGTTAGTGAGTCTTGGAATGGCATGGTTACTTGGCTTTTCTAGATTCCTAGGTGATTTTGTCATCTGACATGGCTGAGAGTTGCTGCTCCAACTTCCCTGAGAATACCCTGGAAGCTTCTTCACTATACAGCTTACTATAAAGTGTACCAAGTCTGTCCTGTGTCACTTTTACTCGGTAGGTCTGAGATGGAGCCTCCCATGTGTAATCTAACCACTTTCCTTTAGTAGTTTTCCATCTTGGGGAGTTTGGGGCAAGCACAGAAAGTGGTTCTCCTGAAGTAATTAGGTTCACTGAAGCCAACACATGTTCATTAGCTCCATGTTATTTTCATCCATAACTTCAAGGACCTTTTCCCTAGTGGGTGTAGAGATGAAGTGTACTAAAATGCAAGCTGGGGACCTGGAGAGATAAGGACAGGACGGAATAATAATACATAGTGAAGTGGCAGGATGCAGGCAGTGGCTGGCAGACCCTCCATTTCTGCTCATTATTGCAAACAATGAATCACAGCTGGTGCCAACTGTGACACACACACACACACACACACACACACACACACACACACACACAATCACATCACATGTCTGTAATTTTATCCAACACTCTGGTACTTAATCTGGGCTGAGGTCCACCTCATATCTTATAAGCTTGAAATAGTTTACATTTTGCTATACATCAAAGTGGTATTTTTACTCATCTCAATGCCTAAAAGTATGAGATGACCATCGCTTCCCCTGTGGTTGGATCCAAACAGTTTTGAAAAGGTCAGAACAGATAAGCTTGCAGAGTGAGAGCTGTGAGCTGACTTTAAGCAATCAATGAACAATATTCTCTTACTAGAGGCAACATAAACAGGGGCCTCCTTATATGGCAAAACGTGCATGGCAAACCATCTCTTCCTACAAATGCCTTTATAGCCCACAATAGGCTTTGGAAATTCAGAAGGCATGCATGGACAATGATAGCATGTCTTCAGAACAATTGGAACATTGGTTTTCAAGTTGACCATATGATCATCCCTTATTTCACACAGAACTCTGGGAATATCGATAAACAAGTCTAAGGGTTTGTTCCTGATAGCTTGCAATTACAAAGTTCCCTGGCTGCACCCACAGAAATAGCAACAAAGGAAGCTGGAGGGAAGAGGAGGCAGCATCCCACTGCACGCAGCTGTGTGTGCTCCCTGACAAATTTTCCTAGGTCTCACTTTTCCCAGCAATGCTATGGAAAAGCTGACATATTTTAAACTACTCCAGTGTACAGAGAATATCATTAGGGATATGTAAATCTAACACAACATTCTCCTTACAGTTCAGGTTAAACTAAGTTTGCATTATCAGAGCATTAGCTCAACTGGCATACGAAATGTTGGCATAGAAATATTCCAACACTGATAAGTTTTCAGATTCATTGTCTTCCCAATTCCACCACAGTCACAAATACGTTTGATACTTCTTTATATATGTGTACTCTCTTAGGCTCTGCATATATATGTATGTGTATGTATATATGCTAGGAAAAGTATTGATTAATAATGATTAATCAGGATTTATCAGGGTTAATCTTTAATATATTTCATCAAGAGATTAAAGTCAACTTTAGAAGCTTTATTTACTTTTTTTTCTTTTTACTTTTTGTTGGTCACGGGGCCTAAACTCTGGGACTAGGCACTATCCCTCAGCTCTTCAGCTCAGGCTAATGCTCTACTACTTAAGCCACAGCATCACTCCAGCTTTTTCTGCTTATATGGTGCTGAGGACTCGAACCCAGGGCCTCATGCATATGAGGAAAGCACTCTACCACTGAGGCATCTTCCCAGCCCCAGAAGCTTTATTTACTTTTAAACTCAGATTTGTTTCACTGTCACTGCTGGAACTAGTATACATCCTTAAAACACCACCACCAAAGTCTCCAGAAAGATATGACATTTTTCCCACAGGAAATGATACTCAATTAAGCAGTAACTCATGATCAGTTAATATAATCTGAAAGGGTATTTTAGACCTGGCTGGTCTAGTTTAACTAGGACTCAATATTGACCTAGCTTAAAGCAACAGTTTACAACCTGGAGTTCTGACTTTGTCACTTCAAGTTTAAGGGGTTTAGTCATTCTTAAAACATTGAATCATCATTTTTATTGACATATGTCGCAGGAAAGAAGGAAGTTCTCTGATATATGCTTATTTATGCCACAAACAGCTTCTGTCCTTTGTAACTTTCATAAAGAAGACCTTTTGTAATAGCAAAAGTCATACTAAAACATACTATGTTAACGAATTATTACAAATCTGAATTAGAGAAGAATCTAAAATTGATTGCATAAACTGATTTTTAACTCACACCTGTGGAATGTTTGGAGAAGCTATGATTGTTTCTATTTCCATGAACACTTTGCTGATGTTTTTATATTTAACTTTCTAACCAAATAGTTCAAGTAAAATTGTAGGATTACTTAAATTATCTACCATAGTTTTTGAACATTTAACTGAAATTATAAGAACATTTTTGGTTCCCTGTATCCTTACCATCTCTCACTTGAACTAGAAACAGGACTATAGCCTTAACCACACAATATTGTCTTGTTGCTTTGAATCAACAAGTAGAACTTAAGAGTTGAGGGTTTGGGAAAGGGAATGACCATATGTTTGATATAAGGTTCTATAATTCTTTGCCTCAAGAAAAGAATTTGGCCTTTGTAAACCTTGGTTTCTCAAGTGAAAAATGGAGGAAAAAACAGTTATTTCAAAAAGATATTGAAGATATTAAAGAGTAATACAGTAAAGAGCTTGGTACAATATATGTCACATAGTAAGCTTTGGATAAATGTTACCTGTTGTTATTTCGCACTGTTGTTAGTACACACTAAATTAGCCATTGATTTATCTAGAGGATTATTTTGACTGTTTTTCCCAGGTTAGTTGTCCTTAGCTACATCAGAAGAGCTGGCAATCAAAAGAGATCATCAGATTTAGAATACGAAGACTTTGTGTTGACTCATCACTGATCATCTCTGTTAAGTCATTGATGGTCCTGAGCCTCTGCTTCCTCTAGAGTACAAAAAAAAAATCAAATGACCACATGTAGAAGTATTTAGGGGGCAAAAGGCTCAACTTGAAGGAATCCACATGGCCACATAAAATGTAGTAATGAGCACCTAAGGTCCTGCTCAATTGACAACATCAAGCCTCCTACTACTCATGTTTTTCTTGATGTGTCAGAATCTCTGTTATTTCTACCACTGATTCTAATGTAGTAGGAAAAAAATGGAAGGAAAATGGTCTATCTATATAACATATAACTAAGCTGTCTCTATATGCTAAGACCAAAAATATAATACCTGCACTCTTCTGGTAATGATAGTGATTTGGCAAACTAAAAACTAGTCACACTATCTCTCATCACTTCTACCTGTACTTTGATGATAAATCTCAAACATTTTGTGAGGGAATATGACACAGGTGATCCAAAACTCAATAAATAGTAAACGACTTACAATAGATAATAAGCCTTAAATTATTAAAGATCTGTGTCAAGACAATTATAAATAAAAATAATTAAGTATATAAATAAATATAACACATGTAAGTACCTTTTGTGAAAAATACATATTTGTGTTGATCCTGGGGCTTGAATTCAGGGCCTGGATACTGTCATTCCTTGAGGCTTTCGGCTGAAGGCTAGTGCTCTACCAGTTGAGCCATGGCTCCACTTCCAGTTTTTTTGGTTTTCAATTCAAGAGTCTCATGGACTTTCCTGCCCAGGTTGGCTTTGAACCATGACCCTCATAGCTCAGCCTCCTGAGTAACTAGGATTTCAGACATGAGCCACCAACTCTCAGCTTTCTTTATGCAAATTAAGAAAGAAATCCAATATTTGAATACAGTTTAATGGTCATAAGTAAGAAAATTGTAGTTAAGTGATCATTTTTAGCAACATTATATGCCTATTTTAGAAAATATTGGAAAACGATGTCCATATCAGTCATAAATTTGTCCTAATACATAACTATTATAATAGAAATGGTTTTTCTACAACTGTACAATATACAACCTCAAAAATATAAACAGTAGCTGGAATCCTGTGTAACATCAGGACTAATTTAAAATATACCCAGCCCTCTAGGTTTGGTATAGATTCTGTCTCTCCATATAATATCACTTGACCTGAAGTTTCACAAATTGTCGGTCTGACTTTCTTTCTATCCAGCTATAAATACTTACACTTCCTGTAGACACAAAGGGTATATAGAGCAATATTTTAAGAAGTAAAGAAAATATTCAGCTCATATACTAAAAAGCTATTAAAAACATTAAGCAATGAAATTAGGTAATAAAGGCCTTTCAGTACGACTTCTTATATTAATGTTGAATAGTAACGTTTTCTATCACAAAATAGCACAAGGGCACAATGATGCAATGTCAGAGATGTTTCTGAAAGCTAAAATGGACTAGGTCAGACTTTTAAAAGAAAAAGAGGGAAATGAAGAAAGGCTAAAGTCAGCAGTCCAGCTATTCATAGATTGGGAAACTGCATGATGCTACTTCCATCATCTCAGATTACACTTAACGGCAGAAGATAATGCATCTAAAGTGCTTAGCATGGTGTCTGGCTTGTAGAAAGCACTAAATAATAGTTATTGTCATCAACTTCATCGTCATTTCCTTTTATTTAAAACACCCATTAATAACGCGTCTGATAGCTGATTAGGTAGTTACATACAAAGGAAATCAGTATGTGGAGACATCTGCTCTCCCATATTTATGGCAACACCATTCACAATAACCAAGAAATAGAAGAAAAACAAAGGAGGAGGTAACAATGCTTGATAGGAAATGTACTCATTACCTTGCTCATGTAACTGTAACCCCGCTGTATAGTATTTTTTTTTTTAATTTTATTTTATTTTATTTGAGAACATACTGTACAGAGGGGTTACAATTACATGGGCAGGATAATGCATACATTTCTTACCAAGCATTGCAGCCTCCTCCTTTGTTTACCCTTGACCTCCCTTCCCAGCCTCCCCCCTCCCCCCCACCCAATCATACCCCCCTCCCCCCCCACACACCGACATTGTAAAGCTGGTTTTGACATGACATTTTGTACTTCTCATTGTTGCAACAGTCTGTATAGTACTTTTACAATAAAAAAGTGCTAAAAAAAAAAAGCAATCTAAGCATTCATCAACTAACTGGTTAATTGATAAAGAACATATGGTGTCTATAGATGATGAAATATTATTCAACCCTGATAAAGATCTAAGTCCAATCATTGGCAACAGCATGGAGATCATTATGTTAAGCGAAATATGCTAGTCTCGAGAGATCTCATGATCTCACTCTGAATCCAAAGAGTTGATCTCATTAAAATTTAGAGTAGAACTGTGATTATCATAGATTGGAGAGTCAAAGGGAGGGATTCGGAAGGGCTGATCCAAGCACACTATGTTGCTGTTTCCTTTATACAGGACTAAAACGTTCTTGTGTGCACAGACAGCCATTGTCAGAAAAAGCTAGAAGAAAGGATTTTGAACATTTCGGCTATCAGGAAACTATATATAATCTTAGATATGCTTATCCTAATGAAACAATGACTCAAAACATGACTCATGAATCAAAACATTACATGATAACCCTTTAATATGTACAATCTTTGTGGATAAGTTAAGAACTAATTTTTACAACCGGTTAAAGATAATAAAACATTAAAAAATTAAAATTAAAAATAATTATTGTGAAATGGTTGGCAGAAAAGAAAAGCTGTGCAGAATAATTTATTGTAATTACTTTTCTCCAAGTTGAAACCTATTGCCTTAAAGTATACAGAGAATCTCTATAGTGATTCACAAGATGGCAAAATAAAGAATATCTGCTGGTGAGGATAAATGTAGAAGGCTTCCAGCCCCAAGTCTGGCTGCGGTGAAACTACCTGCTGGTCTTGCCTGTGTGTGCCTTAAGTGTGTTTGCCCTGAGATTTTCCAGGAGTAGCCAGTGGAAGCACACTGGCAGGGATTTGGGGGAGCAGGAACAGCTTCATGGCTGGTAGTTGCTGGGAATACCACACTACCAGTTTTCTTGACAGCTAGGCTATTCCCAGAAGCTACGGAACTGCTCTTCTGAGTCTTCAGGAAAATTCAACCTAACATTTAGTTACTGAATTACTCATGAAGTGTGGGGGTGGGGGTTCCTGCCAAACAAGCCCTGACCACTGTCAGTGCTGTGAGAGCATGCATACACAGGGGAAGACAGACAGGAGGGTGATCTATACTGAGAACCCTACGGTCTGGAGCTAAATGCTAACAGAAATTGAGTCAGGGCCCCAGGGGAAGGAAGGACAAGGCCAGCTGCTGTGGAATGCAGGTGGTACAAATGGGTGGGTGAATTGACAATGCAGAATTTACCTGGGTGAAGTATGGGTGCTCTGCAGCACAGTTGTTTTTCTCGTGTCTAGAATCTCCCAGCACCAGCAGGGGGCACTGCTCAGCATCAGCTAGTGTGGGTTGGGGGAACCAGACAGGGTCTCCTGTCCTAGGGGTAGGAGTAGTGGCAAGAAAATTATGTTGGAAAAACAAAATGTTTAAATAGGGATACAGGGTGACCCACTGTAACAATGTACATCTGTACAAGACACTATGTTGAAAAATGAACTTTACAATTTAGGGAGGGTGGGGTGGAGGAAGTGCAGTTGTGGAGGTGGGAGGGAAGGGATGGTAGGGGAAAAACAAAGGAGGAGGCAACAATGCTTGATAAGAAATGTACTCATGGGCTGGGAAGGTGGCTCAGTGGTAGAGCGCTTGCCTTGCATGCATGAGGCCCTGGGTTCGATTCCTCAGCACCACATAAACAAAAAGAAAAAAGCCAGAAGTGGTGCTGTGGCTCAAGTGGTAGAGCACTAGCCTTGAGCTGAAGAGCTGAGCGACAGCGCCCAAGCCCAGAGTTCAGGCCCCACAACCAGACTCCCCCCTCCCCCAAAAAAAGAAATGTACTCATTACCTTGCTCATGTAACTGTAACCCCTCTGTACAGTATTTTCACAATAAAACCCCTGTTTTCACTGTATTTGATGTTGGTATAATTTGTGGAGGGTGAGGGAAAAACAAATTGTTTAAATAGGGATACAGGTGGACTCATTGGAACAATGAGATATACAAGACGTTATGTCAAAAAATGAACTTTACAACTTTGTGGGGGGATGGAGCAGAGAGGGGGGAGATGGGAAGGGATGAGAAGGGGAAACAAAGGAGGAGGCAACAATGCTTGATAAGAAATGTACTCATTACCTTGCTCGTGTAATTGTAACCCCTCTGTACGGTATTTTCACAATAAAAAATTCAGAAAATAAAAAAAAACTTATTAAAAAAAGAAAATTATGTTGGCTTGGCTTCATTATTCCTAAACTCCTTGAACCCTACATTGCATTGGACCCTTTTTCAACGAGGGAACCTTGTTTTTTTGCAGAAGGCAAACAGCCCTAGTTAACCTCCACAGTGGGAAGAACTGGATTAATGTGCTCTAGGAGATACTGGTCAGAAAGACAAGTTCAGGTGCACAAACTAGTGCAGAGGGGCCCATGCTCAGGGGCTACCCCAGACAAACAGCTGCAGTGATGATTTAACAAAGCCTCCCTCAGAGGGAGTATAGGTAATAACACAGCAGACCTGAGGGAGGGTGAGAATGTCCTGGCAGTTCTGCAGGTGGGGGAGGGAGAATCAAAAGCTCATCGTGGGATTGGTGGTAAGAGCTGGGAGTGAAGAGAGTGGAGTAAGAAAAAGAAAATGGAAAGAAACAATGAATAGAACACAGGAAAGACAACACAAAGGATGGAAACTTAAAAGGCATCCATCAGATCAGTCATCAAGGAATTGTTACTTCAAAAGGAGGAGAGGCAAAGAGAAATCAAGTTATCTGCCCTCAGGAGGACAGTTTGATGGCCAGGAGTAAAGGGAATGAGAGGTTCAGATCTAAGGCAATCTCAGATATGATTTTTTTTTCATTCCAAGATCTATCTAAAGTTCTGCCAGACTAACATCTTCATCAAATCCTTTTATCTTAAAAGGAGAAAGGAGGGGAAGGGAAAGATGAAGCCGGATAGACCAAGACAAATCCCTGCTGTGTGTGGGGGAGGGGACATCTAACCCCAGAGTAGAGTTCAAGTGGCACCCGCAGCTCCAGGACCCCTTTTCCACCCCAAGACCCATCCCTGCAGGGCCCCAAGACCTATGCAGAATATGATTTGCTGCCATCGGAAGCTTTCTGCAGTCTTCTTAGTTTCCACTTGTTCTCACTCCTATTGTCCCCTACAAATCCAGCTAGAATAAAGATTCTATAATGAGAAAAAGAACTGCCATCTTTCACTAGGGTACAATTCACCTGCACAAAACCAGCTATCACATGGATATGTAAGTGATGATAAGCACAAAATGAATAGATTTTCTCCTAAATCTGTCAAAAAATCCAAGAGATTCCAGTTATTCTCATGACTGTATTTCAGATTTTTTTTCCTTCCAGTCCTGAGGTTTGAATCCAGGGCCTGGGCACTGTCCCTGAGCTTCTTTTGCTCAGGGTTAGCACTCTACCATTTGAGCCACTCTGGCTTTTTCAGTTTATGTGGTACTGAGGAATCGAACCCAGGGCTCCATGCATGCTAGGCAAGTACTCTACTGCTAAACCACATTCCCAGCCCTGTATTTCATATTACTTTTAATCCAATGAGGTAAAGCCAAACTTCCAATCTACCATATCTTACTTTTTCTGTCCAAATGCAAAGTAAATGAGTATATACAACTGCTTATGCAAAGTTTAGAATTCATTTTAATAAATGATGAAAAAGTGGTGGTTAACAGCTGCAAAATCCTACCTACATGTGAGGTCATGATCAGGAGGATTATTGTACAGGAAAGCCTGGCCAAAAGGTCTCAAGACCTTATCTCAGCCAATAAAATCTGAGTATGGTGGCACATACTTGTAATCACAGCTAAAAAGGTGGATGCCAGTCTGAGAATAAATGTGAGAATCTATTTGGAAAAAAAAACTAAAGCAAAAAAGGCTGGAAGCATGGCTCAAGTGGTAGAACACTTGCTCAGAAAGCACTAAAGCCCCAAGTTCAAATTGCAGTACCATGTGTGTGTGTGTGTGTGTGTGTGTGTGAGAGAGAGAGAGAGAGAGAGAGAGAGAGAGAGAGAGAAAGAGAGAGAGAGAGAGAGAGAGAACTGCAAGCCATTCAGAATTGCCCAAAGTTTTGGGGTGTGTCAGTCACCATTTAAAAATATTTTAATATGTGAAAAACTGTTTTTAACTTAGTGAGGTTATATCCCAAGGCTTGCTTGACTCTATTGTTTCATAGACTTACAGATTTCAATGAAGTTAAGAGACTTTGCAAGAATTCGAAGAAATAAAGATAAGGAGAGTGAAATGAGGGGAAGGAATAAGGGAATGAGGAAGGTAAAAGACAAGGAGAAGAGAAGGATGGAAAGAAAGAGGGGCTAGAGGGAGGGGGAAGAAGCTGGGCCTAGCTCTAAACTTTCAGTGTGTGTTTATATAATGGCTCAATGACTTATTAACTAAGGACTATTCACTTAGACTGCAGGGCCACATCCAGGGCTCTCCAATGAATGTTTTGAAAAGAATGAGTAGGTCCTTACAGAACAGATCATGGTCTTCAGTAGAAATCAGATGGAACATTCTGGATCTAGAAGCCACAGTATAAATAGAGTCCAAAGTTCTAACCCCTTGGACTTAGTGTCAGGCCCAAGCTAAGACATTATTCAATATTTTTACATGCACCAACATTACAAGCATGCAGAAGCCAGCCACCTTGCAGCCCTCTCTGCGAGCTGTGTTCTGGGGTGGCAGTAAGATTAGCATGTGAGGAGAACCAATCAGAGAAGGCACCAAAACTGGGAGGGCTTCAGTGGCTGGAGAATTCTTCATAAAAATGGTCTGCAATTGCCGGACGCTGGTGGCTTATACCTGTAATCTGAGCTACTCAGAAAGCTGAGATCTGAGGTTTGTGGTTCAAAGCCAGCCCAGGCAAGAACTCAGTGAGACTCTTATCTACAATTAACCACAAGAAAACTGGAAGAGGTGCTGTGGCTCAAGTGATAGAGCACTAGCCTTGAGCTGAAGACCACAGGGACAGTGCCCAGGCCCAGAGTTCAAGACCCACAACTGACAAAAAAAAAGGCTCTGTAATTGACAGCACTCTCAGAAACTCCCTCTTCCTCCAGGCTAGAAACAATCAGATGGCATATTTTCATAGAGTTCGTGACAAAGACAAATTCTAGGACCCCTAGGAAAGACAGGAAAGGCCTATACATCAGTCAGCCTGCCTCATTTTAGTTCATGTAGAAGCTTTTTGATGACAAACACAAACAAATGCTGGATACTATCACCAAGGCTAGTCCTAGAATAAAAAGTCTCTATGAGGAAAAAAAAGTTAATCCTGTACTATATAGTGTTCCAGAGGTTAAACAGGCACCATTTTCAATACCCTCAAAATAATTATCATCAAGAGAGCATGCTGCTATGTGTTTCCATTCTAAAGCAGAGCAGCTCCAACTAGCATTCAGCTCTTTCAATAGAAGCTGTTAGTCCACAAACTACTTAAAAAATATTTGAAGACTCCTGTTCTCTATTTTAACCTATCACATGTTAAATTTCAAAAATTTTTAGCTTATTAACAAGTTTAATTAATTACATTTAATTATACAATAAAGCATGATTAACATATTATTTACATTATATTTTATCATATTTAATATAAATATATTACACAATATATCTATAATATATTTATATGTATTATTATACATCATAAATTTAAATAATATTTATCTTTATATTATAAATAAGATGTATAATATTTAAATAAGATACTACTTAAAATTTATTATATTAAATTTTAATTTACACGTGTGTATTTGTTTTTTAATTAATACATAAAAACTTAAAAGTAATATAAGAGTAAGAGTAACATGTAATATGCAATACCTATATCAGGCTAAGCACTTCTTCTTAATCTAATATTTCTCATTTACTTTATGATAAAAATTCTCAAAATCTTTTCTTCTAACTTTGGGAAATGTTCAGTCCATTATTGTTATCTACAGTTGCCCTGATGTGGGAAAGCACACCAGGGTTCTTGTTCCTGTTTATTTTTAACTCAGAAGTTGACTGGTATTTCTGAAGGAGCTTTAAGAGATTTAGAACATCTGTGTCTTTAAAAAGAATTATTTTAAATGATGATCAGCTGACAAGTGAAGCTCTCCTTTTTTGACTATTATACTAGCCTCTTTAACTGGCCACACACACACATCCCTTAAAGTTCAAGTTAAACAGTGTCCCGGTTCTCCTGCAGTCACAATAACCTCTTAAATGTCCAAGCCCTGGAAGAACATGGATTTCAGTCTTGCTTATCTACACTTGGACAATGGGCAGCAATTGTGTATTTATATTTCTAGCTCTTAATCAAGACGACACAGGAGATTCCTTGATCCCCTCCCCAAGCACAGAACTGGCCCTCTTTTGCCTTCAATTAAATCAGTAACAACGACAAACTAGATTTTTGTGCACAGGACTTTAACTTGAATTGTCCTGTTTAACATTCCTCGCAGATTTATCAGCATGTAGCATCTTTATCACTATCATTATCACCACTGTCATCATTATCATATTCATTTCCCCATTTTATAAGGAAACTGAAGTTTTGTAGGGTTAAATAACAGGATAACATGTCCAGCTCACACTATAAGCATTGTCATCCATCTAAAAAGCATTGGAAAAGGAATATAAGCTCAAGGCATTTCATCTTAGATTCAGCACTCGAGCATTTACATCTGTGTTCTCTGTGTACTCACTTAGAACTCAGTATTTGGTTTTAAGGCAGGTATTTCCAAAATAGAGGGTGCATGAAAGGGCACTCTTGGAAAAGGGTCCACTCTCAATTAGGGATCTTATTATCTGGTTTCTTATGGTCACCAAGGAATATTTTGGAGAAACTGTAAATTGTTTTTGAGACAAAGTCTCACTACGTAGTCCAGGCTGGCCTCAAACCTAATTATCATCTTGTCCTAGCTTCCCAAGTGCTGAGATTACAGATGTTCACTACCATGCCTGGCTTATACTTACTTTCTTCATAAACTCAATCTCTACCATTATAAAGTAAAATTAATAATAAATAAAATCAAACTGATTTTATGCTTGAGAACAAAAGAGGAAAACAATAAACCCAATGTTTCTTGTGAAACACCATCAAACTACTTCAAAGTAGGTCAGTTGCAAGGCCTGTTTAATAGCTTTAATGTATACTGTAACTTAAATACAGTTTGCAATGCATAATTCCTATGCACAGTTCCTCACTCAAATATCTATTCAAATATCTGCTTTATAAAACAAAATATTTCTCTTTTTCAGAAAATGATACCAACGCTAGGCAAAAGTCAAATTTTGGTTTTTATCTTTATCGGAAAAGGAAAACAAAGTGGCCACATTGAAGAAAGCTTCTCCATTTCCATGGAGATGAAAGAATGCATTCTTAAAGTATTGGTGAGTTTACAGAATTAACATGAATTGCAAAAACATGAATTTCTGCAAAAAATGAATGAATGAATGAATAAATAAATCATGAGGTCATGCTCCATGAAATGTCCTGGCAACTTTTTTTCTATTATATTGTTTTGGGCACTGTTGATCTTATCATGTTTGCAACGACTTTTCTATCTACTACAGTAGCTCTAGCTCCTTCCATATGCAGTGGTTAAGAAAACAGAAAAAAAAAAATCCTAAAATGGAGCCATAGAGAACAAAAACCACCTTGACATCTATCTGAAATGCAGACACTTTCTGCTAAGTAGAATATTTTTCAAAATTGATTACCTCTACAGTAAAGTTCTCTCTTCATATTGTCCTACTCAAACCAGATTTCGATAGCATCTTATGAATGGTCACACTAGTAGAAAGTGAATGCTACTCAACTTGCTTCAAATGTCTTAAGAGTTCACAAAAGCTGCTAATAGTTGTAGGTTCATGTTTTCAGAACTTTGACAACTCCCAAGTTTTCAAAAAAAATAGTAATTTCAGTCTACAATTGCCCTCATTAATAAGGTTTTTTTTTTACACCATTTCTTATTTGTATCACAATCAATACTAGTCTTGGTTTTGTTCTGTTCATTTTCTCTTACCAAAGGCCCCACATAGCTGACCTAGGAGTGAGATGGCCAACAGATCTGATTCCTGGACAAAAGCAGCAGCAAAAGATTCTCATTCATGCCTTAAAAAATTACTCAGAGTCAGTGTCTTGCCAATAGCTAGTGAAGAGTCGAAATTGAGACTGTTCTACCTATGAATGCCATGTGTTCCTGTCTTAAACTGCCATGGCACAGACACATTCTCTCAGCCCCAAACAAATATTCTTTATGGATTACAAACTATTATGTAAATGCTAGTCTTTAAAAAGCACAACTAAGAGAGGCTTATCTTCCATCATAATTACTTCTTTAGTAATCATTGCTCATACAATTGCTTGTTCTCTAGATACTAGCCACTTATTTGGTGAATATATAATTACTGATTACAAATATAACAATCTATTATTTTATTACTATTATTATCTTAATCTAGGAAGCACATTTTCCTTCAAGAAAAGCAGAATATATTATGAAGTGCATGTGAGGATAAAAATGGCACATAATCAGTGTAAAAGACCTGTTTATGCTATCAGATGATCCGTCTTACTTGAATTTTAAGGCCAAATCTTATCTGCAAATTCTAATTTTTTTGTTATCTCTGTGGCTTAATCAAATGCTTGGTTGACATAAATGTGGTCCTGTGTGTACAAAGAATCAGAACAGAAGATAATTCTAAACTGTTTCTACAGAGCCTTTTAGGGGGAAAAATCCTAACACAATATGTTTACAGGGGTCAAGATTGTGTTTATTCTGAGAGGGAAACCACACCATGGCAGGTGGGTTAGGATAACTGGATTATCGCATTCTGAATTTGCCCATATCACACACTCTGAGGGTATATTAGAGGTCTGGAATCAATTTCAATTTAACTATACATAATCTCCTCCCCCAAATTCAATAGTCCAGCCATAGTCAACTGTATTAGTCAGATTTCTGTCACCATGACAAAACACCTGAGGCAATCAACTTAAAAGGAGAAAAAGGTTGATTTTGGCTCAAAGTTTCAGAGGTTTCAGTCTGATGGTTTGGGGCTGCTGGTTGCACATCATGGCCAGGAGTAGCTAATGGGAAAAGCCTGTTCCCCTCCTGGCACTCAGGAGTAGAAAAAGAGAGAGAAGAAGGCACAGGGTTTCAGTATCCCCTTGAAGTGCACATCTCCAATGATCTAACTTCCTTCCATGTGGCCCTGCCACCTGAAGGCTCTACCATCTATCAACTGTGCCACAGGCTAGGAAATCAAACCTTCAATGAACGGGGGAATATTCAGGATCCCACTATGACACTTTGGGCATTCTCAATTTCATGTTTTGGTTCCATTGACAACACTATTGGCTTTTCTGCACCTAAGAAGATAACAAAGACTTGACAAGGACTTGCTCTACAGAGGTAGTAATATAGTGAAGAGTTAGGTAAACATTCTAGGTAGATTCAGCTCTTATGTACTCCATTCTAGGAAATTGTTACTATTTACTAGTAAGTGAATTATCTGTAATTTCATCTACAGCCCTGAGGCGGGCAATTCTCATCCCAGTATTTTAACCAGGCATCTTTTACTTAACCACAGAAAGTGATGGCCAATCCTTAAGAGCCCAGATATTCTTGAGCTCCAAATGACACTTAAATATTTTATAACATCTTCTTGTCATTCAAAATACTATATTCATTGGGTATAGTAGCAAGAAGGCCTTCCTTTAGTTTCTAAATTGTCTAACAATTATTAAAATTTATTCAAAATGTTCTAATTTTCTTTCTGGTCCTCAGAAAACCTAGTGGGTATGGAAAATACCTTCATGAGAGCAATCCATATACATTATATAAAAGAGTTAAGGAAGGAATAAAGCAATAGAAGGTGATTTGTCAACAGGAATTACCAATTCAGTACTACTAGGTAAAAATAAAATATATAAAGCCAAACATACTAATACTAAAAAAATTACTCCAATGTATTTGGATAGTGACAGGTGCACCTCAGTTTGAATGATTTTACAAATGAGATTACCCCAAGCAATAAAACAGGTCCTTATATTGCTAACCTGTTATCAAGCCAAGCTGTAAGAAAAGAAATTTGCTCCATGTCATTGCTGAGCAATACTGTATAAGCAAAAATTTGTTTGGTTGTGCTTGGTTGATGGTTTATTTCTGATTGTTTTTAAGTATTACATGTTGAGTCTAGGACCTTGCACATGCTAGGCAAGTGCTTAACACTGAGCTGCATCACATATGCACATCAAATGATATGATTAGTTGAAATGTACTTAATAATTGGCATTAATTATTGATCATGTTAATTATTATTACAGGATAGATATTCAGAACTTAGAGTTGCTTTTTCAAAGACAGCTGCCTATCATGTTGTGACTAATTTTCTACTGATTAGAAAACAAAGTCTTCTACTCCTTAGAAGAATAGTTTCTATTACCTTAGCACAACATATGACCTGATTAGAACACAAGTGAGCTAGTGTTAACACTGGAGAAATAATTCTTAGAGATCATAAAATTGGCTGATTTTGCCATGAGTATCACTGAGATTACCAACTAGATACAAACTGTACTCAACAGTGCATCAAGCACAGTATGACACAAAGATTCATACACACATTATTTGCAAAGAAACACAATGTAATTATAGGCACTGACAGAACAGAATAGGAAGGTACACATTAACAAGGAAAAGGCAGAAAAATAAGCATTTTCCATTGTGAAAAGTCAACAATTGGAAATGGCTAGAACATCATAAATAAAATTCAATTAGGGCAGACTTTCAGAGAATGATGATTCCTACAACTAGGAAAGCCAAAGGATAAAATGACACACATTACTACAAACACAAAAGGTGACAAGAAAAAAACACTATATTTTTCAGAAAAAACACTATTTTTTTAAAAAAAGTTGTGAAATATGTTTCAAAATATCTACAAGTCTGTTTTCAGCTTGGAGTTGTCGAAAATATCGCTCTATCTCTTACATCAGGAAAAAGCTAAATAAACAGCAAATTAACTTTTTTAAACCTGTGGACACATGTAGGTTAGAGAGTAACCAACTAAGACAACTTATTTTGTTTGTCATGGGGCTTGAACTCAGGGCCTGGGCACTGTCTCTGAGCTCTTTCGCTCAAGGCTAGTGCTCTACTACTTGAGCCACATTACCACTTTGTGCCACCGTACCACTTCCAGTTTTTGAGTGGTTAATTAGAGGGAACAATCTCATGGACTTTCCTGCCCAGACTGGCTTTGAACCGTGATCCTCAGATCTCAGCCTCCTGAGTAGCTAGGATTGCAGGCATGAGCCATCTGCGCTAAGCTCAACTAAGAGAAATTTTGGGAGAATAAGGTGCCTATGGGAAGCAGTAGAACCCAGCAGACTCATCTGGAGCAAACACTATTAGCTCATAGAAGCTGGTAAGAAAATTCACCTAAATTCTCTTTAACAAACTGGCAAAGACTAAGTGTGGTCTGTGAAGAAGAGTGAAATGCCTGGCTATGCAGAAAGAGTGCTTTTCACTCCTGTAGGATTCCTCTCTATCACCTGCCAGACACTTGGAAAAGTTGGATAAGGATCCTGAAAAAGCTTTCTGAATGGTACTTCCTGACTTTACCCTTTCCTTTTCCTTCCCTCCCTTCCTTTCCCTTCCTCTTCCATTTCCCTTTCCCCTTTCATTTCCACTTCCGTTTTACATTTTGTTTTCTATTGCTCTTGCTTTCTTTCCTCTTTCTATCCCATTTCCCCCTCTGTTTCTTTCCTTTTACATCCCTCCTCTTTTTCCCTTCTTTCTTCCTCTTCTCCCCTCTTTTTGTATTCTTCTTTCCTTTCACCTTTCTTTTCTTTTATTACTCATTTCTTTTTTTAATAAACTTTATTTCTTTTCTATGTAGTTCAGGCTGACCTCAAGTTCCTCATCCTCCTTTATCAGCCTGCCAATGCTGGGGTTACAGAAATGCAACACCAGATTTGGATAGTAAACTCTCATTCTAAATGTATACTCACTGAGCAGAAATTCAAGTTACCTAATGTAAAGTGAATAGAACTGAAAACAGAAATAGACATAACAAAATTTCCCAATTCTATTTTGAAATTAAAAAACATACTTGTAAATAACGCATAGACCAAAGAGGGCATTTCAAGGTAAATTGAAAAAGAATTTGTTTTGAATGAAAAAAAATACAAATCTTGGCATGCAGTAAAACCGATTCTTAAAAATAAGTTTGAAGCATTAATGTTTATATTACAAGGAAGGTATCAAATCATTAAGCTTCCACCATAAAAATAAAAAGAGAGAAATGTCCATTTAAGTCCCACGTAAGCATATAAAAGACAACAGTAAGTATTAGAGCAGATATCAATAAAATTAAAAATAGAAAATAATTTGTAAAATCAATATAGAAAGCTAGTTTTTAGGAAAGTCGCATAAAGTTCATTAGGTTCTTGCAAGACTGAACAAGAAAAATGAGAGAAAATACAAATTACTAATATTGGGAATTAAATAAGAACATCAGTATTGATCTTGCAGTCATTAAGAGGATAATAATAAGATACTATGAACAAATGTATCCTCATAAATGATGATGGCCCAGGTAATACTCTGTCAGTTACTGAAAGACATAAAGTACCAAAGTCTTCCAAGAAACAGATAAGGCAAATAGTATTTACCTACTCATGAAAGTGACTTCTAAGCCAGGCACTGGTAGCTATGCCTGTTATCCTGGTTAATCAGGAAGCTGAGATCTGAGGATAGAAAAGTCCATAGGACTCATCTCCAATTAACCACCAGAAAGAAAAGTGGTGCTGTGGCTCAAAGTGGTAGAGTACTAGCCTTAAGTAAAAAAAGCTCAGCAACAGCACTCAGGCCCTGAGTTCAAGCCCCACCACTGACGAAAGAAAGAAAGAAAGAAAGAAAGAAAGAAAGAAGGAAGGAAGGAAGGAAGGAAGGAAGGAAGGAAGGAAGGAAGGAAGGAAGGAAGGAAGGAAGGAAAGAAAGAAAGAAAGAAAGAAAGAAAGAAAGAAAGAAAGAAAGAAAGAAAGGAAGGAAGGAAGGAAGGAAGGAAGGAAGGAAGGAAGGAAGAAGGAAGGAAGGAAGGAAGAAAGAAAGAAAGAAGGAAAGAAAGAATGAAGGAAAAAAGAAAGAAAGAAAGAAGAAAAAATACCATGAAAAAAAGTACAAGACACCCAGTTAATTGTGATAGATAATAATTAGATAAATAATAAATAAATAGATAAAAAAGAAAGAAGGAAGGAAGGAAGGAGAGAGAAAGAGAGAAAAGAAAGAAAGAAAGAGAAAAAAGAAAGAAAGAAAAGAAAGAAAGGAGGGAGGGAGGGAAGAAAGGAAGGAAGAAGGGAAGGATGGAAGGATGGAAGGATTGAAGTGACTTCTAGCTAAAAGTTCTCCAAAAATGAAATCTAATCTCAGATGATTTCACTGGTCTAGCCCTAATAAGTATATTTAGCAAGGTCACAGAGTATTAGGTCAATCTGGTAATATTAGTGTTATTCCTCAATGTCAGTGAGGAGTAATTGAATTGGATGTAGCAGGGGGTAAAGTAGAAGCAAAACACCATTCATATTTAGATTTATATGAAAGAGTAAAGATCTACAGTAGCTAAGCCAACACTTTAAAAGACAAACAAAAGTGAAGGATTTATCTTGAATAACTTTATAACTGTAATAATCAAGACTGTGGTATTGCTCAAACTATAGACATACATATCTCCGGAACAGTATAGAGAGCTCTTAGACAGATACATATAAATATGACCAATTGATTTTTTGTGAAGATACAAATATAGATAAGTGTGTGTGCATGTATTAGTACACAGCTGGCTGTCTGCATCTTTAGATTTATTACCAATGGATTCAACCAACTATGGATAGAAACATTTAGGAAAAAAACTGTACTAGTACAGACTTTTTTCTTCTTATTCTTATTCCCTAAACAATATGTATAGCAACTATTTATATAGCATTTCCATATAGTAGATAGTATAAGCAATCTAGAGATGGCACAGTATACAGGAAGATGTTCACAGGTTAGGTGCAAATACTGGGCCATCGTGTATCAGGGAATTAAACACCTGGGAATGTGGGTTTCTGTACAAACATAAAAGCAATCCACAGTATCCACTGTGGATACTGAGCGACAACTTAACAGAGCTTTTCTGCTAAAGGGGCAAATAGGCAATGACCCCTAAAAAGCAATCAGGACATTTAGTGCCCAGATTTGGGATTCTAAGTAACATCCACAGTAAAAAAAATATCAGAACTTCTTTAAGAAATTGATCCCTATAGAACTGAGGCAGGAAAATTACTTCCTGTCATCACACACACACACACACACACACACACACACACACACACACACACACAATACTTGTAAGATGGAGAAAAGATCCTAAAAGTAACTAAAAAATCTCCTTCATGAGCTATTATACTGTTATACTAAAGCCCTGTTATACTAAAATCCTTGCTAAAACATTAAAATGAAAAAGAAAAAAAGTGTATAACCAAACCTGGAATGATTATAGTAATAAAATACAGAATGAGGGCATATTGACACATTGCTTAAGGACAGAGACACTTTCAGAGAACTCTGTCATTCAGCAGGTTTGTCATTGTGGAAACACAAAGAGTGTCCCATACAAAGTTAAATGTAGTTTACTGCACAGCTAGGCAATAAACCTATCTCAACAGTGCCATTTTGAATATCATCGGAATTGTACCACAGTGGTATCTGGGTATCTAAACATATGTAAACATGAAAAGAAACAATAAAAGTATTTATTGAAAGGAATTTTTCAGGTCAATTGTCATCTTGAGACACTATTGCCAAACACATGGTCCACTATTAACTGTAACTACATTAAGCATTGCATGATTGTCCTGAATTATAATAAAAACAAAATAAATATCCATGAATTCATGAAGATATAAGTTAAGTGCTTGGTTGAATAAATAAACAAATGAGCTGGGTATGATGGAGCAAATCTGTAATCCAGGTCCTGAGGAGGAAGAGTCAGAAGCATTGCAGTTTGAGGTCGGAACAGGCAAGCAGTCAGTAAGATCCCATATCAGAAAACAAACCAGATGGTGGTACCTGCTTGTAATCCCAGCTACTAAGGAAGTGAAGATCACAGCCTAAGACTAGCCTGGGAGAACATGTGAGACCCTGTTGGAAATGAAACACATACACATACACAAACACACACACACATACACACACACACACACACACACACACACACAGAGCAAAAGCAAAGGAGAAGGGCATGCTCAAGTAGTAGAATGCTTGCTTAGTAAGTTTGAAGTCTAAGTTCAGTTTTCAATATTGTAAATAAATAACCAAACAAATAAATACCACATACATATATACATAAGTATATATATGTATATCTGTGTACATATAAACACACAGATATATGTATATGTATATTTGTATAATTATATATACACATATGTACATATGTATATGGTATATATATATATGTCTGCATATATATAAATGAGAGAAAGTATTCCTTGCATAAGAATTACAATCAATAAATGAAAATTAGCAACCTTCTTACATTTTCTATCACTATGCCAATAATTAAATTATCTTATAGGCAGATAGTTGTATAATCTTAAATGATTATCTTCAACATATTATTCATTACAGTGGTAGTTTTAACATATGCTCCTAATGTCTTGGCTATTCTTCCTTCCAGAAGGTACACTCTAATCTCTTCCCTTAAACATGAACTAGACTTAGTGACATATTATAAAAAAATGCAAAGAGAAAAAGTAACCTTTTCAGTGATGTGATTTTGCAAGTGATCAAAGCTAACATGCTGAGAGCAGGTGCTTTGATAATCAGATGAGAAGGCACTTCACTGTGGTGATATGCTTCCTCTAAATCAGAATCTTGACTACCCATAAGCAAATGTCAGACAAAGCCAATGAGAGGTACCAGCTAGTACCCATCCAGACTATCAAGGTCACAACACCCCATGAGGATGGGAAATGAGAGAGCAGGGAGGAATTGGAAAATAGGTTAAAATAAAAACAACAGTGAAACAAAGCCAGACTAAAGCTACCAGCACAACTATGTTTATCACAGCATTATTCACCATAGCTAAGATATGGAACCAATCCAGATGCCCCTCAGTAGATGAATGGATCTAGAAAATGTGGTATATCTATATACAATGGAATTCTATGCCTCCATCAGAAAGAATGACATTGCACCATTTGTTAGAAAATGGAAAGACTTAGAAAAAAAATATATTAAGTGAAGTAAGCCAGACTCAAAGAAACATAGATCCCATGGTTTCCCTTATCTGCAATAACTAGTATATGTCTAGGACAAGCAGAAGAGGTCAAAAGCTATATACATATGACCATATAACCTAATGCTAAGGAAATGAACCCCAAGATAGGGACACAAGAGGTTTTATCATTGTTGCTGTTCTTTTCAATGTACTTATAATGTACTATGTGATTTTTGTTGTTGTTGTTTCTTTGTATGTTCTTCCCCCATGGTACAACCCCTGCTGTCACTGTATTTGATTCCAGTGTTCTGCATCTTGTATATACATTTTTCTAATTTGGGGAGGGGAAGGGAAAATAACAAAATGCTGAAATAAGGATACAGGATGACCCATTGTAACAATGAGATGTGTAAGACAGTATGTTCAGTATGTTGATAACGAGCTTTATAACTTTGCAGGGGGTGGGGAATTGGGGAGTTGGGGAGGGAGGGGATGGTAGGGGGAAAAACAAAGGAGGGTGTAACAATGCTCTATAGGCTCTATGGTAGGGGAAAAACAAAGGAGAGTGTAAATGCTCTATGGACTCATTACCTTGCCCATGTAACTGTAACCCCTCTGTACAGTATCTTTACAATAAAAATATATTAAGAAAAATAAATAAATAAAAACAACTGTGATAGCTTTGATTAAACTGAAAAATAAAATTAGTAGGGGAAAATTTTGGAAAAACTTGAATAAAGTTTGATACTTATTTAATAGCATTGAAATCTGTTAATGGTTATTATATACTACATTAATTACATTATACAATTATTGGCTTTTTAATTTTGATAATTACATCAAAGTTAGGTAATATGTTAATAGAGGTATGGTGTATCACTAAACTCACTCTACTATCATTGCAATTCTTCTACATGTCCACCTCAAAACATGAGTTACTCAGAATCTTTTCATCTTCCTGGTATGGTGACCTCAAAGAATCCCACTGTGAAGTGATCCTTGGTACTTTAGAAAAATAACAGGGCAGCTGGGTGCCTGTGACTCACACCTGTAATCGTAATTACTCAGAGCCTGAGATATGAGGATCACAGTTCAAAGCCAGCCTGGGCAGGAAAGTCCATGAGACTCTTATCTCCAATTAACCAACAGAAAACCAGAGGTGGCACTATAGCTCAAGTGGTAGAGTACTAGCCTTGAGCTGAAGAGCTCAGGGACAGCACCCAGGCCCAGAGTTCAAGACCCACAACCGACAACAAACAACAGGGCAGCATGATTATGCCTACAGCTGGGAACAGGGATCCAGTCTCAGATGTGGGCATTCAGATGCGAACAGCTCTCTGCCACTCACAGCCAGCAGACCACACCCACAGCAAACAACTGAATCCTGCACAGCCCCAGCTTTGGAGAAGTCATAAATTTTTGTAGGCTTAAAATCCACAAAAACAAATGATTTCAATTCCATGTTAGAAAAATCAAGAGAAGAGAGTGATCAATTCAGTCTCTGGGTGTTCAGAAAGGATTCAGGAGAGAAGATTCGTAAGCTGGTGGGATCTTAAGTCACCAAGCATGGGCACCGATCCCTGCGCCCACTGTTTTATATTTGCCTCCTCTTATCCAACTAGTCAACCTCCAAATTTTGTTTTCATATTCTCTCCATTCGTCTTTCTGCTCCGCTCTGTTCCTGAAGTCACTGACATCAGGTGTGTGTCATTCCTACCTGCAAGTTGGAGCAGGATCCTAACAAAATTATTTGCCTCCCAGTCTCCATGCTGTCTCCCACAGGAGTGTCCTTAAATGAAAGGAATGATTTAATCATTAGTCCCCATGTAGTTATAAATGCCAACTACCTATCCAGTACTGGGTCCTGACCTTGCTTCAAACAATTCAATAACAATACTCAATAAATGTATCTGAAGGTGAAAGGACAAGGGGAAGAAGAAATGGAAGGGAATGGGGAAGAGGTAAGAGAAGAGTGTAAAATGTAGACTTACAAGACAAAAAGATAGTAAGTTTTGTGGAAGTGATCAGGAGACCTTCATAAAGATACATGAGGGATTCATGGACAGTGCTCTAGAAATGTTTAGGGCCAGAATGAAACACACGGAGAAAAACAAATGAACAAACAAAAACCCAGAAACTATGTCAAACCAAATCTATTTGCCCACTCCAAAGATAAGAAGAATCTAGATGCTTATGGAACAAACAGGCCCAGTTACTTGGAGAATATGGGAGATCAGAGCAGAAATGGTAAATTACACTTAGTTCATTTCTGTGAAATTGATTCCTTTGAGGCATAGTAGGAATTGGGTCTCTTCAAAGGAGCCATTATAGTAGGAATCTAAAACCTGGAACTCCTTGATCAATTTACCTTCAAAACACCAGACAATGGAATCCCTCAATACAACTACTTGTTAGCAAGTTTGTGAAGCTCTGTGTCAGTTATCTTCTCAAAAGTTGAATTAAATCCCTTCTATATACAAGTACCTGAAGAAGAGAGAAATGTTACCACAAAATGAACAACGTTTTATATGAATATACATGCATAACTCCAAGAGGTAACCTTCATTAGAGCTGTCAAATCTGCATATTCATTTTCCTTGGAAAAGACTTGGCTCTATACCAGCTGCATAGCTATCCAATCCTTGCGCTTTGATACACAGCTCTATTCATACCCTACCCTACACAGCTGTGCCTACACAAGTAATCCCTGTCTGACTAACAGGCAACAAGGGCTGAAATATGGCATGTCATAAAGTTCCATAAAGTACTTCCTGACTTATGAATTTTCATTCTTGCCCAATGTAAGATGACTGCTGAGCTCATTTGAAGCAGCACTGAACTCAAATAGAAGTTTCTAACTCAATATTTCTATCAAGATATAGCTCATTGCACATATGATAATAATGGTGTGTTTAAACATCATTGCAAAAGTTGAGTGTAATCAAGGTCTGGTTATCTTACTAATTCCTATGAAGACTTCTCAAAAGTGTGCAGTTTTATTATAGAGAAAATATGATCACACCCATGTACTTTTATTATACTATAGTATTAATGCAAATAGCACAAAAATAAATGAAAAGAAGAAAATCAGAGAGACTACTGGCTATACTTCATTTCAACATTCTCTGTTTACCACAATCCTTTTGGCACTGTGACATCCAAGAGTCCAAAGCAACGCTGTATTGTTACCTTGGCAATGAAAATAGACTCACACACCTTGCTTAGTAAAAAGTCCTAGTACACATCTTCCTCTAACTAGCCATGTTCTTGCTATTTACAGGGCTGAATGCCAAGCTGAAATTTACTCCTTTATCTTTACGTAAATGTTTATAAATGTTACACATTTTAAACATAAATTCTTTAAAATAATTCTTAAACATAAATACTTTAAAATAATTCTTATGTAAAAAATCATTTTTAGAATACAGATTATTTTCTAATTATCAACAACCCAACAAAAAACCCACCAATTGGTATAATCCACAAATCAGTATCAAATTGAAACTGCAAAAATTGTCCTGTTTCTGGGACAAATATAATATCCATCTTAGTAAACAAGAGAACATTAGAATTAAAAGGCATTTTGAGAAATCTTACATGTCAGCTCTGGCCACAGCAGACAGTCACTCAGTGTAGGGAAAGCAGGTAAAAAAATTAAAATACAATGTCCTCAGCTCCCGCCATTGGACAAAAGTATACTTGAAACATCTCAGTAAAATTAGCCTATCCTACTATAAGGTAGCTATTTTGAATTTTGCGTGGCAATTGAGTTCAGTTGTTATCACTAGGATTTTTTGCTATGAACAAACTTGTAATCTTTATTTCTATAAAAGTCACCAAATTCATGATTTATTTTCCCTCCCTCTCTCCCTCCCTTCCTCCCTCCTTTCCTTCCTTTCTTCCTTTCTTCCTTTCTTTCTCTTCCTTATCCTTCCTTCCTTCCTTCCTTCCTTCCTTCCTTCCTTCCTTCCTTCCTTTCTTTCTTTCTTTCTTTCTTTCTTTCTTCTTCCTTCCTTCTCTCCCTCACTCTTAATTTCTTTAATTTCTTAATTTATTTTCTTCCCTCTCTCCCTCCTTCCTCCCTCCCTTCCTTCCTTCTTTCCCTTCTGTGCTATGGTAAAAATTTCATACCTTGAGCTGGACACAGGTTGCTCATACCTATAATCCTAGCTATGCAGGAAGCTAAGACCTAAGGGTTGCAGTTCAAAGCTAACCTGAGCAGGAAAATCCATGAGATTCTTCAATCAACAACAAGAAAAAGGAAGGAAGGAAGGAAGGAAGGAGGGAAGGAAGGAAGGAAGGAAGGAAGGAAGGAAGGAAGGAAGGAAGGAAGGAAGGCAGAAGTAAAGCTGTGGCTCAAATGACAGAGCACCAGACTTGAGTGATAATGCTAAGAAATAACACCCAGGCCCTTAGTTGAAGCCACAGTGCACACATACAAATAATGATGATGATGATAATAATAATCCAATAGTCTGAAGTAAGAGAGATAATGGAGGAATGCCTACTTTGATGATCCAAAGGAAAAATGGTTTTTCTAACTTTCAGTCTTCATGGTGTACGAGGGGGAAGTATACAAAGAGAAGCTGGGTTAGTTTTCTGAGGTCATATGACTTGATGTCGTTAGGTCTAGAAGCTAAGTGGTCAAGAACTGAGCAGCAGCTCCTGAGAGTTCACTACCACAGAACATAAACCCAGATAGAATATTTGGCAAGGAGCCGGGCACCAATGGCTCATGCCTGTAATCCTAGATACTCAGGAGGCTGAGATCTGAGGATCTCGAATCAAAGGCAGCCTGGGCAGCTAAAGTGCGTGAAACTCTTACCTCCAATTAACCACCAGAAAACTCTAACTGGTGCTGTGGCTCAAGTGGTAGACCTATTGCCTTGAGATGAAGAGCTCAGGGACAGTACCCAGGCCCAGAGTTCAAGCCCCATGACTGACAAACAAAACAGAATATTTTGCAAGGATAACACATGGTAGAGTGATAGGAGAAGCACTACACTGCTTCCTGTCAGATGACCTACTTTAACTATAATCATAGTAATAATTGTTATAGGAACACTGTGATTGTCATTTTAATTTTCATGACAACTCAGTAACTTAATTGGCAGTCAATTTCCACTTTACTGATGAGGAGACTCAAGCATAAAGTTGCTAAACCAAAATCATACAGTAGTTAGTATTGCTGATCTGTGACACTTACTGACTGGGTTACTTAACATGACAAAACTACTGCTTCACCAAAACAATATGAGGACTAAACTCTCAATAAATTGAAAGGATACAAATGGAAGGAATGCTGCTGCCTTCTTTGTAACCATTTTCCTAGAGAACACCTACCACCTATTATCTTTGTGTCCTTTTGTATATAAGAATTTTTGTGAACCTGGTAAAACCAAAAGACAATACAAAAATTGCTGATTGTTATTTCTTTTCAAGAGATATTATCCCATCCCCACTACTAATGGTGTTTGAGCCCTTGAAGAAATAAATTCTAGAGTCTGTCTGCATTCTGTGTCCCTCATGAGCTAGGATGGACAAGTAGGACATTGGTCTATGCTTCTACACAACTGTGACCAGTGATACTTGAAGAGAAAGGAGCAGAGTTGAGCAGGAAAACTGTAGACATCATGCTTTTAAAAAGCCCAATTTCAAGAAAAAGGAACAATTGTGAGAAAACGCAAACCAAATGATAATCATCTCCAAGTCCACAGTATCCATGCTATGAAAGTAAATCCTAGCTGGGCGCTGGTGGCTCACGCCTGTAATCCTAGCTACTCAGGAGGCTGAGATCTGAGAATCGCGGTTCAAAGCCAGCCCGGGCAGGAGAGACCGTGAGACTCTTATCTCCAATAAACCAGCAGAAAACCGGAAGTGGCGCTGTAGCTCAAGTGGTACAGAGCTCGCTTTGAGCTGAAGAGCTGAGGGACAGTGCCCAGGCCCAGAGTTCAAGCCCCACGACCGACCAAAAAAAAAAAAAAAAAAGAAAGGAAGTAAATCCTCAGAGAAAAAAGCAATGAGACATTTGTAACTGCAGAACAATGCTATTCCTTCAGCTGATACCAGTGAACATCGGAAGGAATGATAAAGAGATCACATCTCTTCTCTGTCGGACTCTAATCTAGCTGGAGTGGAAGGGCTTGCTCACTCTTAAACTGACAGAGCCCTCCCTTGTTGGAAGCATGCCTTTTACAAAGCTGCCAGTAGCTTCCAACTTGAGTTAGTGATAGGAGGAGATTCAAACACAGCTCGGATTCTCTTCCTGATTACCCACTCCCATGAGTACCAGGGCTTTGTTCACTTACCTTGCTTGCTTTGCTGGTGCTCTTGAGCCATACCTCCACCCTGGCTTTTAGGTAGTTAATGGGAGATGGAATGTCTTGGAACTTTCTGCCCAGACTTCCAGATCCTCAGATCTCAGATGTAGAATTTTATGCTAGAACTGGCAGATACTCAGATCTCAGCCTGCTGAATAGCTATATAATAGGCATGAGCCACCAGTACCCAGTTCTCCTTCTGTTATTCTATGTGCTGCCACACTCAGGTTCTACCTAAGAAATGGGTGTCTAAGATGGATCCTGGGTGGGAGACTTAACCATATTATTGGGTATCCATCCATGGGAATTTAAGAACCAAGCTATTCTACAATTAAGAAGGGCAAACATTGACATTTATGTTTTTAACATCTACCAGTGAATGCTTGAAAATTTTGGCAGTTGTGTAATTCACATGCATACAAATTTGTCTTGAAAAAATTTCCTGAAATAGATGAGGAATGAGATGCCTGACCAACACTTCCACAGCTCTGCCCATTACTAACACCCTTGTTAGAGATTCTCACGAAATCATTCTACCATTACACACTTTCAGGGGAGAAAATGGCCAACTTGTAGTAGACATCTTCAATTCAGTAAGTGTGAAAAGCATGGCAAAGTGTTTGAGGAAACAAATGACTTTCAGATAAATCAGGTCAAACCAAAATCATAAGTCTGCTGTGTCCATAGTTGAGAATTTGAACTTAATGAAGTTCAGAGAGAAACCTTATGAATGTCTGGTATATGGTAATATCATAAATCAAATGATGTCTTTCAGAATGAATAGCCTTATACTGTGTTTTTGAACACAGCAGCAGGAGTTAACTATCCTTCTACACACACACACACACACACACACACACACACACACACACACACACACACACACACGGCAGCAGGACACAGCAGTAAGGAACCACATAGAATGCATGCTGGTGGAACAGCAATATATGCATTCTTTTGCTCACAAACACCTGATGTGTCTGTGTCATAGTTCCATACCTCAACCCAGGTAGTTACAGAACACACACACTTCTGTGCTCCGTGAATATTGATGCCATGTGATTTCTATATGCCAAGGAGCAATGTTATCAGCTATGCAAAATTTGTTTTTTTTTATCTGACAATACAGACTTGCATTTTTTTCATAGACTACCTCAATATCTATGATTTATTTCCTTAGTTAATTTAGAAAGAGGATGTGGTATATATATATATATATAGATATATATATATATATACACACACACACACACACACACACACACACACACACACACACACACACACACAATGGAATTCTATGCCTCCATCAGAAAAAAATGACATCACTCCATTTGTTAGGAAATGGAAAGACTTGGAGAAAATTATATTAAGTGAAATAAGCCAGGCCCAAAGAAACATAGGTCCCATGGTCTCCCTTATTTGCAATAACTAGTATATGTCTGGGACAAGCAGAAAAGTTCAGATAAGATGATGTTAAGCGAAATGAACCCCAAGATAGGGACACAAGTGGTTTTTTTCTTCCTTGCTATTGTTTCTAACATATTTATAAAGTACCATGTGATTTTTTTTGTTGCTTTGTATTCCCTCCCCCATGGTATAACCCCTGTTTTTACTGTATTTGATGTTGGTATAATTTGGGGAGAGAAAGGGATAAAATAAAGTGTTTAAATAGGGATACCGATTGACCATTGCAACAATGAGATGTACAAGATGCTATGTTGAAAAATGAACTGTACAATTTAGGCAGGCGGGGGGGGGGGGTGTAGCTGAGGAGGTGGGAGGGAAGGGATGGTAGGGGAAAAACAAAGGAGGAGGCAACAATGCTGGGTAAGAAATGTACTCATTACCTTGCTCATGTAACTGTAAACCCTCTGTACAGTAAATAAAAAACGTATTTTTTTTTAAAAAGACAGAGGATGCATACTTATCTCAAGCTTTACATAAGAGCCTCAACCTGATATCTTCTGAATACAGAGACATAAAAAATAAATCATCCGGGGCTGGGAAAGTGGCTCAGTGGTAGAGCGCTTGCCTTGCATGCCTGAGGCCCTGGGTTTGATTCCTCAGCACCACATAAGAAAAAAGAAAAAAGCCAGAAGTGGCGCTGTGGCTCAAGGGATAGAGCGCTAGCCTTGAGCTGAAGAGCTGAGGGACAGCGCCCAGGCCCAGAGTTCAGGCCCCACGACTGGACCAAAAAAAAAAAAAGTCATCCATCTTTGTGGGCACTAAGAGTCTCCTTCTAAACAGTGGGAAGTGACTATTAAATGACTTTCCCTTTAACCTCTATGTCACTAATAAGAAGGAGAGTTATATCCAGAAAAACTGAAGTATGCCCTTTCCTCAGAACCCTTTGTCCCATTCACAAAATGAGTGCAT
Source organism: Dipodomys spectabilis (assembly GCF_019054845.1). NCBI lineage: Eukaryota > Metazoa > Chordata > Mammalia > Rodentia > Heteromyidae > Dipodomys > Dipodomys spectabilis. The sequence goes on from NW_024870876.1 coordinate 1,283,913, forward strand.
TTTTACTTTATGTGTTTACTATGTAAATTTGGGTGTGTGTGCTGGTCCTGAGGCTTAAACTCTGGGTCTGGGCATTCTCCCAGCATTTTTGCTCAAGACTAGTGCTCTACTACTTGAGCCACAGTTCCACTTCTTTTTCTTTTTTCATTTGTTGTGGGGTTTTGGTTTGTTTGTTGTTGTTGTTTTAATTGGTAGTTAACTGGAGATCAGAGTCTCATGGACTTTCCTGCCTGGGCTAGAGGCAGATCTTAGCCCTCAGACGATTGATTGATTGATTGATTGATTGATTGTAAAGGTGATGAACAGGGGGTTTACAGTTTCAAAAGTACTGTAATGAATGTTTTTTAAACACTGTTACTGCCTCCCTCATTTTCTCCTGATTACCACCCTCACTCCCGTATCCCCCCAAGTTGTAAAGTTCATTTCCAATGTAGTGTCTAGTGAAAATCATTGTTGCATTAGTTCATCCATTGTCCTGCAGATACTGTGATTCCCTTTCCCTTCCACAGATCATACAAGACAAAGGGTACAGAAAACTAAAACAGAAAGAAAAATAGAAATAACTGCATACAGGATATAGACCTCTGTTTCTAATGCCTCTTGAGTAACTAGTATTACAGGTGTGAGCCATTGGTACCGAGCCTTATTTAAGTATTTTTACACACTGGTATAGTTCTTCTCACCTATAAGCAACTCGAGATAGATAATTTTTTCACAAGTAGAATGTATAATAGAACTTAATCTAGCAGGGTGAGTGAAATTGAAATCTAAGGATCACAGTTTGAAACCAGCTTAGTTAGGAAAACCAGTCTATGAGACTTTTATCTCCAACTAATCAGTAAAAAACCAGAACTGGAGGCATGGCTCAAGTATGCTGTGAGTAGAGAAAGTGAGAGCAGAAGGCCCTAGATTTAAGCCCTAGTACACACCACATAACCAAGCATAATGCTTTACTTTGTCCTAGCAGAACTGATATTCTTTGTTGAATCTATCTATGCAGCACTGGCCTCCTTGCTAAAAGCTGAAATTCTAGACAGGATGCAATTTCTTTGTGACACAAGAATCCTGCCACAATTCTAAAGATGTAGCCAAGTGTTTCAAAACGTGTTCTTCTGTTGTTGGAGAACCAAGCATCTATATTGATTGTATCAGCAGAAATTTCCAATCACAAAGGTGGGCCTTTAAAATTGTAGTCACATTAATTTGTCAAGTGGCTGCATCTCTCAAGCATGGCACTAGCACTCTGGAAGCATAAATTTGTATTATTCATAATTTGTTTATGTTGACTCCATAGCAATAAAAATGTTGTATCTGAAACATCTATCTGACAAAGCCAATTTCTATGACAGCTTTGAGTTGCAAAAACCTAAGTCTCTCATTGGTATGTCTTCAAAGCCTCTTCAACTATCAGGTGAGAGTTTGCTTTTAAGCATCTCGTTATTGACAATGGACCAAATCTCATATAGATGATAATAATGTTCAAATGCTGTCTTTGGACTGTACCCTGAGCAGAATACAATAACATCTTACCACTTGTTATTTTGAATCAGACCATTTTACATTTGTGTGTGTGCATGTGTGCATGTGTATGTATAACAGTCCAATCATGAAAGTATTTTTTCCCATATCACCACTAAACGATTTATTGCCTTAGTCACCTCTGGCTTTGATGTCTTCTCTTTGGAGGAATTTAAAACTCCTAACGAGATTCTGGAGAACAGCCTGAGACAAACAGGGCATGACATGAGATCAATAATGCTATGTCAGATGCTGCTCTGTGAAACGTTTCTCACGCTTCTGAATTCATCCCATCTTAAGCCTCTTTCATGACAAACCATCCCTGAATGATCTTAAACTGTGGCAAGATTATCCTGTCAACTAAGAGACTGGAGACACTCACTGCTTCAACCTCCTGATAAACGGGATGGAAGAGGAAGAGGACAAAGGGCCAGGACCTTCTCACCTTCACCTATGGACTGCCTAACACCTTAGCATAAGGCATCATTTGATCTTAGATTAAGGGTAGTAGTGAATAACCTAAAATCACAGGACACTTATTCTATTGAATTTTACACATTCAATTTCAAGCACTGTGGAATTCTTTATGTACTGTGCAAGGCCCTGGGCACTCCAAGATTCAGGAGATGTGAGTCCCACTCTTTTCTAGTGTAAACAGTATCTTTGGGTTGTTTGAAAGGAGCAACAAGCTTTACTCATCTTTAAGGTCAGGAAAAAAATAATTTGTACAATTGTTTTTACTCTAAATAGAAACTGACCTATAAAAGGTAGGTTGGCTGATCTCTTAGGATGATAGGTTTATGCATGAAGTCTATAAAAAAGATTTTTACTGTCCTCATTGTTAAAAAAAATTACCTGACATGAAAAATGGAGCCTGTCATTGGACCCAAGAATTAGCATTCTTGGTGGTATGCTTTATAACATCAAACATTTTGAAGAAAGTCTTGTGCCTGGCTTTACAATTGATCTATATTAATTCAACAAATATACATCTGTTCTATGATATGCAATATAAATAATATAGTATCTAATATTATATATCAAATATGATATATATCATCTATATAGCATTGATATATATCATCTGAATTATATCATATATTATAAGAAGAATAGATAATATATAATCTTTTATATTATATAGAGACCATATATAGATAATATAGAGAGAGAGAGAGACAAATAAGCAACTATATATTACAATGTACTAGGCAGTGGTTTATGAAAGGAAGCACTTTGGGAATGAAAGTCAGCTTGTCATGAAAAGATCAGAAACTAAGCTAGATAAGTAGTGGAGAAGGGAGGCAAAGAGAAAGAACACAAACAAGCTAAAACATGGCACAGTGTTACATGTTTTAGAGTGTACATATGTTGGAATTACTGTTACATCAAGTATAAGACACTGGGAGGAGAATACTTAGAAGTCAGGCTAGAGAAGAAAGAAGATCTTTTTCCTGAATGTGCCCTGTGAAGTTAGTATATTGTATGTGCAGTTCCTAATGGCAGCAGCAGTGGGAGGTGGAACCATTAAGAAGCAGATGCCATAAGGAAGTCAGTGAACTAATGTCTACTGCTGAAGTTGGTTAGTTTATTGTTAAAGGAGGGTTTCTGAGGAAAGGAACCCATGTATTCTCCTCAACATGTCAGTACATCATGAGTACAATGGATCTTCATCAATGTTACCTCTCCTATCATTCTCCCCTTTCTCTCCCACTCCTAACTATCCCCTCAAACTACTTATTCCATTTCACATATAGACATTGAATATTATCACTGTTTTTGCCCACATCCCCTCTCTCCATTTGCCTGCTCCTTGTGCTTTCTTCAACCTCCCACTTTGACAACACATGGTTTAGCTTCCTGGTACTCATTTGTTACAGCATTGGAATTCGCTCCATGTATACTATACTTTAGTCAATCTGTTTGTGTAGATGCCTGATGTGTTCACTCTTGATATTTCACTTGTCAACATGGAATTAAAAAGCTAGAAGTCCCTTGACAGATGTAAGACTTAAAAAAAATACTTTATTGTTATTATAGAGGTAATGTTCAGAGGTTACATTTACACGAGTCAGGTAATGAGTACATTTCCTTTTGTGTAGTGTCATCTGTTCCCTCACTTTCTCCCAGTCCCCCCTCCCATCTCCACCCATGAGTATATAGATCACTTCCATCAATGTCTAGTGTGCTCTATTTTTGTACTATTTCACCCTTTTCCCTAGAATTCTGTGCCCCCTCAGATAGAGACGTAAGACTTTTAACCTTGGACCTTCTGCCTCCAGAACTATAAGAAATAAAACCTTTGTATGAATTAACCAATCTTGAGTATTCTGATATAGAAGCAAAAGAAAAAAAGAAAAAGAAAAAGAAAAAAAGACTAAGACAAAAAACAGCAAGGAATATTTACCGCTTCTGTGGGACCTTCTAGAAATGGATCTTAGTGTGTTCATAATTTACCTATTTATTCTTCAGCACAGTTAGGAGTAGGACATACTGGGAGGAAGATGTTACATATAAACATCTATCAGCAGGGAAAGAGGTTATCGAGAAGAACAGTTACCCAAGAGGTTATTAAGTGAGCATTTAATGTAATACAAATAACAAAAGAAGTTGCTCTAGCTGCAAAGTTGGTGTAAAAGCAACACAGATATCTTTCCCTGCTGCCATGATAAATAAATACAATCCAGGGTCAATCCAACTAACAGCCTCCCAGAATAAATGAAACCTCAAATACTTCCCATAAATTGCTGAAATCCCACATGAAAACATTTTATCTCTAGCCTTTCCTGTTTGGAACATGTCACAGATTTTCCAGAGACAATAATTATGAGAGAAAATGGTAATTTTTCTCTATGAATTGTATGTTTGTGTGTGTATGTGAAATATATGCACTATTTTAAGTTTGGCTTCTCTCTTTGCTCTTATGTACAAACAAGGTGTTTTTTCCTTCCTTAAATACTTAAGGTGTTTTTTCCTTCCTTAAATACTTTTGACTCTGAGTCTTTGCATTTTTACTGTAATAAAGATGAGACTTTTAAAAATTCTCTAATTTCCTACATGTGTTTTCAGGTATATATTTTGTTTGTAGAAGGAAACTGAAAGGATACAGAAAAGAATACTAAAATTGTTATCAGATGGAAACCAGATGGATGGGGCAGGATTTTCACATTGGATTGAGCTGTGAATCATGGAAATATTTAGTATATTTTAAAATAAAGTATTGGGTTTTTTTTTTCCATTTGGGAGATGAAGAAATTGTGGCAGAGCAACAATAGTTGACTTCCTGAGGCCTTCATCTTATAAGACCAAGGACTGATGGAGAATTTTGATGAGGGGACAGCAAATGCACTATTATTTAAAAAAAAAAAAAAACAGAAGCAACAGAAAGAGAATGAATTGGAAAAGCAGGAAATGGAGACAAGAATACCAGCCAGTGAGTGACCACCACAGCCCAGATGATGTGTACAGGCCAGAGGTTATGACTCAGGAATTCCAGGTAGAGAGCAGGGAAGACAGTGCAGGAGTCCTGGACGGTAATGCTAAACCTCAACTTATGACTCAGCTGACAGATAAAGGGAAAGTGGAGTGTAGGGCCATTTCTGGATCTGTGGTTAACAGAGAACAAGTTATAGGGTGTAAGGTTGAGATTTGAGTCACATTAGGACTTACAAGAAAGGAAAACACAAGGAAATCACTGTATAAATGACAAAGGGACTCTATGGAGTAAGAATTAGGTATCCATTCTGTTCATGAAACTGCGGAGCTCCTGAGCTGCTGAGAAAGTTTCCAAAGCTTGAAAATGGTGCTGTATCAGAAAGTGTAGACACGGGCCTTGAATGAAAAAGCACAGGGACAGCAAACACCAAAGCTGTTAAACATATTATTTGCTTGCCCATCCCAGGTCCCATCTTCCCTCCTTTCACTCCACCTTCCACATGTGAGGTCAAGCCCTGGTACAACACCTCCCCCACCACACACACATATAAAAGAAATATGAAAATGGATTTAGAAAAGAAGGGAAATTACCTTATTGAAGTATAAAAGAGTAAGTTACTTTAATAACTCAAGATTGATGCAACATTATAAAATGGTAGATTAATAAATGTTAAACTGGGGTCAAGAGAAGTTAGATCATTTTATTCTTATAAGAATCAATATAGGTTAGCAGTAGAGTATGAACTCCTTGCACTTTTTTTAATTAGACTTTCTTAGCTACCTAAATATACTTATTAAAGTTTTACACATAAATTAAGAATAGAATATATTCTGGTTGAAGATCTACAACTCTCAGTTTTAAATTAACTGGAAAAAAAGGAGCTTAATACCACTCTCTCTGAAATCAATGCAGTGTAGTTGAGTGGAACACAGGGGGAAATTAAGTAATTTTGTACACTTGTTTGTGACCACAAAAAGAAAGTTTTGCCTCTTTTGGGTAGCCACAATATTATGAAGGTTTTGTCAAAGGGCCAGCTTTGTTCAGCTGGTATTGTGTTGGAAATGGGACATAAAACACAGAAATCCTCAAAGAAGTAACGAGTTGGTATCCCTCTGTGACGCTGGACTTATTACTTTCATATTGGCTCCAGCATTTACTGTTCAAATTCAGTCTTTGCAAGGGATGAAACCACTGATGGAAGTTATTGCCAGGCTGCCTGTCCTTCCTGTCCTCTTCCCATAGTGAGTACTGGAAACAGGATAGTTAGAAACTACCACTGGCAGAAAGGCTCACAAAACTACAGAACCCTGTCTAGCAAAGGGGTAATGGGAAAAAATAGAGAAGTTTTATATTTAAAACTATATATAAAAATATTATCAGTGGGACACCAGTGGCTCACGCCTGTAATCCTAGCTACTCAGGAAGCTGAGATCTGAGGATTGCGGGTCAAAGCCAGCCTGGGCAGAAAAGTCCATGAGACTCTTCTCGCTAATAAACCACCAGAAAACCAGAAATGGCACTGTGGCTCAAGTGGTAGAGCACTAGGCTTGAGCTGAAGATCTGAGGGATAATGCTCAGGCCCAGATTTCAAGCCCTGCAATGGATCAAAATATATATACATATACATATATATATCAAGTGGATGTTGATAAAAGATCTTGGGATTGTGTAAACATTTCAGAGCATAGGTTTAAAACCTAGTTGTTCTTTAAAAGTTACTCTGTAGTGTATGAAAGAATAAAAACTGGACCAGGAAATAGTTTTGAAGAAATATCATTTGCAAAATGCTCATTAAGATGAGGGCTATGAAATGGGCAGTTTGTTAGGGCGATTCCACAGGGCTGCAAGTTATCAGCTGACTGGATACAGATAAATGGTAGATTCAGTGTGCTCACTGCATACACTTTTGAGTAAATTACCATACTTTTGTTTGCATAGTAAAGGAAAAACGTCTAAAATGTCATACTCCTGTGAAGGAAGAAAGGGTGATGATCAAGGAAAAGCTAAGAAGATGACAAGAAACTCCCCTAAAAGTATCACCATGATCTGTGAAAAAATCATTACCATGATTTTGATCAAAGATATATTAAACAGGCTTAAAACTCAAAATCAACAACAAAGTAAACAAAAGTAAAGAAATACATGACACAAGGCTCAGTGGAAACATACCAGGACATCTTCAATTTCCCAGATGATAGTCAAGATCACCTATTATAGTTCATTATAATTGCAGAGCAAAATTTCCTCAATGACTTACCTGACTCAGAAAAATAGAATACCACAAAGCAGGAGAATAAACAGAAGTAGAAAAATAGATTCATTTAAAAATTATTATAGAGGTATAACCTATCAGCATTTCATGTCATTTAGAGTAAAACAGCAGAATGAAGATACACACACAACACACACACACACACACACACACACACACACTCACACACTCACACACACTCTCACACACATACAGTATTGGATTAATTCATCTTCTCCATCTAAACCTCCCATTCTGAGCTACAGTTACTGGAGTCCACTCTAGTAGCTAATTCATATAATCCTAGTTACTTGGGACTAACAAGGAGAAGGCTAACAATGAGGCTCACAAGGAGAAAATTTATTTCCAAGGCAGCTCCAGGTGTAAAAGTCCATAAAATGTCATCTCACGTGGGGGATGCTAGATATTGTAGTACATGCCTGTCATCCTAGTAATGATGGTAAGAATAAAATAGGTAGATCGCCACCCAGGTACACACCCAGGCGGGGAGATACCTTGTTATCTCTCCAACAATAAAACAGGGCTGAAGGGATGATTCAACAGTAAAGCACCTGCCTAATAAATGCAGGGCTCTGAGTTCAAATCCCAGTACCCTCTGTACAGCATTTTTACAATAAAAAACATACAAAAAAAGAAATGTGGTATACATACAATGGAATTCTCTATGCTTCTATTAGAAAGAATGACATCGCCCAATTGTGAGGAAATGGAAAGACTTGGAAAAATCATATTAAGTGAAGTAAGCCAGACTCAAAGAAAAATAGGCCCCATGATTTCCCTCATTTGTAATAATTAATGTATGTCTAGGGTATTCCTAGCGGATAAGAAGAATAGCTCAACAGCTATGTACATATGACCATATAAGATGGTGCTAAGCAAAATGAACTCCAAGACATGGAAGCAGAAGTGTTTTCTGTTGTTGTTTTTAATGTACTATGTGATTTCTTTTTTCTTTTGTGTTTTCCCTATGGTTTATCCCCTGTTATCACTGTATTTGATTTTGGTACCTTGGGTATTGTGTATATGCTTATTTGAATTAAGGAAGGGAGAGGGAACAACAAAATGCAGAGAAAAGGACAAAGGGAAAATTATGCGATAGCGATACTTACAAAACAATATGTTGGAAATGAATTGTATAACTTGTGGGGGGACTGGGGGAGAGGAAAAGTGGGAGAAAAATTAGGGAGGGTGAAACAAGTTTGATAAGAAATTTACTCACTACCTTATTTATGTAACGCTAACCCCTTTGTATATCACCTTGACAATGAAATTAAATTAAAAAAAAAGAAATTGTGATCCTCAGATCTCAGCCTTCTAAGTAACTAGGATTATAAGCATGAACCATTAGCACCCAGCAGACTAACTTTTATATCTGTAGTATAGGATATCATTGGGTACACATTTCAAACATTTTATTAGCATATATTAAGAGTACAAAGAGGTTTCATTACGGCATTTCCATATAAGTAGATAATATTCCCCGATCAAATTCATAGCCTCCAGCACTCCCTCTTTTTTTTTCCTTCCCTCACTTAAAACAATTTCAACAGGTCTCATTATTTTAACTTTATACATGTACGTAAAGTATTTGATCCATATCTATCCTATCTATTCCCCCTCCCTCGCCCAACATTACTCACACTGTCATCCATTTTAAAATATGTATTAATTGCTCAAATGGGTTTCATCATGGTATTTTGCTGGTGATTATATTGTACTTTAATCAGATTCATTCCCTCTGTTACTCTTTCTTTGTTCTCAACTGTTGTATTAGTGAACAGCTTTCGGTGAATCTCATTATGTCATCTTCATACATAAAGTCAATATACTTCAACATTATGTGTCTTCTTAGGACATATTTTTCAATAAATGAATGGTTTTTTCCCTCTAATAACTCAGGCTACACGTCTCATCTTGGTCTAACTAGCCAGTCTCCACATGCTTTATTGGTCAATTGAGGGAGCTATACGTTCTTTTTGTTTTTTGGGGGGAGGTCTGGTCATGGGGCCTGAACTCTGGGCTTGGGCACTGTCCCTCAGCTCTTCAGCTCAAGGCTAGCGCTCTACCACTTGAGCCACAGCGCCACTTCCGGCTTTTTTCTTTTTGCTTATGTGGTGCTGAGGAATCAAACCCAGGGCCTCAGGCATGCAAGGCAAGCGCTCTACCACTGAGCCACCTTCCCAGCCCACTATAAGTTCTTTGTAGATTGAAGGTCCAGTTAGCCACAAGATTACCACAGTTTCCATATATAATGGAAAAAGGAACAAAGACACCCTCTTTGGCCAAACACAACAGAGACAACTGGATAGTTTGATTGTTAATATCTAACCAATTTAGTTGCCTTCTCTTGTGTGAGAGACAGCCAAATTCACTGACTTCACTACATGTGTGTCCGACTCCCATCCATTTTTTCAAAGTAATGTCAGAAGTCATTTATGAACATATCACACTTGACCCAGAATTAGAAATATATGTAAAGGACAAAAATAGAAATTATATAGGCTCAGTGTAATGAGTCTGATTACTTTCATTTAGTGTAAGAGGCCTTGTGAATTAACTAAAACTCACTCACATTTGTATCTGTGCTTTTTTGACCAGAGCTATACATATCACTGAAGACAGCTGAAGATGTACTGAAGTACTGTCTTCCCATGGCTACTACACTTAAATCTCCCTTCTCTGAACTTCACCAGGCTTATTTATTTTACATTTAGGTGCAAGTAGATGGAGTAACGGGAGTCTAGGACTTTGGGCCTGGGATCTAAAAACCCAGTTTCACTAGGAAGCAATTGAGTACCCTTACTGATGGGATGTTCTGAGAGAAGTATTGTTAGGTGAAGCTGTCATTGTCCAAACATCATAGTATACCTATAAAACTAAGATGCCACAATGTCGCTAGGTGACCCACTATTATACATGCAGCCCACTGCTGACCAAAGCATCATTACATAGCCCCTGACAACACAAACATTTTAGTACCTTTGCTTTCTACTAACTCTGTCTCTCAATGACTGTATTTCAGATGAAAAACTCTTCGTGGAAATCAATTATAATACAAAAATTGTCAGAGATTAGAAATCTACAAGTATCTCCTATATTATTGCAAACATATTTCCTGATATTTACTAATTAGTATTTGCCAAAATTTTAGACAAAGTATTCATGTAAAATTAACTTACTTGTTAGTACTGGCAATTAATATTTTGTAACATTAAAAATGTTAACAGTTACAAATACTAATAGTGAATAACATGCATGAAGGTCATTATTTGGTCAAAGAAAGATCTTAAAATAGCTGGCATTTTGATTAGCCCTGATTCCTCTTTTGTCTCCTTTACATGGCTTCATTAACACACCTCTAACATGTCATTAGTCTTACATTGAGAAGCTCTTACAAATCAGCTCTCTAATTTCAAATAAAGACCAGTTAAGCAACTTGGCCTCTTTATCCCAAAGGAACTCTTGGAAAGAATATTGAATTTTCATTGTTGCATCTTCTATGGGACCTGCCCATGTTCCCTCCCACGGCCATCCTACTTCCTTTCTGCTGATGGGCCATAATCTCTCAGATTTTGTTTTTTGACAAGAAATTGCCACCTTGCCTCTGAATGGATTCAGACATTGGCCCTGAATCCCAGACCTGAAGGACACAGAGTCAACAGAGGACACAGAGTCAACATTACTCTTCTGATATGAAAAAAGTCATTTGTCTTTCACCTGAGCATTGAAGAAAGCACACTAACTTGCATTGGAATAAAATTTTGAAAAAGAGAATGGTATATCTCTCATACATGGATCCAGTTTGGCTCATTTGTATTCTCTTAGTATCCTCTGTAAACTTCACATAAAACCAAGGGTAGAAATTTTCCAGTACTCTTCTTCAGTGTGTCCTGATGCAGCCATCTCAGGAATGGCCACGTGGGCATTGCTGCTGCCTTCAGGCATGACCCTCAGGGGAAAAAAAAAGACTTCCTACATATTTTCCTGGACAACGTAATGTCTAGGACATGGTGCTCACAGCCATGGAGACCATCCCAGGGCAAAGAATCCATCTCTGTGCTTATGGTATTTACACTTTACTTTTAGGATCCGCTAACAAAACTGGGATTTGAATTTGTTAGAGGTAGGACCTCCGATTATATGCAAGTCATTTTTACCCAGCAGTCATCTCCTTCACCAAGAAGCAGTGACTGACACATTCTGCCATCCAGGAGAGTAATGAGTGTGAGGGGACCGCGTGTATGGTGGCAGGAGTGGGGGGGGGGGTGTTGGAGGAGCCATGTGTCCTACCAGACCAGTATGCTGGGTAAAACCCCATGAGAGAAGTCTGGGACTGTTGTCTAATAGAAAAGATAGGAGTTTCAGCTAAAAGTTGTGCTCAACTAAAAGTGAGAGAGCCTCCTGAAGTAAATGTAAGTGTGTGTGGAGGTGAGGGGTGTCTGTGTCTGTCTGTGTGTATGACATGTAAAATAGTTCCCATAATTCTCTGTTCCAAGCCGGACAATGGACACCTGAACTTGTGGGTAGTCGCAACTCTGTGTCCCAACCCTATGCATATATACAAACATGCTTCCACCCACATAGATGATGTCTTCATCATAAAACTAAACACTTACTTGCAGTTTGAGGCAAGACACCAAAAATAACATGAATTTCTTTGCCTTTTTCACAATTCCATCAACAGAAGATTGGTTTTTAGAGTGGATCTCAGCCACTTCAGTTTGTGGCTTTTTTCATTCCTCATTAGGCCAATAATTTCCACCTCTTCACTTACAAGAACTTCTTTACAGCCTTGTTCTGGTCTCAGAATAACTAGATTCTCTACTTTTGTGCTTTGGGGTCATTAGTAAGTAAATGAGGACTATGGAAATACTTTAGCTCTACCACAGTCAGCTGATGCCCAAGTTGCTGAATGGCTAATACCATATGTGGTGTGGCGATGCATGATTCTTGGCATGGGTACTATGAAAGGAGATAGTATTAAGATTTTTCATGGTATTCAAGCTGACCTAAAATTCATGATTTGTTAGTTCCTTTAACTTTATATTTAGTATTTTCAGAGGGCATTAGGTAACTAGAAAGGTGCAAAGCAAATCCTCATATGAGAGATGGGTAAGTGATGTGTATAAATATCTGTATCCACACTGGAAGGTAAATCGAGGAATTCATAACTTGAGCATTTTCTTTTCTTTGATTTGAACTCAGAGATTTATGCTTGCTAGACAAGTGCCCTACACCTGATCTTTACTTTTCTGACAGGCTCCTACTCTTTGCCTTGGCCAGCCTCAGACTGGGATTCTCCTACCTATAGCCTCTCATTTAGCTGAGATTATAGATGTAAGCCATTGAACCTGATTCAGTAACCTGAAGACTTCTAAGTTTGCTTTCTTATCTATTCTAATGGGCATAAATGTGAAATACTTATAACCATTAGAATTATTTATATAATATTTACAATTACTTATAATGTTGCAAGATGTGCAACTTTAATTGAGCTATGGAAGCAAAAAGTACACACCATCCATATGGATAAAGTATGAATTTGTATATATCGCAGTTTTTATCTGAAACACTGTATGTCACTTACAACACTAGAGCTGGCCCATCATTATTTGCTTGTTTTGTTTTCTTTTTCTTCAGACTACAAGGTTTTTAGAATCTCTTCTTTTAGCCCATAATTAAATGTAACTACTTTAATGAAATGATCTGAAATCTAGTCATAAGTCAGTGCTACAGTAAATAAAAGTCTTCTCTTTCCATGGCTATCCTCATGCTATCTGAGATCTTAGATTTGAATTCACAGGTTTAAACTTCAGATGTTACTGAACATATATAAGTTATTGAATTCTAATCATTTCATACACAGAGACATTAATGAAAACTATTCTAAAAACAGATAAGATTCACTATTTCTAAAATGGAAAGTTCAAATTCTTCTAGTTTGGGAGAAGATTCCATCAAAGAAGAACCATCCCTAACACCGTACTGACTTGCATACCCTTATCACCTGAGTTCACTGGCAATGTTCTGTGGCAAGGACCACATATGACCCATTCCTGTACACAACTCCAACCAGTCCTTCAATTTGGGCCTTATATCACATTTATGTCCTCAACACCATCAACATCTTCTGGACTTTTTCCAGTGGCAATTATTTCTCCAATCATTTGCGTGTGTGTGTGTGTGTGTGTGTGTGTGTGTGTGTGTGTGTGTGTGTGTGTATTTTGGTCTTAGGGCTTAAATTCAGGGCTTAGGAGCTGTTGCCATTTATCCTTAAGGCTAATGCTCTAGCACTTGAGCTAGAGCTTTTTTAGTAGTTAACTGGAGATAGGAGTCTCACAGATTTTCCTGCCTTGCCTGGCTTTGAATCATGATCCTCAGATTTCAGCCTCCCGAGTAGCTAAGATTACAGGCATGAACCTCTGGTACCTGGCTTTATTTCTCCAATATTAAACAGATAAATTGAGTCTTACCTTGTCTTCTTCTGATGTTCAACTTTGCATCAAGATGGTCTTAGAGGGTCACCCCTCACTGATGTTTGCAAGCCATTCCTAACCTCATGTTGCCTTCCTGAAAACTTGTAAGCTTTTTGGCTTTTTACCTACTCTTCCTCATAAACCATTCATATCAAGCACACCATGGCCTTGTTAAATCCTATTCTATAACAGGCCATTGACTTTAACAAGGTTTCTGCACTGGGCCCAGCCTACCATACAAGTAATAGATTTAGTCACAGTTGCTAAACCTTGGTTAATTGCAGTAAGGTGTAATAACCAATTAAGTTGTCTCACTTCTGTTTTCGATAAATGCCAGAAACTACTTTGTTGACTGGAGTTCTTGCTCAGAATTTATGGTTGGGGGTGGGGTTGGGTGTAACCATCTTGCAAATCAGTTTTGTTTTGTTTTGCTCCAGTGAACTCTACTAAATTCAGTTTCTTTGTGGAAAAGAAAACTTTCTCCAGAGGATAAAGATGCTTTTCATTTTGTTCATTTTCTTTTCAAACATTATTTGCTTATTATTTGTCTCCTTTACCCAAGTGGAGGCACTTAAAGAACAAGAATCTTTGCCTTGTGCAAGTCCTTTGAAACACAGGGCATGTGGGAGACATTCAGTGAGTGCCTGTGGAATAAGAATGTTTCCAAGAATGTTTTGAGGTGGATCTGCTTTCCATATTTTCAGGAGAGGCATAATACTAAGAGTTGAAATAATGTCCTAAGTACCTCAGACAGCCCACATTTCCCTCTTATGATCTCTAGCTGATGCTCCTCCTCCTCATTGTTCCTTTATTCCAAAGAGAATGAACAATCCCTTCATTATAAGAAGCTTTACAACTGGAGAAATCTGTTCCTTTTGTTCTATAGCCAGGTTAACTCCTGGTCCTATTCATAAACATTCCCAAGAAATGATGTCTGAACTATGCAGACCAAGTCAAGAAACTAAATTACAGAGGTTTAAATAGCTATTTCAGGCTACCTTAGTGAACAAAATAGAAAAAATCTTTTGCTTTGAATGGTTATGTAAGTTATCATAATGCCATACAATTTTATCTTGAGCAGGCATTGAAAACTAAGGAGGTTATGAAAACTGGACAAATGTGATATGACAAATTAAAAATATAAGAACACAAAGCTATTTTAATAGTTCGTTCATGTTCAGATTGAAAAAGAGAGTTTGGCCTTAGGTAGTATAACTGTGTGATTTTATTCTGTTTTTTAAGTGTTCCTTATTTGTGTGTGGGGGGTGGGGAGGGGGCTCCTGGTGCTTGAATTCAGCCTGAACTCTGTTCCTGAGCTTCCTTTTGCTCAAGGTTAATACACTACCGCATGAGCCACAGACTCACTTCCAGTTTTTTCTGAGATAAGAGTCTCATGGACTTTTCTGCCCAGGCTGGCTTCGAACGGTGATCCTCAGATCTCAGCCTCCTGAATAGCTAGGATTACAGGTATGAGACACCAGTGCCAAACCAACTGTTCCTTTCTTTTTTTAAAATTTGCTTTTTTAAAAAGTATCTTTAAGTAGTTGTACAAAGGAATTGCCATTCAATATGTCCATTTATAAGCAAAATGCATTATGATCAATATCACCCTTTTCATTATTCTCTCCCATCCTTCCCAATCCATCCCTTCCCCTAAAGTGTTACATTTTAGGTGTTACATTTTAGTTTTTAATATCTCTGCCAATTCAAAGAGACTTAGATGTCATTTTTACAGGAAATTTCACAATTTCCCTTTCTTTCATAAGTCCAACAGCTAAAGCTTTTCAACAATCTCTCTCAAAATTACTTACCAAAAAAAAAAAGGGCAGTCTTAAAGGCCATATCTGGGACTCCAGTGCTGTCAACTAGGAAATACAGAAAACTTCGTGTCAATTAGGCATAGCTTTAGCTATACCTTGTGATAGGCAAGGGAATCCTGTCCCTTATCTACTCCCCCAAAACAGCCATGAAAACAATAGTCTCTTTCTGGCTTCAGGAAGAGAATATAGGAAGGGATGGCTCTTAAATAGGAAGGAAGCAAAGCACACAGTTTTGCCCAACTCTATAAGGGAGTATTCTCCCTTTTGAATATTTTATCCTAGGTGTCCAACAGGCCCATAATTATATTCTGGGTTTAATTTGCTATAATCCAGTTTGTAAGATTAGGATAGTGATGCCAAGTCACATTCCTGAGAGATTTGTGCCCTGGTATGTGAAGGTTCCCTGTTGGTCTCTAACCCTATACTCCCCCTACACAGTCAGAGTCAGGAGACAGCCATTGCAAGAATGGTGGCTGGTCCTTTCATTATGTGGCACAGCATCAAGAGAAGTAACAACATAGCATCTGGGACCTCTAACAGCTGCCAGGAAAAAAGGATATCAATTATTAGCTGGTGAATCCAAATTTCCCACCAAATTCTGAAATGCCTCAAGCTCTGGTGAATGGAATCAAGACATTTGAAAACTGAAAATTACCTTTTCTTTCTTCTAGTCTGTCTTGTATTCATTTTCTATATCACTCACATTTTTCAGTGAGTACATAAGTTCCACTTCTTAGCTCCTATGGCCACTGATTTTAAATTTGTCCATAAATATGTGTATAAGCATAGAGGAGGAGGCATAGGTAGATGGTAACCATAGGATAACCAGACCCAGTGTGGGCAAGTATCCTCAGGTTATATATGAACAGCAGGTTAGGTAATTCAGGGTCCTGGTAAGTCAGTGTGCATGTGTATGCTACAACAAAAGGAGCCAGCATAGCATCAAATGGAGTGTGAAAAAGAATAAAAATCAATTCATCCTTGGTAGATTATGTAGCTAGCTACTCTATTCTATCTGCCTTCATTTCCTTGTAAATCTGGTAGAACTCTGACCCTGAATCTATGTGCAGCTGATGACCTTACAAAGGAAGATCATCAGGAAAATGAACAAATGCAAAGACAGAACTTCAAAAACGTATCTCCCAGCATATTTTGACATTTTAAATGTCAGGGTAGAATCAGCAAGAATCCTAAAACCTTCCATCCTAAAAGACAGTGCAAGATGCAGTAGGTCACTTGTCTAGATGGTAGAGGGATGGTTTAGTCTTTTAGCTCACCATGCAATTGGTTTTGGAGTTAAGATGACAGAACAATGAATTTTCTATAGAAACAGCATAAACCATAAAACACAATGAAAAATGATTATATATATATATATATATATATATATATATATATATTCACTCAGCACTAATTTAGAAAATGATGTGAGACCTGCCCCCTGTGAAAATCTGCTTTGTATTTAATGGTCTGATATTACATTTGGAATTCTAGGTTTGAGCTAGGTTCCATTGTTAATAAACTTTATAGTGATTTCTGACTGAATTCTGACTGATAAGGAAATATAACAAGATCTTGGGTCCCTGAACACTCTTGGAAAACACATTTTTCCCTGTCTCTTCATTGCTTTGAGGACTTTCAAAGTTTAAACTTTCCATTATAATTATTTTTTGAAAGTTACTGGGGTTTGATCTCAGGAGCTTGTGCTTTCTAGGCAGGCTCTTTACCACTTGTGTACACCTTCAGCCATTTTTGTATTTTTTTTTTCAGGGGTCCAGTCATGGGGCCTGAACTCTGGGCCTGGGTGCTGTCCTTCAGCTCTTCAGCTCAAGGCTAGTGCTCTACCACTTGAGCCACAGCGCCACTTCTTTTTGCTTATGTGGTGCTGAGGAATCAAACCCAGGGCCTCATGCATTCAAAGCAAGCGCTCTACCACTGAGCCACCTTCCCAGCCCCCCTTTTTGTATTTTTAAAATAAACTATTATTTTTCAAGTAGGATCTTGCTATTTGCTTTGGTAAGCCTGGACCACAAGCCTCCGATTTACATTTGCATGGCTGAGATCACTGCTTAGTTTTCACTGGTTGAAACTTATTTGCTTGGTCTAGTCTTGAACTATGATCCTCCCAATCTCAGATTCCTAAGCAGCTATGATTATAGGCAGGAGCCAAAAGTACTGAGCTTCATAGTGTTTATATTTCTACTTCTTCTCTTATGAATTTTAGATAGGATTAAAGAATCCCCTACCTCACATTTGGCTGCCTATTACAAAAGGTAAAGACTCATCTCCTTTACTCCAGCCCAGCCAACTCAACATAGTATGATCCCATGTCCTACTCCTAAGTCATTATGTATGCATTTGGATTTTAAGTTGTCTCATTTTTTTAAAATTTGTTTTCTCATATATCTACTGCTAATTGTTTCCCCAGTGTTCCAACAGATCTGCCAAACAACTAGCAAGAGCTTTTTCCAAATGCACGATAACAGTAGCTGTCTACCCCATGTTCTCCCCAGGGAGGCTCCTCATCCACAATCATGTGCCTCAGCTCCAATCAAGACAGTTCACTCCTGAGGCGATCCCTGCTCAGAACCTAAGCTTTCCTATATGGGTCTTACTTATTCTTGGTTAAATTCTTCTTTGGCTGAATAACATCCTTCAGTAGCTTCTTGAGAACTAATTGATGTGTGTATGTGTACTTATGTTCCTCAAAGCCTTCATTCTTCCTTGCACTTGATTGCTGAAGGTAGAATTTCCTACTGAAAGTCTTAATAGCCTCAGAATCTTAGGGTGTATCTCCACAGTATCCAATTACCTAAAATTGATACAGGGATCGACTACTAGTCTTTATGGGTGATTAATCTTTACCTTTAACCATTTTAAGATTTTCTCCATATTCCTGCTGCTATGCTATTTTATATTGATTAGTTGGGTATGCACATTCCTTTCTTGGTTAATAAACTGAGCATGTTATAGGCCCCTCTATGTATAATGTCATATTCTTCACAATTTTATGTGGTCTTTCTCAAATATCTTTTCCTTGTGTTTTTATCTTTTTTTTATTAGTCATGGAAAACTTTTTGGGTAGTTTATCTAAGATTAGTATCTTTTTTTCTCTAAATACTTTTCATTCTACTTCTCAGGAAGTTCACAAACTTCTTCAAAACCTTAAGGGTTTTTTTTGTTCTACATATTTACTTAATTTTGAATTCTCAAGAATTCTTTATTTTTAGTATAGTATCTAATATTTTATATTTTGTAAAATATATATTATTGCAATTGTTTTCTTGTAGAGCCATATTATATTTCCCCTAAGAACTCTCTTCTTTTTTATATTGCTGGGGGTCGGGTTTTCATATTAGGTAATGGTCTTCTACTCTCTGTCTTTTAGCTGTGTGTTTACATTTAAGCATTTGTGATTCTATTTTCTCTGAGGTTGCCTTCTCTAAGAGGGAAGACTGAGGAGTATAGAGGTGACAGCAGACATTCTGGGAACAGTAGTCAGATGAATGGATAGGGTTCACCAAATCAGTATGCAATTTTATATTTCATGTCTGCTTTTGGTCTCCTGTTTCAAACCCTACTCTTCTTTGGACCTGTTGACCCAGATCCACGGGAATGAAATCAGTTTATCTAAAGATTATCAGTTTATCAATTTCTAATCTGCAGAAGAGTGAAGAAGAAAAGTCATCTGTCTGCATGAGAAAGAAAACAGAGCATTCTGAACTTCTGGAAAGATGCTGAGCCCATTCTGCCATGTTTACATGAAAGTTCTGTTGTTTAGTTCCCACATTATATGACAGTGACACTTTCTGGGCTGTGTGGATATAAATTGTAGTGTGATCCTTCTCAATCAATACTTTCTCCCAAATCTCTATTTAATTGACCTATTTCTCTTCTCAATAAATAAGCTGCCTTTTAATTAATTATAGACATGTTCCATTTTAAAGCATTTTAAGTGAATTGAGGTTATTTGTAGCTGCTAATTTGCAATGATGGGAATGGGTTTCTTATCACTATAAAGCAGTGTCCTGATGAACAGGGCTTTGGCTCCAATGCATCTCCCCTGAGAGCATCTTCAGAAGATTTGCCCAGGACCATAAATATGTGATTCAGACTATGCAGTCTGAAGCCCAAGATCAGGCAAAGGAGAGCAGGTTTTGTTTTCAACCAACACTGCATACATCTTACTGGAATCTGATATGACTTGTATTAAGTCACTTTTTCTCAGGAATATTTGATTTCTAGAATTTAAACAGAAATAGAAAAAATTCAAGTTAGGGGCACTGGTTCATGACAATAATTCTAGCTACTCAGGAAGCTGAGATCTGAAGGACTGTGGTTGGAAGCCAGCTTGAGCAGAAAAGTCTTTGAGACTGTCTCTAAAATAACCAGCAAAAAGCTAGGCTGCATATGTGGCTGGAGTGGTAGTTTGCCAGCTGTGAGCAAGAAAGCCCATCAATCAACATTTCAAGATGCTCTGAATTCAAGCCTCAGTACTGGCACAGAAAAAAGGGAAGGAAGGAAGGAAGGAAGGAAGGAAGGAAGGAAGGAAGGAAGGAAGGAAGGAAGGAAGGAAGGAAGGAAGGGAGGAAAGGAGGAAGGGAGGAAGGGAGGGAGGGAGGGAGGGAGGGAGGAAGGGAGGGAGGGGGAGAGAGGGAGGGAGAAAAGTTCTCAATACATTGAGAAATTTTACCTGGGCTTTATGCATATAAAACAGTACCAAAATAACATGAGCTTTTTGAAATAGTTTTTATCAAAATTTGATAAAGATTCAAAACCTATTTAAATGGTCATATTTATATTAAAATGGTATTATTAAGATTTTAAGCTATCATGATGAAAACATTTCTTCAAATACTTGCTGGTCTAAACTTATAAACTCAAGAATATGATAAGATAAGATGCTGGAGGGGATGTGGCTAAAAGGGAACCCTAGTGCATTGTTGGTGGGAGTGTAAACTTATTCAACCACTTTGGAAAGCAGTTTGGAGGTTCCTCAAAAGACTCCACCTAGAACTCTCCCCTATGACCCAGCAATCCCACTTTTGGGTATTTACCCAAATGATCACAAACAAGGTCATACCAAAGCTATTAGCACAACCACATTTACTTCAGCCTTATTTACCATAGCTAAGATTTGAAACCAACCCAAATGCCCCTCAGTAGATGAATGGATCAAGAAAATGTGGTGTATATGCACAATGGAATTCTATGCCTCCATCAGAAAGAATAACACTTCCCCATTTGTTAGAAAATGGAAAGACTTGGAAAAAATTATACTAAGTGAAGTAAGCCAGGCCTAAAGCAACATAGGTCCCATGGTTTCCCTTATTTGCAATAACTAATACATGTCTAGGACAAGCAAAAAGGTAAAAATCTATGTACATATGACCATATAAGATGATGTTAAGAAAATGAATACCAAGATAGGGACACAAGTGGTTTTTTCTTTCCTGCTATTGTTTTTAATGTTCTTATAATGCACTATGTGATTCTTTCCTTTCTTTTGTATGTTCTTCCCCTATGGTATAACCCCTGTTTTCACTGTGTCTGATTCCAGTGTTCTGCATCTTGTATATACATTTTTATAATTTGGAGAGGGGAAGGGATATAACAAAATGCTTAAGTAAGGATACAGGTTGACCTATTGTAACAATGAGCTGTACAAGACACTATGTTGAAAAACGAACTTTAATTTAGGTGGGGGGAGGGAGGAGTTGGGGAGGTGGGGAAGGAAGGGATGGTAGGGGAAAAACAAAGGAGGAGGTAACAATGTACTCATTACCCTACTCATAAAACTGTAACCCCTCTGCACAGTATTTTTACAATAAAAATATATATGGAAAAAAGAGTATGTTAAAATACTAAAGCTTTTTATGTGTATGTAAATATAATTTCAATCTTTTTTCCTGTATTTAAGAAACACAAATGAAATAATGGGCAATATGCTTTCAGCCTAGAGATGAAGAAATGTCCACAGACACTGTGTTGGAAGACTAAAGGAAATATGCTTACCCTTTCTGAGAATAGACTCCTATCAAAAGTATACTGTAGTAGGGTACAGGTAGCTGTAATCCTAGTACTCAAGAAGCTAAGATCTGAGGATTACAGTTTAAAGCCATCCTGGGAAGAAAAGTTCATGAGCTCTTATCTCCATGAACCAGCAAAAGACCTGGAAGTAGAGGTGTTACTCAAGTGGTATGGTACCAGTCTTGAGCAAAAACAAAAAATAAGGGACAAGCCCAGGACCTGACTTCAAGTCAAGACTGACACACATAGGAAAAGCATCTTCTAAACCAACATGCTCTACTGATTTCTCAATACCTTTAATTTGTCTCTATGTCTAGCATCTCCATGAGTTCAGATTCCTGACTTGTCTTTTTCTAAGTGGATTTGCATAGAACCAAGAAAACCCTGAAACTATCCATTAGTAACAGAGAAAATGTTCCACCTCTGTCTCATGGTCAAAGGGATTTTACACCTAGGCCTAGCTAAGATTTGGCATCCAAATCAGCCTTTCTGAACATGATGTAACTGTACTTAATCCAAGCATTTTTTCTTTCCATCAGAACTTCCATGGCATGCGGCCTGGCTATGTCATGTACAGTCAAGTATTAGCTAACAGTGATTCACCCAGAACCCACAGGTTTTCCTTTTACCGCTGTAGTAGAGACATACCTGTGAGGACAGCACTTCTGGAAATAGCACTGCTAACCGCTTCCTGAAGTGCGAATGTGTATGCTCTCCCAATGGGCTTTGAATATTTTCTCCTGTTAAAGGGCCAGTGTTTGAGAAATGACTAGCTCTTTCTTACCTTTTTCCTTCGGAAAAACACTAGAAAGTAAAAACACTGAAAGTGTGAATCCTTCGATGTTTTATATAGAAAAAGATTTCCTATAACACACTTGAACCACAAATTGCTTATAAAGTGAGTCAACTCAAATAATTTATTCCATTTTATAACTGGGAAAACTGGCCTTTTGCAAAGGCCAATTTTCTACAATTTGTGTGGTAACAAATGCAAGCATTATGAAGGTAAATCCAGCATGAATTTGGTCCTCTCTCAAGGATGCCTCAGAATAATACTGGTTAAATAGCATTCTCCAAATTAGGCTTTATAGGCCTCTAGCTCTTCTACTATTTCAATCCCAAAGCTTTGAATTCATGCTTACAAAGTACAAAACTTCAGCTTCAAGTGAGCCTACTGTTTGATTGCATGATTCCATGCTGACACTTCAAGGCTGAGTCATTGAGGCTGTGACTATGAAATGATTTGCCTGGAGTCAAATCTAGTGCAGAGGTGACTGCAAGTGGATCCCAGTGTCTCAGTCCACAATATTACATGATCTCCTGTTATCCAAATACTGAACTGACAAAAAAAACAAATCAGTGTATCCAGTTTTCAGTCAACTATCTTGGTGTTTTCATCCTCATATATCATCAGTATTAAGAATTTTGTTTCTTTTTTTGTTTAGATGAAACTATTACTAGATTATATATATATGTATGTATAATTTAAATTGTATGAAAGTTGAACAAAGTCAATTAAAAAGTATTCTTTTGTAAAAACTCAGAATCTAGGAATCTAATACCTCATCACATATTTATTATTTTTAAGACAAAATAGAGTTTGTATAGCCTGTTGATTATTTGGTTAATTTTTGCATCATTAAAAAGATTATGGCTGGGCATTAGTGCCTCATGCTTGTAATTCTGGCTACTTAGGAGGCTGATATCTAAGTACTGCAGTCTACCACTAGTTGGGACAAGAATGTTTATGAGCCTCTGATCTACAATTAACTACCAAAAAAGCTGGAAATGGAGCACTGGCAAAAGTGATAGAGGGCCGGCTTGAGTTTAAGCCTGAGGACTGGCTATCTATCTATCTATCTATCTATCCTGTCACATCTTTCTGCAAAGGAAATGAACATCTTACTACATTTCAAGTCAGGCCTTTAACCTTTCTGGAAAGTCCCCTAAAAAACATACGATATCTACTATCTATCTTTAAACAGAGGAGAGAATACAGAGATAACAAAACTAATCAAAAAGCTGCTGTCTCATTGGCCTTCACTTAATCTGCAAGCTAGAGCCCTCTTTTATGCATACAGTTCATGTTAAAAAAAAAAAAAAACACTATTCTCTTAATATTCTCTCTTGGAAATTTTCCAGCCAAGATTAATTTTAAGATTACTATTTTAATAGCCAAGAGTAGGGATTGTTTTCATTTAAGTATATTTTGCTATTATTAGAAGGCATAGGAGATAAGATGGACAATTTGCCTTTCCCTCTCAGGACCCTTAAAAATCTTCACATTTTGACTAGGCAATTACAGTACCAGTAATTTAGTTAAAATAAATGAAGATATCTAGAAACAATTATTCATAAAATTCTTAATTGTATTTTGTCAGTTTAAAAAAATCGAGGGGGTTATTAAACACAGTTAAATAAGTCACAACAAATTTGCTCATTGCAGAATTAATAAAGGATTAAAATCATGTTTCTGAGAACCATTTTATAACTGACAAGAGCAAATGCTTGTCAGGAACCATTAGATCAGGATAATAGGATGCAGAATTCCCAGTAGAATGATTCTTTTATTTCAGCAAGGATGCACAAAAATATTCACTAGTGAATAAAGGCTATAGGGTGATTGAAACTTTTCCTACCTTCCATTTAAAGCATTTCATATATATATAAAGCATTTCTTACATATATATATATATATATATATATAAGAAATGTTTTAAAGTTAGGAAAGGCAATATCTGAATGTTTCTTAAAGGCATACTAATAAGTAATGATCTAGTTTTTGTCACTTAGCTAGACATAAGTGCTAAGAATGTTATGTAATACCTGGATTTTTCTATGTGGCTTATTCACTGATTGTTTTACAATCAAGTCATGTCTGAGAAAATGTGGAGAGACAAGTTTGCAGTGTGACTGACAACATGTCTCTTGCTTCAGATGAAGTTGATGATAGAAATTCACTTATACTTCTGCTGTTTCCTCTCATGCTCAGCTTCTTTTCTATCTTTCTTTTTTCCCATAGGATATTAGATCAGATAAGGCTAGAAAATGTATTGTGATATCTACTGAAGCCAATAATGGAGGTATAAATTCTACACATAAGACAGTAGAATATTCTTGCTCTTTAAATAGTAACATACTTCTCATATAGTTTTACGCTTTGGGAGATGAACTTGGATATGTTTTGCCTATGAGTTGCGAGAAGATAAACAAAAGACAAACTTGCACTGAGAAAATATACCAATACTTAAAATATGCCTAAGCCTTCTTCGAATATTGAGTGAAAGTTTAGTAATTACTATAATCAGAGATTTATTTCCAAGCTTTTTTTTTCAGGGAAATTGTTGTTTTATTATAAAAGGTATTATCACAAAGGACATGGAGAAGAGATTCATGGAGCCAGTGGCGTGAGAGGGGTGCCATGGCTTCTCGGCACCTATCAGAACTGTCAGAACCTGGAAATGGGTTTATTTCTGAGACAGGTCACATCTCTTTTAGGGGATGCTGGCACAGTGCCTAGCGCTCACCCATGTTGGGTAAGCACTCTACTACTGAGTTGTTCCACTGCCAGACTCAGAGAAAGTCATTTTCTTGAAGTGCTAGGGATGGAACCAGTAGGCAAAAGCTGTACCACTGAATTATATCCCCAGCACTTATGGGAGCCAACTTAAAAATGTACTTGACTTCTGCACCTCTTCCACCTTTTTTTTTTTTTCCTTTGGTGCTGGTTCTGGGATTTGAACTTAGTGGATAGGCCTATTCCTGAGAATTTTTTTAAACTCAAGGCTGGTGCTCTACCACTTGAGACACAGCTCTGCTTCCAGCTTTTTTGTGGTTAGTTGGATGCAAGTCTCACAGACTTTCTTGCCCAGGTTGGCTTTGAACTGCACTCCTCAGATCTCAGCCTCCCGGGTTGCTAGGATTACAGGCATGAGCCACAGGCACCTGGCCTTTCTTGAGTTTCTAAAGGCCCCTGACTTCTTGGTATCCACCAGTCAGCTCTGAGTTTGGACTGTGTACAGACATGTGAAAGGACTGCCAAGGCACCTAACTTTTGTCAGGAATTCCGTGTAAGAAGCAAAGGGCACCGAGGGAGGACCCTCTCCTGGAGAGGAGGGAGCCCAGCTGTGGGGGTTGCTCTAGGCCATCCCTGAGCTGTAGTGCCACTGCAGTAATCCCACAGGGCTCAGGACTACACTCTCTCACTAGGTACAGGAAATCCTAGTGTTCAAGCCGAGCACAAAGCCAAAGGCCTTTTAAGATTATTTCTTTGTTGCTTTGTATGTCCCTCCCCCATGGTATAACCCCTGTTTTCACTGTATTTGATGCTAGTATAATTTGTGGAGGGGAAGGGAAAAAATAAATTGTTTTAATAGGGATACAGGTGGACCCATTGCAACAATGAGATGTACAAAACAAACTTTACAACTTTGACATGGCGGGGGATGGGGGAGAGGGCGGAGAAGGGATGAGAGGGCAGGGATGGTAAGGGGAAAGGAGGAGGCAACAATGCTTGATAAGAAATGTACTCATTACTTGCCCATGTAATTGTACCCTTCCGTAAGGTGGTATTTTCACAATTAAAAAACTTATTAATTATAAAAAAAAAAAGAAAAGAAAAGCTCTGAGGAGGGAAGGAGTGTAAATGTAGACAAACACGTACACCCAATCTCCATTTGCTCATCCATTCGTTCTTCCTTCCCAACACCAGCACTCAACATTGTGTAGACTACTGTGAGGATGGTACCACTGTCTCTTCATGAGATTCATACTTTACTGAAATATAAATACACACAGTGACTATGACATAAAATAACATTTTATGAAACATGCAAAGGGTTTTGAAAAGCCAGAAGAAAAAAATAATCAGAAGCCAGGTATTGGTGGCTCACATCTGTAATCCTAACTACTCAAGAGACCGAGTTCTGTGGATTGCAATTAGAACCCAGCCCTGGCAGAAAAGTTCATAAGACTCTTATCTCCAATTAACTAGCAAAAAGTCAGAAGTGAAGGTATGGCTTAAGTGGTAGAGTGCTAGCCTTGAGCAAAGAGAGCAAGAGGTCCTAAATTCAAGCCCCCATAACAGCACACACACACACACACACACACACACACACACACACACACACACACACACACACACACACACACACACCACAGGGCTGTTTGTGGTGTATGTGTGTGTGTATTATATATATATATATTCTAGTTTGGACATACCTGGACACACACATATATTAGTTTGGACATAACTGTATATGTATAGATATATTAGTTTGGACATATATGAATTGAGTTTCCCAGGGTAAGAAGGTTAAGCAGATAAAGAGAAAACGAGAGAGTGACTTTGGGCAGACAACAGGCTGATTACAGGGATGCACAGCTACAGTCGGCATTGTGGTGTGGCAAAGTTACAAGATTCCTGGCTTGGTGGGGTGAAAATATGAGAGAAGTTAATATACATAACTTGCTAAATATGAGTGAGCTCTTCCAAGATCACTCCATAATTTTTCTTTTTTAAAATTTTTGTTTTTATAAAGATGTTGTATAGAGAGGTTACAGTTTCATCAGTAAGGTAATGAGTACATTTCTTGTTGGGCATTGTTACCCCCTCCTTTATATAGTCTGGAATAACTAAATGCAACCTTCTATGAAGAACTTTCTCCCTCCTACTTCCTTCTTCAGCAATCCCTACAATATATTAAAACATACCAGCATCAACCTGCAAGAAATCTGCTATGTTTTACTTATAAGCACAGATTCGAATGTAAAAGGAATGAAAACAAGAAGAGAAACGGCAGAGTAATGCAGATGTACTCACTCAGCAATGTTCAGTGCTTCAACTATTATTCAGATTAATTTCAAAACTTGGTTATAAAGACCAATGGAAATTGACTAAGTAGCCTATGAAATGAATGTATATCACCTGGGAGCTATAGGGCATAATCGAGGCACTGTTACTCTTTATATAAAAGATCAAAATTCTAAGGCTGTGGGACTTGTGCAGGAATATAATCCAAGGGTAGAATAGCCAGTCTTTGGATCTCTACGAGGTTGAAATCACATTCTTCCTAGGGCACTGTAGTACATCTCTGGACAACTGGCATTTCCAAAATAAACAACAAGGTTTTAATAGTCAAATAGGAAAGGTTTTAATAGTCAAATCTCCTCAGACCCAGCACCACATGCAGCTAAGAAAAGTACTCAGGAATTTACACCTTAAGGAGACAACTGTCTCTGAAATAAGAAGCAGAGACCTAGCTCAAATACAAGCACTAGCTCCCTTCTAAGTTCCTGCCTGCTGGCTGCTGTGGGTTCAGACAGCTATAAATACTCCAAAGAGCAGAGTTTGTGGCACATTCTGAAATACTCTTCCAAGTTTATGAACATCCTGAGAACCATTATCCTATTTGTGATCAAACAGAGAAGGTGAGATGTCCAGATGAGAATTATGTAATGTCTAAATGTAGGCATTTTCCCAAATTGAAAGGTTTGAGACCACTCCATCTATACCCATTCCTTTCTTTCTGTTCTTTTCTACTCTTAACTCATGTGTGGAGCATTTCAGCAAGACACTAGTGGCTCACATCTGTAAACCTAACTACTCAGGAGGCTGAGATCCAGATCTCAGTTCAATGCTATCATAGGCAGAAAGAAAAGTCTGTGCAACATTTATCTTCAATTAACTATCAAAAGGACAGGCTAAAGGTATGGTTCATGTGGTAGAGTGCCAGCCAAGCAAGCAAGTCAAGTTAGAAGATGAGGTTCTGAGTTTAACCCCAGTACAGGACAAAAAATAAAAGTACCATTTCTCTGCTTCTGTGCCCTACTACAGCCTCCTTGCATTTTCATTTCCTCTTTTCATTGTTGAGTCATCTCAAGGTGTCCCGTCTCTCAGTCTCATCAAGAGAAAGGAAGCTCAAATGAAAAGCAGAGCTAATGGAAGTGAAAGCAATGATTCATTAGAGGACTCAGTAGATAACTATGAGATCTGGGTAAGATAAGCAAGAAATGAAGCCCTTACAGACACAGGTGAGGGTGAAGACTAGGTTTCAAACTATGCTGCCTGGCACTCAAATATGAACTAGTTTCTAGACAAAGACTTCTAGTTAAGTCATGACTAGATATGGGTTTATTTGTACCTCCATTAAACTCCACAGAGTTAGTATTAGAATTTTGAAAGGAGTGACATTGATCAAGATATACTATATCATAAACTGCCTTTTTAAATAGCAACTCCTTTGTGAAACTACTTAAAGATAAAAAGAAAAAAAATCTCTTTTAAAAAAAGAAAAAGGAAATCATTAGGAGGAAAACTCATTCCTTGCTAAAGACATATTAGATGACCAAACCAAACTCTGAGAAATATACTGCCACAAACTTCCAAGTTGTTGGCACGGAATTTTAATTTCTGCTTAGGCTCACTGACTGATTTTGTTTAAATCAAAGCAGATGTTAATTAAAGTCTGATTTTCTCATACACCGGATTCACACAATTACTGAGCTCACACATGGAGAAACTCATGCTTGACTTTAAAGACTTTTAATAACTAGTACGAATATGTCTAATACTTGAGCCTATACAATCATATTACTCTTGACTTTAATGAAGTGCCCAAGTTCTTTTCAAACCCAGCATTTCCATGCTGTAGCTATCACATGATTCCTCCCTCAGTGGACTTATCTCTACTTCACAATTTGTGTTGCTATGAGCTTCTCCCAGGAGGCAGACAGACAGAGGCAGGAGGGGCAGGAGGAGGGGCACAGGTCTGGGAACGGGGAAGGCAGGCAGGGAAGAGCTGGCCTCTCTTCCTGGCTCATTGCCAGGCCTTCCCAGTATTCTTACTGCTCTATCTCTACTTAAAACTATCTCACCTTTGAAATTCAGAAGTTCATATCCTCACTAAACGTACCTGAGCCCTTCACCTAGACAGAATAGCAAGAGTTATTTTGTGCCCCTTTGTAAGACATGAAAGATGTAATTTTCTCCAGCATCATGCTTTCCAACACAGTGGGTCACCAGCTACTTGTGGATATTTATGTTAAATAGAATGAAAAAACCCCACCTTAGTCACAGTTACAACATGTGCCACATTTTAAATGTGTGAATAAATACAGGTTGGGCAGCATAGATCTAGAACATTCCCAACAATGCAGAGTTTTTTTTAATGGAAAGCTCTATTCTAAGAAATGTGGCGTTTTTCTGGGTCCTAGTGGCTCAAGTCTCTAATTCTAACTACTTAGAAGGCTGAGATCTATGGATCACCATTCAATCACCTCAGTTAGGCAGGCAGGCAAGCAGGCAGATCAATCCGAGAGACTTTATTTAACCAGATGGAAGTAGAGCTGTGGCTTCAGTAGCAGAGCATCAGTCATGAGTGAAAAAGCCAAACAAGAGCTCAAGTCCCAGAATTGGCATGTGCATGCGTGTGCACACATGCACACACACACACATACACACACAAGCAAAAGTGTGGTACTTTATAACACAATGATATCTGTCATGTACAAGCTAATTGGAACTCCACTGTAATTATTACATGCTATTATCTATCACTCTCATAGGAAATCTCTTTTTTGCAAACAGAGGCTCTTATTTTTCATCTCCAATTTCAAGTGTCCCCTTCTGTAAGAATTCTCTGCTAAGCTCATGGCTATGGTTGGCTAGGGGTCCTTGGAAGTCTTGGCTGCTGCTGCTGCTGCTGCTTCTCCTTCTCCTCCTCCTCCTCCTCTTCCTTCTTCTTCTTTCTCTTCTTCTTCTTCTTTCTCTTCTTCTTCTTCTTCTTTTGGACTTCAATCTTTGGAGTAGATAAGGATTCTTCTGTATACTAGTACTCAAGTGGTGTTGCAAAGCATGAAAATTGTAATTAAAACAGTGTCAACTTAGATCATATTTCCTACTCTTTAGCAACTCGTGTTACAATATCATATCATAGTTCACATTTCCAAAGCATCAGCTTTTCTTCCCAGCTCATCCAATAGATGAAGATACACCCCAAATAGCACTGTCTGGATAACTATTTTTTTCCAAAACTAACTGAAAAGTACTTTGTTTCACAAATATATCTGCTTCTAATGATGAAAACATTCAAATCTCTTTATGAGACTTGAGTGAACTGCCTAGTGATATATATTCATGCTTCATCTAGTGCACACAAAATTTATGTCATGGAAATGTAGAGACAGATCACTCTTATTCTTAAGGACTTCACAAGGGAAATCTACTTCATGAGCATACACATAATTAATGAATGAAGTCAGTTTCAATTTTGAGATGATTTAAATGTTTCAGGTTCTTACATACAGAAAATAAAACATCTTTAGTTTAATTATGGATGTAACTAACCAAATAGTTGCTTAAAAATATTTTGACTTGTTTGATGAGCTATAGGAGCCATTTCACAATTCACATAAATTCTCATCCAAAAGAGCTATTGAACTACCTCCACAATGCCCAGAATTTATCAAATATTGCTGCTGGGAACAAGGAGCTATAGAAGTGTCTGAAACATGAGTGAGTATAATCCTATTGGGTATATGCTTCTAAAAATGGTAAATGCTGACAGTGCCATTAGTGATTTTTTTTAATATACCAAGTTTAGATACATTCTAATAGAAAAGGAAAAGTCCCTACATCCTAAAGTGTGAAGCTTGGCTTTGTGGACAAAGTGAAAAATATTGGGTAGCATTCAGGAGAGGAGAGGGCAGATGCCAGCAGAAAATAATTTAAATGTTCAAATAAACAAGGGAGAACCATAGGAATGGGTGGGGCCAGGTTGCCTAAATGAGACGTGTGCAACTGAGAGTTGGAAATAATATTAGCAGGGAAGGTAGCCCAGCTTTTGAAAGTTACAACAGATGTGATGATGTAATCACATTTAATATACTTGGGGAAGGGCAGAACCCCAAAGCAAGTGGCTTGAGGCCTTGTTTGAGGAATTTCTTTTCTACTCTTTTTTAAAATAAATTTTTATTGTAAAAATACTATACAGAGAGGTTACAGTTACATGAACAAGGTAATGAGTACATTTCCTATCAAGCATTGTTGCCTCCTCCTTTGTTTTTTCCCCTACCATCCCTTCCCTCCCACCTCCACAACTACATTCCCTCACACACACACCCCAACCCCGCCTAAATTGTAAAGTTCACTTTTCAACATAGTGTCTTGTGCATCTCATTGTTACAATGGGTCAACCTGTATCCCTATTTAAACATTTTGTTTTTTCCTTTCCCCTCCCCAAATTAGACGAAAATCAAATACAGTGAAAACAGGGGTTATACCATGGGGGAGGGACATACAAAGCAACAAAAAAAAATCACATGGTACATTATAAATAGAAACAATAGCAAGCAAGAAAAAACTGCTTGTGTCCCTGTTCTATCATTGACTTTAAGTTTTCTTTTTTTTTTTTTTTTTGTCTGTCATGGGGCCTGAACTCTGGGCCTGGGTACTGTCCCTAAGCTCTTCAGCTCAAGGCTAGCGCTCTACCACTTGAGCCACAGCGCCACTTCCGGCCTTTTCTGCTTATGTGGTGCTGAGGAATCAAACCCAGGGCCTCAGGCATGCAAGGCAAGCGCTCTACCACTGAGCTATCTTCCCAGCCAGCCCTAAGTTTTCTTTTTTAAAAAATGAATTAGACCATAAAATTAAATTTTCAGGAGATTATAAAGAAAAAATTGGATTTCCCAATTCTTTTGAAAACTTTAAATATCTAAACATCACTAGAACCACCAGGTATGGTGGCACATGACTGCAATCTCAGCTCTTACTTGTTTGGTTGAGCATCAAGAATTTGAGGCCAGCCTGGGCTACCTAGCAAGACTCTTGACTCAGAAAACTGAAAAAATGAATATAATGAAATAGTATCACCAGAGAAAGACTGACTAAAACTCTAAAACAAATGAATAAAATAACATTGCCAGACAAACTCCATCAGTGAACCAATTGTCTAAGCTGAAGAGGTGAAGTTGACTCTAAATGGGGATTTCTTGAGTTTCCTTTATTCTGGGGGAATTTGTATTGTTGCTTTACTTATCATAGAACTCAATGGGAAGTGAATTTTAATGAACCCTTTAAAAATGTTAAAATGTTATCTAGAACAAGAAATATCTGAGTTTCAAGGAAAACAGAAGAAAGCATTGTTGTTTGTAGAACTGAAGAGTTCTACTTGTTACTTTCCATACCAAGGCCATTATCTGATCTCCATTCATTGGCAGTCCATGGCCTCTTAGAGCCTTGAGTGTATAACTAAATGAAGAAAACTGAGCAGAGCATATGCCACTGAATGTGTTGTTTTATAAGTCTAATCTATTCAGTAACATGCTAAGATACAGTAAAGATGATGGAAGATATGTCTGAGAAAATCAGCTTCAAAGTTCTCACAATAATTCAGTCTCTAAGTGCCAAGGACTTGAATTAGGGATAAGGGGCAAGAAAAATAAATAAATAAATAAGGCCTATTCAGTATACATAATTGTTTAGTGATGATATCCTGAGCTGGACACTAGTGGCTCATGCTTTTATAATCTTAGCTACTCAGGAGGCTGAGATCTGAGGATTGCAGTTTGAAGCCAGCCCAGGCTGGAAAGTCCGTGAGACCCTGATTTCTAACAATCAAAAAAGCTGGAAGTAGAGCTTTGGCTCAAGTGGTAGAGCACCCAGGTCCTCAGTTTAAGCTCCAGGACCAAGAAAAGGAAAGAAGAGAAGAGAGGAGAGGAAAGGAGAGCAGAGGAGAGGAGGGGAGGGGAGGAGAAAAAGAGGAGAGGAGCAGAGGAGATGAGAGGAGGAGTAGGAATTGGAAGGAAGGAAGGAAGGAAGGAAGGAAGGAAGGAAGGAAGGAAGGAAGGAAGGAAGGAGGGAGGGAGGGAGGGAAGGAAGAAAGGAAGGAAGGAAGGGAGGGAGAAAGCTAGAAAGCAAGAAAAAGGAAGAAAGAAAAGGAAGAAAGAAAGAAGGAAGGAAGGAAGGAAGGAAGGAAGGAAGGAAGGAAGGAAGGAAGGAAGGAAGGAAGGAAGGAAGGAAAGAAAAAATTTCTGAGAAGAATCAAAAGGTACTCCATAAAAGTACTGCATTGGACATTGCCCCATTTGTTAGGAAATGGAAAAACGTGGAAAAAATTATATTAAGTGAAGTAAGCCAGGCCCAAAGAAACATAGGTCCCATGGTTTCCCTTATTTGCAATATCTAGTATAGGTATGAGTCAAGTGGAAAAGGTCAGATAATATGATGTTAAGAAAATGAATCCTTAGATATGTATTTTAATGTTTTTTTTCCTTTCATGCATTTGTTTCTAATGCATTTATAAGATTATCTCTTTGTAGCTTTGTATATCCCTCCCCCACAGTATAACCCCTGCTTTCACTATATTTGATGTCAGTATAACTTGTAGAGGAGATGGGGAAAAACAAGTCGTTTAAGGATACAGGTGGACCTGTTGCAACAATGAGAAGTACAAGTTGTCATGTCGAAAATGAGCGTTACAATGTTGGTGTAGGGGGGAAGTGGGGAGGATTGGGTGGGGGGTGGGGGAGGAGGCTGGGAAGGGATGTGAAGGGTAAACAAAGGAGGAGGCTGCAATGCTTGATAAGAAATGTATGCATTAACCTGCCCATGTAATTGTAACCCCTCTGTACAGTGTGTTCACAAAAAATAAAAATAAAAAAATAATAAAAAAAATAAAAAAAAAAGTACAGCATTGGGGGACTTGCTGTTGCATTCAGGAGTATCAACAACTCCACAATGCTTTTATCCATCTATAAGTTCCTTCATTGCTTAGGGACAATGAAGAGAACACACGTGATAAAAATAAGGAAGTCAGAGCCAGTGCTGCCCTGACTTCTCCTGTGCAGTTACAGGTATATGACTACAATGTGTGGGTCAAATATCTCCAAGTACTCTGCATGTCCTCTATCACCCTTTTTAGCTTAAAAAAAAAAAAAAAACTAATGTTTTCTTACCATTTTCTCCAAGTAATCACTCCTGAGCTTCCAAAAACAACTGTACTAGTCAGTTCTATTATTGTAACAAATTTAAAAAGATAATCAGCTTATAAAGAAGAAATGTTTGCTCTGGCTTACGTATTTGGAGGGTTCAGTCAATGATCAGTTGGCACCACTGCTTTGGGGCACATAGAGCCACTGGCAGTCACCAGCGGCTCAAAACTGTAACCCTAGCTGCTCAGCAGTGAGATATAGGAATTGTGGTTCAAAGGCAGATCAGGAAAAAAAAAGTCTGAGAGATTCTGTCTCCAATAAACCAGCAATTAAAAAAAGCTGAAGTGGCAGATATGAACAAGAAAGCCATGGAAGAGCACAGGCCTTGAGTTCAAACCTTGGTACCAGCACAGAAGAAACAAAGGAAGGAAGAAAGAAAAGAAAGAAAAAAGGAATGAAAAAAGGTAGCCATACAAAGAACAAGGGTCTCATATCTAAAATATACTCGGAACTCAAAAAATTAAATCCCCCAACAACAAATCCTCAAAGAAACAACTGCCCAATAAATAAGTGGGCTAAAGATTTAAAGAGAAACTTCTCTGAAGAGGAAAAGAGGATGGCCAATAGACATATGAAGAAATGCTCAATCTCCCTAGTCATAAAAGAAATGCAAATCAAAACAACATTGAGATACCACCTCACCTCAGTTAGAATGGCTATAATCAAGAACTCTAATAACAATAGATGCTGGAGGAGATGTGGACAGAAGGGAACCCTACTGCATTGTTGGTGGGACTGTAAACTTGTTCAACCACTTTGGAAAGTAGTATGAAGCTTCCTCAAAAGACTCCAAGGAGGAGGCTGCAATGCTTGATAAGAAATGTACTCATTATCTTGCCCATGTAATTGTAACCCCTCTGTACAGTATGTTCACAAAAAATTAAAATTAAAATTAAAAAAAAAGACTCCACATAGAGCTCCCCTATGACCTAGCAATCCCACTTTTAGGCATTTATCCAAATGATCACAAACAAGACCATACTAAATTAGCTACCAGCACAACTATGTTTATTGGATCATTATTTACCATAGCTAAGATATGGAACCAACCCAGATGCCCCTCAGTAGATGAATGGGTCAAGAAAATGTGGTATATATACACAATGGAATTCTATGCCTCCATCAGAAAGAATAACATTGCCCCATTTGTTAGGAAATGGAAAGGCTTGGAAAAAATTCTATTAAGTGAAGTAAGCCAAGTCCAAAGAAACATAGGCCCCATGGTTTCTCTTATTTGCAATAACTAGTATAAGTTTGAGACAAGCAGAAAAGATCAGATAAGTTGATGTTAAGTAAAATGAACCCCAAGATAAGGACACAGGTGGTTTTTTCTTCCTTGCTATTCTTTCTAACATATTTACAAGGTACTACGTGTTTTTTGTTGTTGTTGTTGTTGCTTTGTATGTCCCTCCCGCACGGTATAACCCCTGTTTTCACTGTATTTAATGTTGGTATAATTTGGGGAGGGGAAGGGAAAAAACAAATTGTTTAAATATGGATACAGGTTGACCCATTGCAACAAAGAGATGTACAAGACGAACTTGACAATTTAGGTGAGGGTGGGGGGGGAGGGGAGAGTATAGTTGTGGAGATGGGAGGGAAGGGATGGTAGGGGAAAAACAAAAGAGGAGGCAACAATGCTTGATAAAAGATGTACTCATTACCTTGCTCATGTAATTGTAACCCCACTGTATAGTATTTTCACAATAAAAAGATTATTTTAAAAAAAGGAAGAAGAGAATAAAGGAAGGAAGGAAGCTCTGTCCTATATTCTTCTTCAAAGGCATGTTCTCCATGCCATTACCTTCCAGAAACAGAAAGCTGAAGACAAAGTGTTGAAGCATGGGTTTTTGAGAGACATTCCAGTCTCAAAACTAGAACAGTGATCAAAATATAGTTATTGCATACACAAATATTGACTAGAAAAAATTGAACTTCTATCATATAAGTAATTTTTCATAGTTTCAAACATATTAAGAGGTAAGACAATTTTGGAGGACTAATGGGCAGTGAGTTCCCTACTAAAGCTGAACATATTCAAGTTTGATGACCCAGCAACTGTGCTTCTAGTTATTTATATAGAAGAAATGTATGTACATGTTTACCAGAGGCAGGAGCATGTCCACAGTGGCCCTCATTGAGAACATATTTTCAAGTATCAAGCACTAATACAATGATGTGGTGAATAAGTGACGTGGAATGCTGGAAAGCAATGGGAAGGAAGGTAGCATAACTCTTACCACCACAGAGATGAGTCTCCTCAGTTCCAAGCTGAAGTCAAGCACAAATGAGTGTATCATTCATGATTCAATTTATGGAATCTAGGCACAACTTAGCCAGAATCCCTGCAAGTGGTTATCTATCAGGGTCTTCTGATGACCAGCAAGGATACTGAGGAGACTGACAAGTGCTACAGCTTCATTCCTAAGTGCCTTTTACAGGTACGCTCATGATGTGACTATTGGGTGATCTGAATTCCATTGTACATATTGGTATATGTATGCTATACTTCATACATACATCAATTAAATCTTACAGTATGCATACTTGTACATTTGTGTTATACTTCACATATTATATGTTATATAAACTTACTTAAAAAATTAGTAACAGTAGCTGGGCATGTTGGGTCATGCCTGTAATTCCAGCTGCTCAGGAGGCTGAGATCTGAGGATCACATTTCAAAGCCAACCCCATAGACAAAGTCCATGCGACTCTTATCTCTATTAACTACCACTACCCCTACCCCCCAAAAAAAACTCCAGGAGTATAGTTTGCACTGAGTTCAAGCTCCAGGACCAGTATACACAGAGTAATAATAGAAAATGTGAACCTCAAGAGAGAAGCACTGGAAAATAGACTTACAGAAAAGTAAGTCAAACAACAGAAGGTGTGGCTAGCTTAAAAATTTACCTGCAAAGATTAGTTCAAATATTTCTTCTCTGAGCATCATTCCCAGCATTGCCTTCTCCTCTAATGAGACAAAAGTAGATACCCTACACCTTATTCCCTGTGTTAGCAACCTCATAGTGCCTGTCAGGTCCTGAAATTATTTGTTTATATTTTATAATGAATCATAAACTTCTTGAGGGATTTTTGTTCAATTGATCTTTCGTTTCCATAAAAATAGTGCTTTATGTACACAGAGGAAGGTAAGCATGCAATAAATGTTGAATAAACATTAAAAATATGACCCCCAACGTGTGTATGATTTTGATAAAATTGGGAACTTTAAAGAAGGAAAGGGTTCACTGAATGCTAAGAATTGATGCTTGAGCAGATGCCACTTTTTATTCTTTGGATTTAGATCTCTAAATATCTACTTTTGAAATCTAACTTATAAAAATCTATCCGTCTAATTGTAATAAATTATTTTAGAATGTAATTGAGTAAAAAATTCAAGTCGGTATTCAAAAAAATCACAAATCTCTTCATTTTGAACAAATTCTTGACTAGTGTGTGATCCTGAGACCTATCCATCAGAAAGACCCAAGAGAATCAAGTGGCCCATGAGAAACTTCAAGAGTGCTGAGTGAGAGGACTTGGGGACAAGAAGGACCTTTAACAAAGGGGAGGAGGGAGAAAAGATTGCAGTCAGCCACAAATCTAAGGAGAATATTGTGTTCTGTCCTCTTCTGTTTTCAGAACAATTGACACTTCCTCCTTGCAAGAAAATTTTCTGCACCACAAAGAAAATATCCTTCAGAGTCAAAAGAAAACCTACAGAAACTGGAGAAAATCTTTGGCAGTTACCCATCAGATAAAGGATTAGTATCCACAGTATATAAAGAGCCTCAGAAATTAAACGCCAAAAGAATAAATAATCCAATGACTAAGTTGTCAAATGAATTGAAGTTTTCAGAAGTACTAAGAATACATTAAGACATGTTAACTATAAAGGAAATAAAAATCAAATATTACCAAGATTCCATCTGATTGCAGTCAGAATTACCATCATCAAGAAAACAAAAATAAACGCTGCTAGGATTTGGGGCATACATCCTTCCACACTTTGGAAAGAAAAAATCAGTACAATCATTTTGAAGTTACTAGGGAGATTCCATAAAACCTAGATTTAATTGTGATGTGGCCCTGGCATTCCACTCCTACATTTTGTATATGAAGAATTGACACACTTATACAACCATGTTTATGCATCACTGTTTACAATAGCTGGTGAAATAAGCTGACATGCTCACCAAATTGATAAATGGATAAAGAAAAGGTGGTATATGTATTCAGTATTCATATGTATTCAGTCTCCTTATGTATTAATAAGGAAGACAAATTTTGTCATTTACAGGACACTGGACAGAACTGGAGATCATTAGTTTGTGTGAAATAAGCCAGACTGAGAAAGTCAAATTCACCTGGTCTCTCTCAGATGCAGAATTTCATCCTTCAAAGTGAATGACAGGAAAAATAAACAGTAAAATAGGTTCTTTTTGTGTGTGAATGCCAGAGAGAAGGTGAAAGATGAAAAAAGTATACTTGACATTGGATCATGTGTGAAAATATACACATAAACAATGAAACCTGTGGAAAGTGTTCAAAAATTGAAGTGTTCCAAATGAAGGAGAGGAATGAGAGGCATACTAGAAGAGATGTCTGATTGGGACCATGAGTGTATATATGTGACCATCACTATGAAACCCCTTTGTATATACTAACAAATACATGTATATATTAATTGTGTATATACATATGATATATACACTGTGTACAATATACATATATATGTGTAAATACATGTATATACATGTGTGTATATATGATGTATGTATAATGTATATACATAGTATCTGTGTACTTATGTATGTATTTATTATATAATATGTACATATGCATGAATTATATATAATATATAAATGTTACATATGTATCATTAACTACTATATGCCAACATATTAGCATGTATTAGTTAACATACACTAATAAAATGAGGACAAAGGAGAGAGAATCCACACCAAGTTCTACTATATAAAATTCTCTAGCTCCTCAGGAGATGAGCAGGTTAGGCACAGTGCTCAGGAGCAGGTGCTGTCAGTGGCCTGAACTCCTGTGCTGGGGAGAATTGGATGAAGAAAGAAAGGTTACTGTCCCCAGCAGCTGAAAGAATCACGGAGAGGAGACAAAGCTAGGAAGCAAGGAGGAAGGAAGCTGAGTCTAGTCCTTAGCCTTCCAGACAGCTCAGGATGGCCTCCTCACCCCTGGAGATGTGGAGGAAGCTTCATAGGTGGGGGAAGCCACAGCCAGCAGGCAGGGTAGCTCTGCAAACTCTCCTCTGGGGGCCTATGGCTTGTAAGAGATTCAGGGATTTTGAACGTTCGGCAAGCTATTTGGGGAACCATTGATAATGAGTTAGGAGGAAATGGACCAGAAACGGCCAGGACATGACAGAGGCCATGGGGAACAGAAAGCTGAAGCACCAAGAGGAGCAGAATGATGGCGGCCAGGCATAGCCAGGGGCAGCTGTGACAAGAACTGAGAACTGTCACCATAGCAACCCCAGTCCTCACAGTGGGGTTCCCTAACCTTCCCACACTCTCTCCTTTGATTGCTATGGTTTCAGGGTTCAGGCTGGGACAGTCCTTAAGGCAGAGGGGACCAAGCATGAGGAGGACTTCCCCACTGTAGCAGGCAGGACCTACAGCAAAATCAAAGCAGTCTGTGGGGGTGGGACAAGAACAAATGGAGGGGGGAGGGAACCATCAACACCGGACATAGGAGGCAAAGACAGGAGACTGCTGTGCAAGGCAGTCCCAATACAACTTCAAAATAAAATGCTTGCCACAAAGGGTATAGCGATAAAAAGGAGACTAATAATTGCAAAAGGCTTGAAGAGAGTGGGCAGAAAAAAGAATAAGGATTGATTGTTAAATGGAGACAGTTTCTTTTGGGGCCACAAAACTTGCAAAATTGATTGTGATCATGTTTTCACACCCTGTGAACACACTTTAGGAAAAAAACACTGAGCTATGTACTGTAAGTGAATTGTACACAAATTCTATTTCAATGAAGTGCTGATTTATACATTTGCCAGAGCACACAATGGAAGTGGACAACGATCAAGTACTGCTCATCTGAAAATGTTCCTCTGCTGTGCTCGTACGCTCCTAATTCTATTCTTCTCATCAAGGAACTCATTCTTGTGGAAGTAGGCCATGTTCCAAGGGCAGAGCATCCTTTGTCACAGTACTGAGGTCCCACCCGGGTCCTAACCTCGGAAGGATACAGACCTAGAGCCGGGCAAGAACCACATGATCTTGGACTATGGAGCTACTGTGCAAAATTCACTCACACATATCGCATATCACCCTATGTCTATGAGTGTACCTGCGCTGCCATACAAACAAGAAAATGGTAGAGGAAGCCCTCAGTGTGAAGCTTTCTATAGCTCATCCACAGTGCTCTAAGATAGGTTACCCAATGCTGGGTGGGAAGCTGGGGGTGTTTTGTGCTAATCCTTGAAATGAGAAACATCAAAAGACATCTCCAGGTGCTGAGACTTGTGGAGCTGACGGCATATTTTAACATCCTGACCGAAGCAAGAGGAAATTTCTTGTGCATACAGGGCACTGGGGGTCTTCACTTAGTCTCTGAACCAAACAACGTCGCCAAACTTGTAGTGTTCACAGGCCGCACTGACCCGACCTGGCATGCTTCCCTTTGTTAGAGCCTGGAACTCACCTTCATTATAATTACACAGGAAATGACACCGTGTCTGTTCTCAGCCCAGAAGGGGAGTTCTCAAAGAATTCACCTTGTAAAACCTAAAAAGCACTACTTTTCTAACATAATAATAAAGAGAACTTTCTCAGTAAGAGTCAATGTTTGGCAGATTACCAATCAACTGCTGATTCCACTGAAGTGGAACGGAACCTGAGATTTGTAAGTACATGAGCTCTAATCACATATGATTTGGTAAATTAAGGACATATGCTCAGTGCTCTACATATTCAGCTAATACAAGGGTGTTAGCTGTGCTTTTTACTGATGAAGATCAGAGTGCTAAGCACCAGCCACTCCTGAGCCCTTCACATCAGGCACAGTGAAAGAGTTACAGATGCTCACAAGGCCTTTGGGGCAGCTTCTGCCATCTTCAGGTTCTGCAGGTAAAGGATTGGGTGTGCTAACTCAGAACACTCAGCAAAGATTCTTGAAGGAAGCTTATTCAATGTTGCAATTAGCATCTGTTCCTCAAGACCTTTTAAGCTTTTCAGTTTTACATATGCTTCTCTATGAACAGAAAAGAAAACCATAAAGAACCCTATGCTTCTGTAGAGTACAGGTGTGAGTTTAAGGCTATAATATGGGTGGGAAGCTCGAGGAGGGCTATTTTGGTATACTGCTAACATTGTTTAAAATTGAGCTAAAATGATTTAACAGGCTGTCTCATTTGTTGGTATAACCACAGTTTTCTCCACCAGTAATTAAGAAACCAAACTGATTTGTTATCCTCAGCAAAAGGAGAATGTGCAACACATTTATTATCAGGGAATAGAAATGATCCAGATATATTGATTAGATTTATATCAATTATTACTGTTTGATGATTGGTCCAGCTTTCTGACAGTGTGATATTTAAGGGCATTAGACTAGTTCTGGAGGCACATACAATGTAACGTCAAATATATTATCTACATTCTAGTACTAATTCTAAATTCTCATATATTATACTTTTCTGACATGAGAGAAAAAAATGGTTTTCATTTAAACCATTTATGAGGAGCTACACGTAATTAACCATAGGGATACTTCATTTAGCTTGAACCCAAAAGCATTCAGCAAGACAATAGTCCTTCTCTGAAGGAAGGAAGAAAATTGTCCATTCACAATATAATTCCCTGCTTATCCCAAGCATATCAATAACATGCCTTGATTATAACTAATACCAATTTACTCTGTGGTGATTTGTTTATAGTAAAAGCATACTCTTGAAAGAAAATCTAGGAGAAAATAAATGATTTCTGCATCCAGTGTTCTCTTTGTGGAGGCTTTCCATTGCCTAAGTCAGGTGAATGTGAATAGTCTATATGCAGGAGCTACAGGTGTTAGAGATGGATCTAACAGAAGGATCCCATATCAGCCTCTGTTCTCTGCCTCAACACTGTTTTCCTACTATC
The DNA here is from genome assembly GCF_019054845.1 of Dipodomys spectabilis. Classification (NCBI taxonomy): domain Eukaryota; kingdom Metazoa; phylum Chordata; class Mammalia; order Rodentia; family Heteromyidae; genus Dipodomys; species Dipodomys spectabilis. The sequence goes on from NW_024870876.1 coordinate 1,326,581, forward strand.
ACCTTGAGATTGCAAAAATTATGAAGCTGGAGCGATGGGCTTAACAGACAGATAGCAAAGCTGAGACTTGCCTCCACAGGCCCCATTCAACAGAATACATCTGCCTTGGCTTTCACTCAGCAGAGGCTCACAGGCTCACAGGTGGAGGCTGAGGACAGCAGTGGATTTATCTGCCTGGGCTTTTTGTTATCAGTTCAAAAGAATGAATGAGCATCAGAGATGATCACAGAGAGAAGACTCTTGGAGAGTCTACACATTTCATTATTCCCATCTCTGGTCATACAACATTCAGTAAGCATTTATTATATACCTACTGTGTACAAAGGAGTGTTATAAAATAGGGAGTCATTTAACAAAAATAGTTTATGTATGAACTTTAGAACAGTGCTCTAAAAACTGGGCATCAAAATTAATACATAAAACCAACTTAGTAGGTTATTGTATCATTTAAAAAATTAGCAAATAACAAAGTGATGAGGCAAAGGACAAAGGGGAACCAATGCAACAGTGATATACACAAGACAATATGTTGGAAATGATCTGTACAACTTGGGGGGTGAGGGGAAAGGAAACTAGGAAAAAATTGAGGGAAGGGGTAACAAATTTGACAAGAAATGTACTCATTACCATATATATATACATATATATGTGTATATATATAACTGTAACCCCTCTCTACATCACTTGGACAAAAAACATTTGTAGCCAACTTTTCACAATGAAGTAATGAGAAATTATAAATTCTCCATATTGTCATAAAATATCTTATTTCATTTTCTATTTAAGTTTGACTATATATTAGAATCTGAAATAAAGCAAAGAAATGGCAAGCCAGGTATTAGTAGCTCATGCTTGTAATCCTAGCTATGCAGGAGGCTGAGAACCAGAGGATGGAAGTTTAAGGCTAGCCCGGCAGAAAAATAAAACTTTAAGATTCTATCTTTAAAAGTAATCAGTAAAAACTTTAGTTCAAGTAGTAGATTTCCAGCTGAGCAAAGATGATGCCCAGAGTTCAAACTTCAGTACTGCCACAAAAAATGGCATAGAAAAGAGTATCTTTTAAGCATGTATGCAAGCACATACATAGGTATGTATCATACAAATACAAACATAAAATTTTGTTTTAATTTTTCCATCTACACATATATATAAACATATGTAGAATGTACACATATATATTTGTCATGTTATCATGTCTGTAATGATTTATAATATGAAGCATATTCCTTACTTTGGATATGGTCAAAACATAGAAAACCCAACAATGCTATAGATCCCTAACGCCACAATTCAAAATCCCAACCACTCCCAGCTTAGTAGCCCTGTGTCCTCCAAGTCTTAGTACCTCTTATCCTTGGTCTACTAATTACACCTTGGGTAGTGAGGATTACATGAGCTAATCCTCTAAACAGGCTCAACGTGGCTCACGGCGCTCCACGTGTAGACACTTTTTAATCAGAAGTATGCTAATTTTATAAAACTTCCCTTATTTGGAACAAGAGTTTCCACTAAAGTAGCACTGGAGATATTTTCACTTCACTTAAAAATGAAGAAAGCATGGGTCTGAGATGATCACTTCCTCAGTCATAGAGCTTCAAACAAGGGATAAAACCAACAACCAGCTTGTCTGAGGTTTCATTTCATCCCCTAGAATGTCTTCCAGCTGTAAAAGGTATGCCCCTGAGACAGTACCCTACAGCCCAGAAACAGGAACACAGAGGGAACCAATGAATGTGACTTTTACCTATCTTCTTTTGTCCTATCATAAACAAGCAGGTATCTTCCTTTTAAGTCCTACTTTTTTTGCTGTCACAAAGCTATGGTACAGGCTGCTATCAGCCACAGGAACATGCACAGCTTGCTGTGCACAACCACAGAAATATTTTTCCATAAATACAAATAACTTTGAAACAAAGAATATATCCCTCTTACTAGTATTCACCATTTAGATCTTCACCTGCTTTTTCTTCTAGAATTTTGTGCATGCTCTACTGATCGGAGCAGTTCTCACATGTAGGCAAATGTTAATATATGGTAGATGGCAATGCATGTAACACTTTGCTCCAATAAGCAGTTACAACTAATCTATTTCCCTTCCAATTTTAGTACCTGGGGAAACTTATGAACTGATTTTAGAGGAAAAAATACGTCTAGGAAAGGAACTCCACCCCCAAAATAAAACATTTCTGTTGAATTTGTGCATCTGAGATCTTTGTAGGACTACCTTACATTCTGAATAAGCTGTAGCTGAATCTAATCTGAATCTAATCTAATCTAATCATTCCCAGAAAGTGAAATCTCTTATAAATCTCCATCCCCATTATTTTTGGTTATATATTCTCAGATGAAATTAAGTGTATCGCTCTTCTCTCCATCTATCTCTTGTTTTTAAATGATGTCAGTTACTAAGACAAACATCTTCCATGGTGCACCAAAATTTCTAATTCAAGACTTTAACAACATTGGCTAAACCACTACATACATTCTCAGTTTGTCTATGAAAACTATTATTGCCATATTGATTTAAACTATTACTATCCTCGAGGCTTTGGAGTGCAAATTTATTGGGTAATGTCTAGTATCAATAACAACAAAAATAAGTTGTTCTCTGCTTATTCAGAGACATGAAATATATCAGAACTCAATTCCTATCTCTGATACCCCAAAAAAAACTCCTGTTAGTGATAACTCAACACCATTCCCACTTACAAACTATTATCACATACTACCTCATACACCAACAACTGAACTCAATCTTATGAGTGTGATAGAAATTTCTTGCCTGTGACTGATCCTGCCTGTCCAAGCTCTTTCCAGATCTTGACATGGCAAGTAGATCTAGAACAGTTTAAGTAAGTTTAATCAACTGTACTTTCACCCCTGCAATTATGGTAAACTTTTTTTCTTTTCCTTTTTTTCTTTTTTTTTTTAGTGCCAGTACAAGGCCTTGAGTTTGCTTAGCATTTTCCCCTCAAGATGGCGCTCTATCACTTGAGCCATTCCTCCACTTCCATTTCATAGTTTGTTTAACTGGAGTTTTAAGAGTTTTATGGACTTTTCTGCCCCAGCTAGCTTTGAACCATGATCTTTAAGTATCAGTCTACTGAGTATCTAGGATTATAGGCATGAGCCACTGACACCCAGCTTCATGGTCAACTTCTTAAAAATCATATTCTTCATACTTGTTGATCAAACTTAATAAGATATGTATTCAAATGTTTTTTTCTTTCATGCGATTGTTTCTAACGCATTTATAAGATAATTTCTTTGTTGCTTTGTATGTCCCTCCCCCACAGTATAACCCGTGCTTTCACTGTATTTGCTGTCAGTATAATTTGTGGAGGGGAAGGGGAAAAACAAGTCGTTTAAATAGGGATACAGGTGGACCCGTTTCAACAATGAGAAGTACAAGTTGTTATGTCGAAAACGAACTTTACAACTTTGGTGGGGGGAGGGGGCGGGGAGGATTGGGTGGAGGGGCGGGGAAAGGATGGGAAGGGGAAACAAAGGAGGAGGCTACAATGCTTGATAAGAAATGTACTCATTATCTTGCCCATGTAATTGTAACCCCTCTGTACAGTATTTTCACAATAAAAATAAAATAAAATAAAATCCAAAGTACTCTAAAATCCCTAAACCTTTTGAATATGACATGATGCTGTAAGTCCTTGTTTAATGTAGATGACCATCATTTCATGCATAAAATCATTAAAAATATTATATAAAATTATTCAAGCTCTGTGTAAAGTGTACATGAAACACAAATAAAATTTATATTCTGACTTGGGTCCCATTCCCAGGATGACTCCTCAGTCTTACGCAAGCTACCATTCTATCACACACAGACTACTAGCTTAGTCTGTGTAACTTTTTGCTCCCAGGCCTTGGACTCTTTCTTATTCCCCTTAGTACAATTCTGTTCTGCTAACATATTAGGTATCCCATCCCATCTCCCTTTCCTCTGAGTTTGTCTCACTCACTGACTCCTCTTCAGGCAGGTACATGAGCTGTGAGCAGTAACCCCTCCTCCTTGAAGTTAATGGTCTGAGGATCATTTCCAACAAGTGGTTCTCGCATAGTGGTTAATGATAATAATCTGTCTCCAGAGTCAGGTACACCTGGATTTGAAGGTTACTTTGTCTGATGTATGACTATGGGAAAGCCCCTCAACTTTTCTCTCAATTGCTCCATAAAAGGGGACAAATAGCATTGAGTGGATATGCAGGGATCTAAAAATTCAAAATCATATATGTAACATAGGCAATGGAATTTTACTCATGTATCAGAAAAAAAATAATATGTCATTTGCCAGGAAATGGATAGACCTGAAGAAAACAATGTTAAATAAAATCAGGCTCAGAGAGACATCGGATGCATGTTTTCTCTCATATGTGGAAGTTAAATCTATAACATATATTAAAACATATACAAGGTAATTGCATATATACACAAGCTAATTATCTAAAATATGGTATATGCACATGAGGAATCCAATGGTGTAATTCCTCTGAACAACTAAGGAACAGTTTAACAAAATGAATACTAGGAAGCTGGAACATGTGTTGCAAAGAGCAGGAGAGGTCGAGGGAAGGGAGAACAGATGAATGCAGAGAGGAAGGGTGGGTGAACACAGTCATAATATTCAGCGTACATATGTGAAAATGAGGGAATAGGTGGGGTTGAGACAGATGGCAGCGAACAATGGTAGGGGTGATCAAGACGCTTTGTACTCAAAAACTGATCTGTTAAATTGAAACCCCTCTGTACAACTACTGAAAGATAATAAACATAAATAAATGATCCTATATGAAAAGCTCAGTGACTGGGCACAGCACAAGCTCAGTTGAAGCCATTGTTATCAATCCATGTCACGAGGCTCCATTCAGTTACTTCCCTGACCAATGACATGGTAGCTCTGTGCTTTAGCTAACAAGTGAAATGTCTCTGATTGGGCACAAATGTGGCTCTGTATTCCCAGAATGCCTTAGTTATAAATGGTTCAGGAGGCCAAGTGTGAGCAACATTCTTGGTATACCAAACGGTAGGAAGATACTAAAAAATCCTATAATTAGGCCTTGTGATGAGCATATTAATCATGCAGCACAAGCTATTTAACTCCACTAAATTCAAGGAAAGGTAATGCGAGACATCTTATGCAGCAGGAGTGAATCAAACTTCAAGGAGGTTTCTTATCTAGAAAGATCTGGATCTTGAAAGGAACAGATAAGATGAAAAGCAATGATTTCTCATCACATGAATGATTAGATGATGTATGCTTCACTTTGTAGAGAAGCAATTATACCAATGTTTCTACTTTGTTCAAAGAGAACAGAGAAAGCCTGCTTAGAATGTGCTTAGAACTTAGGAGGAGCTCAGAAAAATGATCTGCTATAGAGTGGGGGAAACCTTTCTGTTTTCTCTGAGGATCTCTAAGCAGGGCTTCTCTGGTTTAAAGCACTTATACATTACTTCGGGATGTTGTTAAAATGCAAATCCTGATTCTGATCTGTGGTGTAGCTCAGAAGTTTGCATTTCTCACAAGTAGGTGGTGGCCAGACTTGGAATAGGAAAGTCTCAAGAGTCTAATATACAAGATATCTAGCTTGTTAAGGGCTCACAAACAGCACACACACACACAGACACACACAGACACACAGACACAGACACAGACACACACACACACACACACACACACACACACACACACACACACACACACACACCCCACAAAGCCCAGATTATGCTCTCACACTTGAAGGAGTAGGAGGTGTCATCTGATTACATAGACCTGCAGGACTGAAATCTAGAAACAATGTCCAGGGTAGATCCAGAACCCAGTTATACAGACAATACAAACAGACACTCGCATCAAAGAGGCTGGTATGAGGCAAGACCAGAGAGACTTGATCCAGGCTGTCTACTCTCCCTCTACCACCGCAGGCAGCTTGCAATGTTACAATGTACATGTTGGGATGGTGTCTCTCTTAGTCATATGATACTCACCTACCTCTATTCAAGCAGATTCTTCCTACCTGGCAGAGTGTTCACTATATATTCAATAAACTGTGTTCATTCAACAGTTGGAAAACATCTACTCTCTGTTACCTCCTAAATCACCCTGAACCTGCTGGCCTTTAGATAACCTCTTCAAATTCTACCTATGCAAGTGACCCTCATGTCATAAGGTGTAACAGTCTCTGAGCCACTTCCTATCATCCATTCCTTTCTCTTTCCAATGCATTTCTAGCCCAGTTTTGACCCCTGACACTCTTACCATTACCCTCAACTCCTTTATTCAGCAAAATCATAACAAAGAGGAAACTTCATTATTCACTTTGTGCCTCCTACATCCCCTGAAATGTATTTGCCCCCGCCTTCTGCCATTTGCTGCCAAATGGGTTGCTGCTACCTGGACTACTCCTGTCTCAGGTTCATACATAGCCATTACCCTCACTCCTTTCAGTTCTTTTCATCTCAAATGCCACCCTATTAGAATCCTACCCTCCACCATTCTGTAAAAATAACTCTTCTCCCAATGCTCTTTCCTCTTTGCTATTTTATTTTTCCATGCCAGGCAACACCTGACATATTGTATTGTCTACATTTCCTCTGCAGTGGATGTATCATTGGTCCCAATAATAGAATCAAAAGTAAACAGCTCTGATTGGAGCTGATTAATGTCTAAATGAATGCATCTGAGAATCTGAACACTACAGAAATGAGTCACAAATTCAGGTGGATTGATAATGCAGCAAAATCAAAGACATTAAACACAGTTGGACCTCCACCTACATCTTACCAAATTGCTCTAGTCAGCTTATTTTTTCCTTCCCCTAAGTGATTATTCCATCATCATGTCTTCTGTCTTTGAGTTAGAAACCAAGCCATCTTCTGTGTATGGTATGTGGTGTTTGGTAGGGGTGTATTGCAAGATTGAAGGGCAGAATGGAAGTTATCAGATGCCCAGCAGTCCTGAATCTGCACCAGTCCTTTCTCCCTTTGCCATCCAAGAAAGACCATTCCTTTCTCCTAGCCCTGGATGCATTTCTCTTGCATCTAAGGAATCTTTATGAGTGAACTCAAACATGGCCACCTGTATCATCAATTTCAATCCCAATTACCCAAACTCTCCCTATCAATCATGGCTTGAATATGCTTTGTCACCTCAGAAACTCAAGCTGAAATTTAATCCTCATAATGAAATACAACAGTGATTTGTGCTGTGCACTTGCGAAATGAATTAACTCATTCATGAAACTAATATACTGAAGGTGGTTGCTCCAATGTAGGTTTGCAATCAAAATCACTTTGTGTAAGTCTCTCTCAGATCCTTTGTCTCTCGCTAGGGGTTGCCTCATAGTCCTCCAGACTCCACCAATATGGAGAATATCATGAGGTTCAAACTATTAACCTTAGCCCAAAAATATGAGTCAAGGTAGCTAAAACAAACCCCTTTTCTTTAGAACTTGGTCAGGCTGTGGTATTGGATAACAGGAAACAGAAAACAGACTAAAACCTTCTCCTAATCTTCCATCACTTTTGACAAGTACATAAAAGCTAGTTTTATACACTTCCATTTAAACTAGAAGAAAAAGCCCTAAAAATGGGTAAGAAGGTAAAGAGCAGAAAGAAAAAAAGAAAAACAAGTTTCCTAATGTTCTGAGCCTTATTGCTCCTCTCCTCATTGTCAGTCTTGCTATATAGTTGCCCACATTTACTCAACTCCTTCACTTGAGTTCATCAAGCATCCTTAGAAATTGAGCTTCTACCATCACATTGTATCAAAACAACTCCTGCACTGGGCATTGATGACTCACGCCTATAATCCTAGCTACTTAGGAAACTGCTTACTTAGCATAGTAGTTCCAAGCTAGCCAGGGCAGGGAAAATCCAGGAGACTCTTATCTCTAATTAACCAGTAAAAAGAAGTGGAGGTGTAGCTCCAATGGTAGAGCTCTACTTTGCGCAAGAAAGCTAAGCAAGAGCTCAACACTCGAGTTCAAAACCTCCCCATGTCTCCAATTGCCTGTCACCAAGTCACTAAATCCAGTAAATAGCCCACAGTCAAGCTAAAAGGTTAGGAACAAGTTAAGGTTGAAGTATTGTAGGTTAGTGACAAGAACAACTGGTAAAAATAAGATACATCACTTCACCGTGCATACTCACACTGAAGTCCAGCCCTAAGCAGTAGTCTAGGACACAGGGCAGTTCTGCCGCCTGGTACCAGACTTTCAGGACTACATGAGGATGAGAATATTTTCACTAAAATCGCCTGGAGAAAAGTCCTTTGAGAGGATCACTTCTGTATTTTAGAACATTCTTTTCTTGTCTCAGAATATAGTATATATAGCCAGCCTTGTCAACCAAATTCATATATAAAATTTAGATCACTGGGTTATCTCGCTATTTTCAAAGCTCAATTAGGTATTCATGCCTTCTCAGGATATTTCAGCAAAGTACTTCCCTTGCTGTAAGATTAATATATTTCTACTCTGATTCAAACCTTCAGAGTCCTACTGGGATGTGAGGATGATTGTAGAAGCTTCCTGTTCACTGGGAGTTATACTGATGGAAGAATCAGCGATCTGCTGATTAGCTGTTAGGCAGGTAGGTTTTGGAAGTCATTACCTATACTTGGCTTGGGAGAAGAGAGCTTCTGCCCCTTTAAGTGACTGTTACTGGTTCTTGTATTTGCTTTTGTTTTAGATCTCTCCAGAGAAATTTACAAGGAACCTGCTAAAATCTCTCAGTCATTCTGACTCACTCTTAGGTGACCTGGGGTAACCTTTTCTGTTATAAGATTAATTTGTTCTTCCAGAGCAGCCTGTCTGCTGTGTTTTGAACATGTGAAATATGACCTCAAATACAGCTTGCTCAAGAATATGCTCACTTCTACTTGTGGTCAGTCTTTCCTATCTGGACATGTATAAGTTTCCTCAACAAAGGCCCTGTTTGAAAAGTTGTTGCTTGAGAATTCTCTCCAGTGGGTTCTTAACTTCACACAAGTATTCCAGTCTTTTATCTTGTGGTTATGTTTATTGATTTTATACATACACACACACACACACACACACACACACACACACACACAGAGGAGTGAAGCCCTTGTTTAGTTACAGTGACAGGTGATCCACAATGTTAATGTTGAGTACATGTCCCTCAAGTTCCACTCCTTAGTTTACCTCAATATCAAGCACCTGACTTTCAATACCCCTAGGTGTACAGAGTAAATATCAGGTAGTGTGAACTGTATTTTGATTACCATGTTTTGTTTTGTTGTTTTGTTTTGTCCTGTCTTGTTAGTTTTATGAGGGAGTTGATAGTATAGGAGTTTCAACTCAGAGGCTTGAGCTCACTCAGTTGCTTGCTTAGCTGGTACTCTACCACTTGAGTCACAACTGGTTATGTTGGAAAGGCTTTGAACCATGACTCTCTAGATCTCAGCCACCTGAATAGTTAGAATTGCATGCATGACCCACCAGCAGCAAGCTACTTTTGTTCTAAATAAAGAAATTTCCTCTATAGGCTTTCTCAAGAATAAACCCCAAACCCTATCAGATTCAACATAAAAAGTTGAAATGTCAGAGATGATTGTAAGATTGCTTGTCAGCCAGGGTTAATCTGTAGGCCCCTATCAACTAAACTTTCCTTTCCCTCTATCTTTTTTTTAATCTGACAATTCTTCAGTGAGTTTATAGCACATGCAATCATCTACAATACATTTAATCACTGTTTTGTTACATGCGACACAATACTTTTATAAGATGAAGATGACTTTGGTTTGCTTCTAAGTCAGTTTCAACTAATCTCTGCATTTCTGGATGAAATCCAGAAAATAAGTGAAGGAATATATTTGGCTGACGCAACATCAGGACCAGCTCAGTTGTTCATGTGTACCTTCCAGAACTCATCCCTATTAGGGGAGCATAGGAGCTGGCTGAGCAGAAATTCTAGTGAACACTGGCTATACATAAGAGTCAAGTGCTGAAGTGAAAATAATGGGATCAGTGTGTTTCACTGCTTCTTTTCAGGACATTCTAGATACCTCTTAAGGGAAGTGGTTCAAAGGGGAAAATGCTGAGTTTGTAGACCAGTTTCCTATATACCTCTGCCATTTACTCTACTCCATAAAACCTGTGCACGTGGAGGTTGTCATCACACATTGTGAGGCTCTTGTAATCTATTCAGCCAGCTGGATGGAATTTCTTTGAAGTCAAGGAAACTCATATTGTTCATCTCTGAATTTTGTCTTTATTGTATAAATGGATTCAGGTCTAAGCTTTTTTTTAAAAAAAAAAAAAAAGCAGTAAGATATTCCTGGGGTTTGTATGCTTTTGAGAAGGAAAAGACATCACATAAATCAAAATATGCCTGAATTCTGTAATTGTGGCTAATTTGGTGAAACATTGATTGATAGGAGCTATTTGACTGAGTAAGTGAATGCCTACACAACATTGTATGAGATTTCAATGGGGATCTCTATAAGCAAATTTAGACTTTATTGACAAACACTGTATGTTTTAGCAGTAAAATAAGTTGAATTGGAGGTCTAATAAGCTCCTCTAGGTTTGGCTTGGGCAAGTTTTATTACATGTCTTTGTTCCCGCTTGCCATCTTCCACTGTAACCCAAACAAGATTTTTCCCTTGGAATGGATTCCAGCTGGTTGAAGTAAAGATTTATCATAAACGCTGGCTTGAAGAATTTCTGGGGTAATCCAGGAATCAAGCATAGCTGTTTCATGGCCAGGAGCAGTGCAACTGGATGAAGACCAGCCCTTTTATTTTTTGTAACTTTCTAGTTTTTAATCACAGATGACACACTAGAAGGGAGTGGGAGTGAGTGTTTAGTGAGCTAATCTATAATATCTACTATGTAAACAAGGGAATTAAAAGAAAGACCTCAAGCTCCTCAGATGAGGACTGCAGAGCCTGCACTATAACAGACAGAAGGCTCTGTGTATGTATTCAAGAGTAACAAGACAGACTTCATATTATTGAGCCAATGCCCAAAGCTTACGGTAGGCATGTATTTTTTTCCTGATAAGTCGAGCTATTCACCTTGCTGTGTACTAAAAACCCTTCTCTTTTACCCCCACAAACTGTTGCTTGTCTCATTTTTAATGGGTATTTGATCATTCTTCTTTCTTATTGGTTAGTGACCAGTTTCCTTTGAGAAAATAGATCTTTAAAATGTGTTACAAAAATATTTTTCTAGTTTGTCATATGTCTGTTGGTCTGCAATGGCTTTCATTTTATAGTCTAAAAAGGAAGGACTTTTTCCATATTAATGGAACACTCAATGTATTTGTAAAGAAATAAAAAAAACTGCGTAATAATTGGTAGGCAAAAAGAAAATACCATCTGTAGTCACCTAAAATAGCCACCTGCGAAATTATATTTTTCCTAAATTAACCAAGATTTGGTATATTTTTTTTCATTGACATCATTTTCCAGGAAAAAAATGGCTTCACATTAACACTTAAGCTATGTAAATATAAAGTACTTTCATAAGACTAACAGAGCTAAATGTTGCCATATTAACTGATTAGCATTTTGTGGGGCCTTATTAAAACCTGGAATAAAGTGCTCAATGTAATATTTCAAGCATGGATAGATTCATTACCATTGATGAAAACATTGAATATCTTGCTCACTTTAGGTTTCAGTTCAAAATGAGGATCATTGAAGAAGTTTAAGCCATACATATGTAGTGGGTATACAATGGAATTTTCCATGTACCCAGAAAGCTAAGACCTGTCTGCCTCTTCTCATCCTTCAGTTCACATTTCTCTCATTTCCTCAAGAAAACTCTTCTCCCAAAACATGGGACCACAGGAAATCCTCAAGTGATTGTGGGTATCATTGATGATTTTTCATACAGAAGAAAAGAAAGACAAGCATTTTGCTATAGGATACAAAATTCAGAGAATACATCATTATCTCATACTATAGCTCCTATATGTCCAATGGATTATCAAGGCTTCCATACCTAAGCCAGGCACAATTTTGTTCCTCCTGTGAAGCCCATGAAAAAAGTGATTTTTTTAGCAGCTCTGTAAACACTCAAAAAAAAGAAAGTTTTCACATAGTTTGCACACACAAATACCCCATTCTAACAATTCAACATAACTTACAGCCACAATAGGCAGGTAAATAGTTCTGTCTCCATGAAAGCTACCAGGTCTCCACCAGGTGGGATGAATGGTCTGTCTAATAAACTTTGTAAGATTTTAATGTCTATCTTAGCATAGAGCTTTCTTAACATTTCCAGAGCATATCATGCACAAGTTTTAGTTTCATAAATATTTCTTCATAATTTTAAGCCCCTACTCCCAAAATTGAAATGTGGAAACAAATTTATGTTACAAAATTTATGTTACAGGAGTGAAACAAATATGAACACATAGTAAACACAGACACCGTTGCCATGTCCTTAGATGCTGATTTTTGGCCCTCATGTGTTTTTTATGAAGTCAACCAGTAATTTTATCTGATTAAGTAACTTAGATTAAAAATGATTAACATGGTTACCTTTTTTATTGGCTTTCATCCAACAGATAAGAACAAAATTTGTCATTCATTTCCAGCTCCTGGAAATTACAAAAATATTTCAGCTCCACCCTAGCTAATACTATAACAATTCAAACAAAGAGTCTGACAAAGCCTCTTAAAAGGTAAAGAAACCAATTTTCTTCCATTCATATGTGTACGACTTCCATCAAGTCCATTAGAGACAGGGCCCATGCCAAGCAAGGTAAGTGAATCAGGCTGCTACCCCGGGCAATTGTCCAAGTCTTTGGCAGAACCCCAAAGTATTTCAGAGATGTGTGTGTGTGTGTGTGTGTGTGTGTGTGTGTGTGTACATGCTCACTATACATTATATCTTGTAAAAAACACAAAGTATTTACCTCAGGATTATATTTTAATAATTATATTTTAATAATTTAAATTACTTAGGAAGTTCACAAATTTGAAAATGTCATTACTTCAAAAGATACAAAGACTAATTTGATCCCAATACCACTAACTAAAGAAATGCCACTATAGGAGACAGCAAGAGATAGAAAGATTCTCAATTTAAAGCTAATGTATGTAAAAAGTTAGCAAGACTCCATCTCACCAAAAGTGTTGCTCCTGGCAGTACACACTGCTGTCTCTGCTATGCAAGAAGCATAAGTGGAAGGATCATGATCCAAGCAGGCTCAGACAAAAATGTGAGATTCTACTTGAAAACAAAACCAAAAAGGGCTGGGAGCATGGCTCAAGTGGTTTATCATGTACTATCAGCCCAAGGCTATAAGTTCAAACACTGGAAAAAACCAATAAACTCTTGATTCTAGTATTATTTTCCTTTCACCTTGATGAACCAGAATTGGTACCAGAACCCAACATCCAGGTGTGTGGTATTCACTCCCTAGAACTACCTAATAGAATAGTGGCCTAATAGTGATAAAATAATTATAACATTTTACAGGAGTGACAATTTTCAGACTTGTTTCATTTATATACTAAGCATAGGTACAAGATAGCAAATTGTCCCCTAATTTTAATGCATCTGGAACGTGGGCATCTTTAGGCAGAGAACTGACTGACTACATACTAATTACCTGATGGCCTACTGTTCTCAGGGACTAGCACTTTCTCTACATAGGTCATTCCAGGATAGAGTTCACCTACTTCTGCACAGCACAGTTCCTTTCCTAAAGAACTATAAGTTATCGCAAGAACAGCTTTAGTGTTTGCTCTTTCTAGAGGAACACCATGCCCCCAAAAGAGAGACGTTTACTACATGCCTGGTGTTAAAATGTTAGCAAGTCTGGGGGGTACAAAATCGGTACAGTCACTTCGGAAGACAATTTGGCAGTTTCTCACAAACTAAATATACTCTTTCCATATAAAGCAGCAATTGTGCTCCTTGCTGTCTTACCCAAATAAGATGAAAACTATGTCCACACAAACATTTGGGCATAAATGTTGATGCAACTTTATTCATAACTGTCACAAATTGGAAGCAAGCCACATGTCTTTCAGTTGTTGAGTGAATAAACAAGCTGGTGTTTCCATACAATGGAATATTAAAAGCAGGAAAAGAAGGAAGTCTTCAAACCACAAAAAATGACATGAAGGAACCCAAAATGCACACTTCCCAATGAAAGAAGCCAAAAGAAGATGGCACACTATATCATTCTCATCTGCAGGACATTTTGGAAAAGGCAAAACTATAGACAGTGAAAACATAAGTGCTATGGCTGCAGGTGTGGCTCAGCAGTAGAGCAACTGCCTGAAAAGTGTGAGTCCCTGAGTTCAAACCCAATACTACCAAATATAAATAGTGGCTGCCAGGGGCTTGGATGAGGGTGGGGGGAGGGCAAAGAAGAACAGAAGTATAAATAAAATGAATGGAGGTATAATGATTCTGTACAATACAATGGCAAACACAGGAAATTATATGGTTCCCAAACTCTCCAGAATGGACAACATGGGGTGAACCCTAATATAAATGATGCACTTCTGCTTGATGATGCATACATACTGGTGCATTCATTGAAGCAAACGTAGTATGTATCGTACTCAAGCAAAATTCTTGCAGGAGAAAATAGAAGGGGTAGGTAGAGGAGGGGTAGAACAGGAGAGGGACCTTCCACTATTCTATATTCAAGTTTGCTATAACTCTAAAACTGTTCAAATCCTAGAACAAAGAGGGCAGAGGGCTCTCAAAAGTGCCTTGATCTGAAGTGTATTTGTTGAGCTATTTCTGATCTAAACTCTAATAGGCAGAGAACTGACTGACCACATCCTAATAATCTGATGGCTCACTGTTCTCACACTTGCTCTACAGAGGTCATTTCCAGGTTGGAGTTCATCTACTCTCACACAGCACAGTTCCTTTCCTAAAAAACTACTGGTTATCTCAAGAAAGACAATCCAATTACTTTCAGCACTACAGCCCAGTAAGTGGAGAAAAGGGAAAACAGAATTTAAAACCAAACCTCTTTTAGTCTCAACAAGAAACCCAAGTGAGTAGCAAAGTGAGGCCCCTTGGGTTCAGGAGGCTGGGTAATCTGCAGGCTTGATTACCAGGAATCCCTAATGAACTTCTGTGGAGAAATTTCTTAGCTAACTGTACAGCAACCCTCCTTCTGATGTGCATGTGTTAAGGCTTCCATTGTAGAAGTTCAGGGTGGTTATTACTGAGTTGTCACAGGCCCATTAATTATCTGCTATACTGTATTTAGCTGCACTCTGGTAAATCTTTTTTAATTGCCTAGGCTGTATTTACCAAGCGTCTGTATTTAACATGCTCTCAATTCTGTTTATGTTTATGTCTTTTCCAATAATTCATTAAATAGAGTCCTTAACCACTATGATCAGAAAATTTAGTGAGAATCCAGCCAAGCCCACTTAAAGGCTTTCATTCCATTCCCTCATTATACAGCACTTTAAAGTTCTAAACAGTTTTCAAGTCCACTTCTCATTCAGGTTTCTTTTTCCCTGTCTCTGTAGTGCAGGCAACTCCCTTCGCCAACATCTCCCAACTGTGATACATACAACTTTTCCCACTATAGAATGGTTGAAAAATATGGTGTCAGAGTTCCTCCTGATACTCAATGACACCTGTGTGAAAAGAATCAAGTTCAGATTCCTTAGGAAAGCATCCAAGGCCCTTGTTCATTCAGCCCCTAATTCCTTTGTTATCTGCTGACTTCCTTTCCATCAATACTCCCCTGTCAGCCTCTCAAATAACACCTTCAAATAATCACCTTCTTTCTCTCTGTTTGGCCTCCTCTTAAACCACTCCAAAGTTACTCCCTCTGCAAAGCCTTGTAAGCAAATGTCCCCCATCTTTCCCTAATTCTCTTAACCCCTGTTGATGACACATAACACCTAACGCTAGAAGGAGATCCTCTTACTAGTCACGGAATTGCTTAAAAACAGAGAACACTGTACTATTAATCTGTGTGCACAGAGCTTGCGCATTGTGAGTGCTTGACAAAAGTTTATTACATGAATGGAGGCATTTCACTCCATAGTATCTAAGTTTAATTAAGGCACAGACACTTTTTTGGGGGGGGAGGGGGAGGATGGGTCATGGTGCCTGAACTCTGGGCCTGGGGGCTGTCCCTGAGCTCAAGGCTAGAGCTCTACCACTTGAGCCACAGCACCACTTCCAGGTTTTCCTGCTTATGTGGTGCTTATGCATGAGGGCCTCATGCATGCAAGGCAAGCACTCTACCACTGAGTCAACTTCCCAGCCTGGCATAGACACTCTTAACAACATGTCCTACCTATACAGAAAAATCTCTACCTGGGTGATTCTTCTGAAGAGAATTTCTACAGTTTTGGGAAGAGTGGCTGATTTAACTTGAGCACGTATGCAAAGCAAGCTACAATGACACCTAAATATTTAGTCCTTCCTATCCTCTTCAAATGCTATTCATTATACCACCAAAGAAGCACAGCATGGCAACTTGTCAATAGGCCCTAAACAAGGTAGATGGTAAAGATGACAATGAGCTATATTCATATAGAAGTATGTTAATATCAGCAGGCAACCACTATCTACAGTGATTTAACTGTCTTTCCCTTGGTAAATTCTAGAAAATGCCTGTCTAGATGTTTGAAACACTTCACTTTGGACTTCCTTCTCATTCCTCAGGCTCTGACTTTATCAAGCCAAGCACTGGCCAAGCTTACAGAATGGAAGGCACATAATCTAATTTTCTTCTAGGCACATTTTAAAAAGAAGTACACAGAGGACCGGTGGCATAGTTCACTGATAGAGCATGGGTACTTTTAGCATTTTCAAGCCCTAGGTTCAATCCTTAGAAACTTTAAAAGGATAAAAAAATATAAATAGGGAAAATGTGGTATATATACACAATGGAATTCTATGCCTCCATCAGAAAGAATGACATTTCCCCATTTGTTAGGAAATGGAAAGGCTTGGAAAAAATTATATTAAGTGAAGTAAGCCAGCCCCAAAGAAACATAGGTCCCATGATTTCCCTTATTTGCAATATCTAGTATATGTATGAGTCAAGCGGAAAAGGTCAGATAATGTGATGTTAGGAAAACGAACCCTTAAATATGTATTTTAATGTTTTTTTTTCTTTCATGCATGTGTTTCTAACGCATTTATAAGATTATTTCTTTGTTGCTTTGTATGTCCCTCCCCCACAGTGTAACCCCCGCTTTCACTATATTTGATGTCAGTATAACTTGTGGAGGAGATGGGGACAAACAAGCCGTTTAAGGATTCAGGTGGACCTGTTGCAACAATGAGAAGTACAAAATGTCATGTCAAAAATGAGCTTTAAAATGTCGGTGTGGGGGGGGGGAAAGATTGGGTGGGGGGAGGGGGGAGGCTGGGAAGGGAGGTGAAGGGTAAACAAAGGAGGAGGCTGCAATGCTTGGTAAGAAATATATGCATTATCCTGCCCATGTAATTGTAACCCCTCTGTACAGTATGTTCTCAAATAAAATAAAATAAATATATAAATAGGAAGTAAGAAGCAACAGGTGAGATTAATTTTAATGATGTATTTTATTTCACTTGATCTATTGAAAACATTAGCAGTTTACTATGTAATCAATGTAAAATGATTAAGGGTATAGCTATTTTTCTTTTTACCCATACTAACTCCTCAAAATCCCTCCAGTAACTGACACTCAGAATACATGTTAACAGAGCCACACAGGTCTAAATCCAGGCAGGTTGGCCAAAACCATTGATAAAACAAACCGTGAAAAATTCCCTTAGTAACTGTCCATAGGAACACTGAATGAATGGAATGATGATATTCTAGCACTTGGAAGGGGCAGGAAGCTGGCTACAAAAGCAACAGTGGAGCAACTCAGCATGGACAAAAAGCCAAGAGACCAGTGCTTGCAGAAGAAACTTTTGCAGAAGGCCAGCCTTCTCTCTCTTGCTAATGGAAAATAGAAATCTGAAGACATATGTCTGAGCAAAGGGACATTTTATCAGGCAGTATTTTCGTGATTGTTTTATTTTAAAATACATATACTAGGGTTGGGTCCTTGTAGCTCATGACTGTAATCCTGAGATCTGAGGATTACAGTTCAAAGCCAGGAAAGTCCATGAGATGCTAATTTCCAATTAACTACCAAAAAGATAAAAGTGGAACTCTGGCTCAAGTGGTAGAGTGGTAGCCTTGATCAAAAAGAGCTTTGGGACAGTATCCAGACCCTGAGTTCAAGACCCAGGACCAGCACACAAATAAATAAATAAAATACATAAATACATAAATTAAGTGCTTTATTTTGTCACATTGTTGAACATTGTATTTCTCACTTAAGAAGACCTAAGGCAAAGCAGGAAACCAAGCTGAATCATCACTGTGTTTCTCCTCATAGTACATCTGTGCCTTGCTGGTGGGGAATTACCTGGATAAGTGTTCATTAGAAATCTTTGCATATTATTTTATATTAACAGTTTACTAATCTTTTAGGTCTACAGTCTTAGTTCAGTTTTCTTCTCTTCCTACCTGAGCCTTCTTTTTCCATGTAGACCCAGAGGCCTCCTTTGGTCTATCAAACATAAAATAGAGGCTAAGTAATGCCCAGAAATCTTCTCTCCCTCTGTACCGGCTCTACTCAGAGATTATCATAGCTTTTGTTCACCCACATGACAGCTTCTTATTCAAAAAACTATGAGTAAGAATGCCACAAGCAGCCTACTTCTTTCTCTAAGCAAAGGCAGCAATCATCCTGTCTTGCTGTGAGCTCTTCAGACTATTCCCAGTGTCTAGTCACTCTGCAGCCCATGCTTCCTTTAGCATCTCCCCCCCCCACCCACCCATAACCAAGGCCTGGACCCTCTCTCACCATCTCTGGTCTAGGCTGATGTCTCTATCCCAAGAGTCTGCACTGACATAAGGCTTTGGCCCCATATAAAGTTGTAAGAGTAGGGCATTCAGAGTGCTGAATCTTTTCCTAGAGATCACTTTTGAACACAAAACCACATATTTTCTTCTAAAAAAATTTAAATGCTTCTCTTTCTTTACTAGTAAAGAGTTTACATTTTTGTTTGAAGTTTTGTCTATAAGGAAACGTCTGAGCATTGCACTGGTGGCTCACTTTTTTATCCCAGCTACTTGGAAGACTTTTAAGATGATCATGCTTAGATTCCATATTTAAACTAACCATCTAAACAGCAGCACTGGCAGTGTAACTCAACTGGGACAGCTTCAGCAAGGCAAGCAAGACAATGAGGTACAAGACTCAGGGCTCAAAAGAAACCCCTAGAAAACAGAAAAGACAATGTGTGTGTGTGTGTGTGTGTATGTGTGTATGTGTGTGTGTGTGTGTGTGTACAAGAACATGTTTCATGCAAACTTACCACTGTTAATTTTAAGCAACACCTCTCCCTCTCATGCTAGTCAAGCTTACTTTGCTGTGAAAGACAATTATGATGTCTAGATCACCCATATGTCCAGCTCCAATTAGCCTCTCATGACCACTGGAGCTGAAAAGTTCCTTTTCTGGAGCTCCCATGCTTTTCAAACTCAACACATAGACTAAGCACTCAGGATCTTTGTTTAGATAGAGGTGTGGTGTGAGTCAGCATTTCTAAGTAACTCCTAAGAACCCCTAATGTTAGGGGTCTGTGGGGCTCAATGTGCATAGCAAGGCTACTGGTCCTCCTGTACTGAACCTTTGTGAAGGCACACATATAATGTGCCTCCTTTCCTACTTAGTAAACATCATGAGCACATTTTTTTCATATATTTTTACAGCAACCTCCTTTCAGGGTGTATAATATAAAACATGAAGCTCCATCATTTGCTCTCTAGATGTCCTGGACTTTGATTTGTGACTACCACCCTTACTGGACACACAAGGCCCTACAGGACCTTCTTCCTAATTCATGAATCATAACAGCTCCAAGTAATTCAGCTTATTTGGGGAAGTCTTCTGGAATTGACCTAAATTTTTTTAAAAATTACTGTTATTTAGTCCAGTAAAACAAAAGAAGCCTGTATAAATCCTTTCCTCTGTCTCTCTGAGAAACAATTTCCTTTTTAGTAGAGTTACAATGACCCAGTGACTACACCATGAACTAATGACAGGCATTAACAGGAAGTCATTTAGCTACAGTTACTGTGACACTGCCATCTTGCTTTGATTACTGACGCTGACACACAAAAAAAAAAAAAAAGAAAAGAAGGAAAGAAAAAAGAAACTCTGAAAAGTATTGAGTCTCAAACTCATCCCTCTATTCATGACAATTACCTAAGCAGAAACAATAAAAGAGGAAGTCTGACTATTTTGTACATGGATGAAATCTCTCCAATTGTTGGTTTAGAAAAGCAACCTTTGTTCCCCTTAAACACAGAGTACTTGAGAAGTCAAATCAAAGTCACCCAAGTCTTTTTCAAGTCACGTCCACTGTAGATCCCACTTCCACACAGGCATGATTCTTTATTTGACTAATCTCTACTCACACTACTTGCTGCCCACTGTTCTGTTTGTACAAAAGGAATCCCCTGACAGAGAAATATGGCATGTGTATACATTAAACAAAAGAAATGGAGCTGATTCAACAGCCTTACTGCTGAATCACAAAGATGAAAAGAAGACTTTGACATATTTCAGAAAATCTTAAAATAGTTGCTTAAAATTCCGTATACTTGAATATCTCAAATGTTGATGTGCGCCTGAAAAATTGTTCATCCCCACAACAGATTTCTAAGTTCTTAAGATTCAGGTAATTCCCATCCAAGCAAGGTTAATGCAAACATCATTTCTAGCTGAATATAACACAGTCCTATCCGTTAGCCAGCAGAGGCTGGATACAGTAACATTGCATACGAGTTTAAATTCAATTTCCAGCACATTAAATTAGTGACAGTATAATTCAGGACAAGCTTTTAATTTAAGAGCAAATCTGGCTCTCGTTGATAAAAATGGACTGTGCTTCCAAAGCCTATGGAGCTTTGCTCTTCTGTGTGGATCACAGCACCCCAGCTGGACAATGCACATTATATGGCACATACATGGCAATTTAGGGTTCCCAACTCTATACGGAATATGTCTTAGAGCTGGTCAATGCAACACTTCCAATATCAGTTTTAAGTACTTATGTGTGTGTTTTTGACTTCCTAGCACATCTACTATAAGTACTGGACAAATAAAAGAATTTCTAGTTAAGAGCACAGCCACAATTTTAGAAATGAAGTGAAACAAACTCTTTTGAGCAATTATATCCTACAGACAGGAAAGACAAAGCATTTCTTCTGATACTACATTTAGTCCAGTTCTCCAAAGGACAAATTCTTCTCTAAATACTTCCTCTCACTGCAAACCTAACTATGACCATTTCCTCCAATATCAGCATTAAGAAAGAACACAGTGGCTGGGAAGGTGGCTCAGTGGTAGAGTGCTTGCCTCACATGCATGAGGCCCTAGGTTCCATTCCTCAGCACCACATAAACAGAAAAGCAGGAAGTGGCTTGTGGCTCAACTGGTAGAGCGCTATCCTTGAGCTGAAGAGCTGAGAGACAGCACCCAGACCCAGAGTTCAAGCCCCACAACTGACAAAAAAAAAAAAAAAAAAAAAAAAAAACCACAGGTCTATTTCTATATTGGCCCTTCCTTAGCTTTTTTTTTTTTTTTTTTTTCACATTTTCAGCACAAATGAATTGTATAGTCCAGGGGACCTTTCTGTAGGTTTCTCTTGCGATCAGAAATCAGTGTTAGCTCTGGGCATATGATGGGTATAGAATTATATTTTGTGATAAGAAAGGCTATATAAACTTTGAGCAGAGAGACAAAGGCAGAAAAAATACTCCCAATAATTCCATATATAAATGTATTCTCAGATTACTCAAGCACAGGTAAGAATTACATTAAAAATGCCTCCCCCAAAGCTTTCCCAGTCTGACAAGTCTGTCAACAAAAACACGACTGCACAACTGGGCTTCAGGATGTGTTTTGCGCAGAGGGTGACTAGAACTTATGGAACTTAGTCCCTTTCCCTAATATTAGTAATCTTAACCAGAGCTGGGGTGATTTGTTCCATTTTTTCTACTAACACTTTATCTTCTCTGGCTCCCTGTACTAAGAGAAACCCAAAGTAGTAACAAACCTGCAAGTTAGCAATATGCCCCAAAGAAGAAACAGGCATGCCTGGGCCTTACTCACTTTGTGAATATGTATTCTACCTATGTAAAGTCACAACTCTCTGAGGCCCAGGCCATTGCTTTCCTACCTGATCCTCCGATAGCTGGCATGAGGTTACTTGTGCAGGCTAGAATCATGCAGAGACATTCAAGAGAATATTTGCTGCTGAGAATTGCTGGATATAATCTTCTGTTAAAGTCTCACAACACATCAGATCTATTTCATAAATCACACCTAACAAATACTTTCATGTGACCAATATAATACAAAACATTGTATTTCATGATGTATAAGAAACCTATTTTAATCTCTGTTCTTGCATTCATATGTCCCGCTAAAGTACCAATCATCATTTTAAAGCCAGTCAAAGAAATGAGTGAATTAGATTGACCAAGTATGTATAAAAGCAATCACTGCACATATCTATTATGTAGTGATTTGTGTATAGTTCAAACTGCAAAACCTATGGAATATTCAGTAGCAATGCTTGGATGTCTAATCATTTAGGAACTTATTTTGTAAATGAAAGAGCAAAACTTTTCAATGCTATTGCCCCAAGGACTTGTGGACAGTTTTTAAAACTGAGAGTAAACATACATTTGTATAAATCTTACATCCAATGCTCTGCTAAGATTCTCTGAAATTCTGTGGGAGAATAGCAAATATGAAATGTTTCACCCCTGTGAAGCAAACAGTTCATAGTACAACTGGATGGAAACAATTTATAACTTTTCTACTACTTACTGTAAAGATACCACATAGATCTATCCACCAGATTTATATGTGAATGATTACAATTCATAGAGAACCCCATGTCAATGCATAGGGAGCTGTCTGATTTGGTTGTAGATTTATACCCATCAGCTAACTCTGAGATTTAAACACCAAGCCTAGCACTCAGGGTATTATATGGATTTGTGATGCTCCAGGGAAGACCTTGGATTCATAAACCAATGAATAGATTTTCAAATGAAATAACTGCAATATTCCAGAATAAAAAAAATGCCTTCTGCTTCTTTCACCCATAGAAAACAAAGTTAGTCTGACAGGATGGAAACTGTCCTACATCTCAAGGCTGGAGGAAAGCTTCTAGGGCAGCCCTCTCTGTGTATAATAGTTACAGATCTTTACCCCAGTTCCACCCCCAGTTTTCTGATTGCGCCAATAAACCCCAATAATGGGACCTAGCTGCTTCCAAGAAATCTTAGCTGATGGGAAGGTGCCTTTTATTTGGTACTTAAAAGCCCTTTTCTGTCTATAGGTCCTATCCTTTAAGAAAAGTAGGGGGGTAGAGATGAGAGTAAGGAATTAAACTTCACACAAGGGCCTTGCACAAGGGATCTATCAGTAAGCTACATCCCCAATCAGGTCCCTTTTATTTTTCCAGAAAGAGTCCACACAAAATTTCAATGTGTCTTGTACATGACATTCTTCAATCCTTATCAGAGTACTCTCCCAAGTTCTCAGTGTGGAAGTACAGAATTGTAACTTGTAACCTCTATAAACCCAGATGAC
Source organism: Dipodomys spectabilis (assembly GCF_019054845.1). Lineage (NCBI taxonomy): Eukaryota > Metazoa > Chordata > Mammalia > Rodentia > Heteromyidae > Dipodomys > Dipodomys spectabilis. The sequence continues at coordinate 1,350,240 of NW_024870876.1, forward strand.
TGAAAAGAAAGACATTTACAATTCTCTGCTTCCGTTTCCCGCATGCAAAGTGGATGTGCTACCTCCAAAGTGACTCTGAAGATCAAGTAAAAAGAAGAACAAGGTCTCTGGAAAATTTTACTACACTAACAGAAACATGGAATATGTTGATATAGACCCAAACATCTCAATTTCAATGAAGTAGAAGCCACCATATCTAAAGGAAATTCTCAAGAAAATAAATGAATGGGTGAATGAATGAGTGAATAAAGCCTTTGCCATGAATTTACTTTAGCAGAGATACAGTTAAAGAATTCAACCAATTTGTTTTTCTGAGTAAAGACTCTCTACCAGGTCAGATCTCTTTATTTGCCACAATAGCGTCCAAACCCAGGCCTTGTGACATCGATGCATTTGTCTGGCTGGAAGACACGTGACTGAGTCACAGGAAACGGTGGCATTTCCTCTGAAACTTTCAACATCATATTATTCTTTTGAGCAAGACAACATTTCAGCGATTTGTCCATCCTCCTCACTTACCATGCTTCATAGAATCTTCTTTGCCTTCAAAATAAAATCTACATCTCTTTCTTTGTTGGTTCTCCTCTTCCCTCACTCATATTTGAACAAAAACTCTAAACATGCATTGTTATTTTCTAGCCCCTGGTTTGTATGTATCACTATACTCAAGGCTGAAAAGCCAGGTCCGTATTTCACTCAGATGGCAACTATCTCTCATTATTCAAACCTTCATATAGATCCCCTCTGCTCCTGAGGAAAGTTATCTATCTAATAATGAAGTTCAGTCTCTCAAATGGCTGAACCACCAAGATGTTTTGAGTTCACTATTCTGTCAATATTTATCTCCATAAGGAAATTTTCTGTTCATTTTCTGTCTTCCTTACTAGCCAGTTGATTCCTTGAAGATGTGCGATTTGCTCATCTTGGGATAATTAGTAACAAACACCATACCACCCATGTAGTATATATTTGATATAGGTTGAATAAACAACAGCAATGAATATTCATCAAGGGAAATGTTCCCCTAACCACTTTAACCTTAAGCTCTCTTTCTTACCTGTTCATACACAGGGAAGACAAATAGTTAGTTCCATACATTATTGCCATTATTCTCTTTGGCACACGGAGGTAGCTTGCAAGCCAGGAAGAATGCAAACTTTAAGGTAAGACAATGTCTGTTTTTTTTAAGCAGAAAAACTTACTCATAGAGGTTAAGAAACTTACTTGGAGTCACTCAGCTATAGGGTGGTTTCTTAACTTCTATGAGTAAGTTTTTCTCATTTATAGAAAAACTTACAATTTCTGTTTTTTATCGGTCATGGAGCTTGAACTCAGGGCCTAGGTGCTATCCCTGAGCTCTTTAGTTCAAGGTGAGCACTCTACCACTTTGAGCTACAGCGCCACTGCCAACTTAACAATTTCTTATTAGGTTATTGTAAAATTTAGCAAAGTAAAAACATTTGTACATTTTTAAGGCATCAAATAAAATTATTATTGTTGTTTGTACAGGGTTGAGATTGGCATAGATCAATGTTTCTTTGTCTGCCACATCACTACAAGCACATTTAATAGGAATGTCTTAAAAACTCATCATCACAATTTCACATTAGCTTATTGAAGGTTCTCAGAAGTCCTGCTATAAGAGACTGGTGTGCTCATATTTAATAGAAAACAGCCAGATATGTACATATATACATAGGAACAAATCATATACAATTATAAATTTCATAAATTCTGAAAGAAAACAAAAATAAATAAATAAATAAATTCTGAAAGAACAAGATAGTAAGATAAAACTGGTTACAGGTACCAGGCAGGGGTGGGGAAACTTTTCTTTACCAAGGATCTTTTGGATATTTATAACACCCTTCACAAGCCATACAAAGTCATCAAGACAGGCAGACAGGCTGTAGGCAACCAACTAAGAGCATACATATCTACATCATCATGTACCAAATGATTTCCCAGATAGACATGCTCCAACCCTGGATAAGGGTTAAAAAATTGTTCTCATTAGGCATATATGATTCTCATTGGGTGAACTGTGCTGGAATCATGGGATCAAATAAAGACTCATACTTTCTCCTTTATTTACAGGCACACTTCCTTTAAAGTCATCATTGTTCTTTTCACTTGGTATCAAAAGTTCACTAGCTCTTTCCCAGCATCACCTCCTGTGACTTTCAAAGCTGCCATTAATTTCCCATTAGTAAACTTTAATTAAGATAAATATGTATCTCTGCTTTTAGCAGCTGCATTTGTGGTACATGTATCAATACATGCAAATCTTGTCCACACTATTTCAAATGGCTTATTTCTAAACAAGTAAACACTCTGATGTTATTTCAAAAGATTTTTTATGTACAGAAAGCTTTTAGAATCCCTAAAATAACTAGCATTTCATGGAAATACAGCAAGCAGTTACTAACCTAACTAAAATCTATTTTATTGATCCCAGAAAGCAGCATGTTACAACATGAATAATGACCTCTGAGTCTTAGACCACTCAGTACTCTGTGTCTCTGCCATATTTCTGTACAATGCATTGGAAAGTAGAGCTACAAGAGGTAAAGGGTGCTTCTAATTTAAGAAATCACAGTGGTCTAAGATACTGCACTATGTCTAATACAGTAATCCAAGATGAGTCACTTCACAGCTTATTATCAAAAACACATCCACCACCAAGGTTCATTCAAATGTGTAACACTCAGAAAATAGAACCTATCAGGGTGCATCTAAGTGTTGATTCTCATAACATTTCTTATTTCTTTACAAATTTCTGCATCAGGTTAAAATTTTAAAACCTACAACATGCTTTATCAAAAGAGAAAATGAGACTGACTAGTCTCAGGTCTGGATTCTACCAGGTTATACTGGGAGTATCCAAATATCTTGACCAGAATCCCACAGATTCAATAACAATTCAAATTTCCATATTAAATACATCATTTTGAGAATGTTCATAAACATCTGATAGTCATCCCAGTAATAAGCATTTCTACCCAGATGTTTCTGTGTTATTAGAATAAACTTCAAAGCCTCTAAAGAATACTCTGTAAAAATACTTAACATGAAAGGAACCATGTGTTTCCTCAAGGGTTGGGTCAGTTAATGCATTTATCTGACAGCCTGTGGTTTTCATTCCACATTCAATCTCACCTTCCGTTCCTTCCCCCCCCCCCCACCATAGCTTTTCTGTAAGGCTCACTGATCTTGTGGCTGTGGGTTCATGGAGATGCACCCATATCTCACGCTGTACACATTATTTCTGATAACATTAGGCATCATTTTCCAATCAGGAAAATGCTTGGTTTAGAAGGTCTAGTAAACACCATTATAATTAAAATCACTTCTTCAGTTCACTGAATGTGATATCAGAATTTTTGAGAGAGTATCAATCTTTGGGAAATATGTATTTTTTTTTAAATTTAGAAGTATGTGCATTATTGACATAAACCTAGAAACATTAAAGGGGATTAAACTAACTGATTTCCAAATTGTGAGTAAAGTTTGCAAAGGTTAAAAAAATAGCATTGTATCTTTCACTTATCCTATTAGCAGTTTAAAAATGGCAATCCTAAGCATCCTTGCCACTGCATAATTTCAGGGATTAAGCCAAGCATTCCAATTCCTCATCATAATTGAAGAAGAGCATGAAGCTGTAAGACTTCCCAATAGTCATCATGGGAAATAGAGCTACCACAGTTAACCTACATTTCAAAATGTCACAGGGAAGTTTCCAACATCAATTTGTTTGACTGCATGTGATGGATCACTTTCTCAGAAACTATCTCTCTGCTTTAAAAAAAGGCAATAGGATGATGTTTATCTAGCTTTGCAAACTCTCATCCCAAGAAAGGTGATGAAATTACCACACTTGCTCATTTTGAATACGGAACACTATTTTTTTATCCAAAGGAACTTTGCATTTCTAGTTCACAAATTTTCTGAGTTGTTTCCAAGTAAGCTAGTCAAAGATTTCTAATCCCCTTTATCATAAAAAATGTGAAATGGTGAAAAGAACACTGGTGTGGCAGTACACATTCCCAAATCCATGCACTTTCTATGAATTTTCCATATATTAGATAAGAAGATTCAATATTTACTAAATCATTTTTTAAAAATAAATATCTCAGCCAGGCACCGGTGGCTCATGCCTGTAATCCTAGCTACCCAGGAGGCTGAGATCTGAGGATCATGGTTCAAAGCCAACTCAGGCAGGAAAGTCCATGAGACTCTTATCTTCAATAAACCACTAGAAAACTGGAAGGGGCACTGTGGCTCAAGTGGTAGAGCACTCACCTTGAGCTGAAGAGTACAGGGACAGCGCCCAAGCCCAAGGTTCAAGCCCCACAACAGAAAGAAAGAAAGAAAGAAAGAAAGAACGAACGAAAGGAAGGAAGGAAGGAAGGAAGGAAGGAAGGAAGGAAGGAAGGAAGGAAGGAAGGAAGGAAGGAAAGATCTCATACATCAGTATCTATATACTTCCATGCATATAATTTTTGTGATATTAAACAGTGCTTCCCAAAGCATCTAAACCATATAAAAGTCAAAGGAGTATATTTTCTGAGCACACTGTTTTATTACATTTCTAAGTCCATGTAGTGATTGTCATTTGTAAGTGCAAGTGCTATCCGTATAAAAAGACTTGGTAAACCAAATGACAAGTGGCAAAATAGCCAATGAAAATGTCAAGTACCATTCAAGTTTACCCAATGTGCCACTCCTCCAGGGGTGCTCCATTATATTAGCAAGTAGATTTGGGGATACTGCAAGATAATTAGAAGGTGCACTATCCAAGTAAGTAAGTCTGGGGCCCTTAAAGTGTGCTCACTCTTGCCTGAAGACACAAGCACCACATATTTGTACATATGAATGTATATACCCATATATGAATATGTAAAGACATATATATTCATATATTCATATGTTGCAAATCTAAGTCAACAGTTAACTTTGACTATAGTACCTCACTACCAGTGGTTCTTAATTTGTAGGTACTTTTGAACCATGATAATTTCCATCAAACTAGAATTAGTCATTTTTCCCCACAGAGAAAAAAAGTAACAAAATTGCAACACTACACCTTAAATTCTACATAATAAGAAAGAATTTTTAGAAAGTATGGCAGGGATCTTCTCCTACTCACAGAAACAGTATAACTAAAAACTGAGAAGGGAGGTTGTAGCATATAAAAAGAAAAGGCCAGCAAGGCAGTGAGACGGCAAGAAGGAAAGATGACCAGATCTACTTTCCCTGGCCATTCTCATTACCCTCTCACCTGAAGCAGAGATTAATTTTTAAAAAAAAATTAAAAAGCAAGCTCCAATTTAAAACACACACACACACACACACACACACACACACACACAGCTGTGACTAGGGTTACGACCACAGTAACCCTGAACGATTTTCGTGCAAAAGCAAAGCAGTGGGGATGTAGTAGCAGTAGCAATTCTCACTCGCCCCCACCCCTGATACGATACCTCCAGATTTGCCCGAGCTGCAAGATGTGGATGAGTGACTGCAGGAGCCAGATGCAGAAGGCGCAGGAAGCAGACCTGTGTTTGCCGCCCGCCCGGGTGGCCCCGCTGCTGTTACTACCGCTGTTGGCAGCGGCGATGTTGCTCTTGCTGGCGTTGGATGCTTGCCTTTGCGGCGTGGAAGGACGAGCCTCGCCTTCCCCGGCTGCAGACCCTCCGCTGACCACGGTCTTGCAATCCGCTCCTGGCTGAGCGCAGCCCGAGGCTGCGGACGTGGCGCTGTCCTCGGTGCTGAAATCGTGCACAAACCAGCGGAAGCTGAACACTTGCACCGACAGCGAGCCGAGCACCACGAAGAAGAGCGTGAGTCCGAACCACCAGCGCTGACCGCGTAGGTAGTAGTCCACGGCGAGCCAGATGTCCGTGCCCACGTCCGCGAAGTACACCGCCACGGCGGCCAGGATCCAGAGGCAGTCCCACAGCGAGTAGCGCCGCTGCTCCCTGCCCAGGCGCAGGCACAGCGCCGCCGAGCCCGGCCCGCCGCCACCGCCGCTGCCGCCGCCCGGGCCGCCGGCGCCGCCGCCCGAGCCGCCCGAGCCCCCGGAGCCGCCGCTCCCCGCGCAGCAGCAGCAGCAGCGTGAGCAGCCGCTGCCGTCCGGGCAGCAGCTGCCCCCGGCAGCCTCCTCGTCCTCGGCTCCAGACCCCGACGGCAAGCCTGGAGCCAATCCCTGCACAGAGCCCGAGTGGTCCGAGTTCTGCAGCGGGGTGAACGCCACGTCGCTGCTCTTCTTCATTTTCAACCTCCCGTCTGATTTAGCGGCCATGATGCCTCCAAACCGGAGGAGAGCCCTCCTTTATCTGACACCTTTCCCCGCTGTCTCCTCCTCCCGCCACCGCCTCGCCTCGCCCCGGCTTTCCCTCCCTTGGCGCGGCGCGGCGCGGCGCTGATCTCCCCTGCTCCTGCTCCTGCGCCGGCTCGCCCGCCGCCCGCCGCCCGCCGCCGCCCGCCGGGCTGGGCGCTGGGCGCTGGGCCGGGCTAGCGGCGCGCCTGGGGCCGGCTGGAGCGCCGCCTGGCTGCCTGCGCCGAGCCAAGCCGCTCGCGGCGCCCCGCGCGCACCCCGGCCCGCCGCTCCTCGCAGCCGTCCTGGCCTCGCGGCTGCCGCCCGAGCCGCAGCCGCCGCCAACAGCAGGAGCAGCAGCGGCCGCCGCGGCGCTCCTCGGACCTGCACATTCCTCTCCTCCCCTCGCGCGCGCTCCCTCCTCCCGCTTCCTCGCCTCCACCAGCTGACTCCGAGGGAGAGGATGACCTCATCCCTTCCCTTCCAGCTGCCGCCGCTCCCACCCCGGCTCGGGAGGGGCGAGGAGGAGGAGGAGGACCCGAAGAAAGGAGGGGCCGGGACGGATGAGAACGCGAGTGGATCTAGCTGGTCCCGGGCGCCCGAGCAGCGGCCGAGGGACTGGAGGGAGAAGATAGAAGGGCCCCGATCGCGGGGTTTTGGAGATCGCTGTGTGCATTGACAGATACTGGGGAAGGGGAATGAGCGTGCCGAGTGCGGGGGTCCTTGCGTCCAGCCACCGTGGAGGACCCGGAGATGTGGGCACGAGCACGCGCGGGCGTGGCAGCGGCCAAGGCCTGGGAGGCGCGGGTCTCTTTGTATCGAGTTCCGGGCCGCGCTACTTGCACCGGGTGTGAGGTGCGGCTAGGTGTGTCGCTGGCGCCCGCGAGGGTGGAAAGAACGCGGCTAACTCCGGAAGCTAGATTCCCAAATAGTGGTCGTGGTAGTGGGCGTGCCGGGCTTTGGTGGTCATGGGAAGGAAAGGACCTTGGGGAGCTTGGGGTCCAGAGATGCTGGGTACCCTGATCGCGTGTCCCTGGGGGAAAGTGTGGCTAGCCCAGATGCTCCCGCAGGCAGAGGCATCCTGGCCCCAGAGGTGGAGAAGCCCTGGAGCTCTGCTCAGCTCAGACCCATGGCACTCCGTTTGTGACCTCCTGCGCGCTGTGGGCACCAAGAAGCGGCCAAGCCTGGAGGAAAACCAGCCAGGCGCGCGGAGTGGCTGAGCCGATCTCCCCCCTCCTCCCCCCCCAACACCGCCCCTGCAGGTAGGAAGCGCAGCACCCCTGGTGGCTGCTCGCGGCACAGTGGAGCAGAGGGGCGCGGCTGGCAGCCGCGGGAAACCAAGTACCAGCTCCACCCCCGGCCCGCAGGCGAGAGTGGCGGAGCTTCCAGTCGGCGCCACCTTCTTTACTCTGAAACTAGAAATGCTTTCCCTTAAAGCTGTAAGGATGCAGATTAGCTGTGCGGTCTGACAACTCCAGAAATGACTGGAATAAATTTAATCTGTGATCTCAAAGCTTTATCAAATTAAATAAAAGAATAGTATACTGCAAGTTGCAGTTTTAAGAGATTGTTGTTTTTTATTTTAAATGCTGAGTCTGGGGCTTTGAACTTAGGGCATGGATTGCTGTCCTTCAGTTTTTTCTCCCAAGGATAGCACTCTGCCACTTGAGCCACAGCTTCACTTCTGGTTTTTGAGTGGTTAGTTGGAGGTAAAAGTCTCCTGCCCAGGCTGGCTTCGAATCAAGATCCTCAGATCTCAGCCTTCTGATGAGCTGGGATTATGGGTGTCAGCCACCAGCACTGGGCTGAAAGATTCTTAAAACTCCAGTTAAACATAAGAGTTTTCTATTTTTTTCTTTAAGAAAACTTGAGTTTCTGTAATCCTTAAATTACACTGACTCACAGATTTTAAAACCAGAGGGATGGAGTCTTCACAGATCTAGAGAGAAACCATAGTAAGTGCCAGAAAAATTGGGACCTGCATAGGCCGCTGTTCTTCACTAGTAGAATTATGTAGAAGTAAAAAAAGACCAAGGAACACTCATCAAGTTGTGGGTTTTTGTGTTGTTGGTTTTTGTTTTTTTTTGTCTTTGTTTTTGGTTTTTGTTTTGGTGCCTGTTCTGGGGCTTGTACTCAGGGTCTGGGTGCTGTTCTTGAGCTTTTGTGCTCAAGTTAAGAGCTCTACCATTTGAGCCACAGCTCCACTTCCAGCTTTCTGGTTAATTGGAAATAAGAGGCTCACTGACTTTCCTACCCAGGCTAGGTTTGAACTGAGATATGCAGATCTCAGCCTACTGAATAGGTAGGATTATGGGTGTGAGCCACAGGCACCTGGCTACATCAGTTGTTCACACCAATCTGCACAAGTATAGTTTTCCTCACCCTGTGGATACATTGTCTTTCATTCTCGAAGACTGATGTGATGTTCATGTTCCTAAGCTAATGGGTCTTTGCCTGGCAAGAGGGTGTTGAAATACAGAGGCTATAAACAATTACATGTGCTAATGCAATCTTTCTAGCAAAAGTTAGAGCCAAGGACGAGGAGCCATTCAAAAGCACCAAACCACTTGAAATACCAGGCCAAAGGGTATACTTTTAAATCCAGCTTTAAAATTGGGCCCTTTTAGAGTAGGAAATTCCCTTTTAGAAAACACCTTAGTTCTATTTTTTTTTTTTAATACCCTAGTTTCCTTTTTGAAAACTCCCTAGAGTCCAGTCTAAGATCCCATCTCCAGGGCTCTACTGCTGGTTGTGCTTAGTGCCAAAACATCAGGGAGAATAATCTCTTAGGTAACTAGGTCCTCAGAGATAAGTATATTCTAGGCCAAATGAAATGGTGTGGAAAAGGCCAGGGTATTTGAAATGCTGAAGATCTGCAGCACACTGAAGCTTCTCTTAGAACCAGAACATTCCTCTTCGGGTTGTGTCCTCTGCACCCAACATGGGGTACCTGCGCGGACTATTTGCTCAATATTAGTGAGTGAATGAACAAGTTTGCAGCAAGAACATTCCAGAAGAGGAAGAATGCTACATTCTGTGCTAACAAATGTTCCCATGGAAACATAGGAATTATTAGACTTTTTCCTGTTAAATTCTGAAAAAAAGTAACTGCTGATGGTTTTTTTTTGTCTGCTCCATCTCTGAAAGTAATGATTCCTGATAGTGAAAGCAGCATACATGCAGGAAGTCACAGGACACACTTTCACATCCATGCTCTGCTAATTACTGGCCCTTGATTCTGGAAAATTACTTAATACTCAGGATTAATATGAGGATTACATGAGATCATGTATTTAATGGGCTTTGTATACAGTACTGTTCTCAAGAACCTCTAATCCCATAAATCTACTAATCACATGTCAGAATGTAGTTGTTACTATTACCTGTTCTGTCATAACCACTGCACCTGCCAAGACTGATGGACATAATGTATAAGAACTTGAAGTCTGGACACAGTCTTGGGCATGCTATTTAATCTCTTTACCCCTTGGGTTCACTGTTTGTAATATAGAAATGCTAATAGTCTCTAGTCCTCAGTACTGCTGCCAGGAATAAGTAAAAGGCTGCACAGAAATAGTCAACTCCATGCCCAGCACACTCAAAACACATTCTTCTGTTTTCCTGTGATATTCTTACTGTTTCAGCCACTTCGTGCTTTCTGGATTAAACTTCTATGTTTACCTAGCCAACTTCTAACATTCATGACCCTAAAACAACCTTTGGACAACTTGTCTCAGAAGCAACAGCTGTTCATTACAGATCCTTGATCTATCAGAAATGTGATCTCAGAGACATTATTATCTTCATTTCCTACACCCTCTGATAATTCTGCAACTTCATATTCTCAGTTTTTAAGCATCTTACTGTCTGACTAGCTGATTATATCCTGGATGGTTGGCTCAAGTGGCTTCTGCAAGTTCCTCAGGATCTGGGATTTACTGTATTTGCATTTTTGCTTTCTTTAACCCCTTCATGGTCTCATCTCTTCTTTCTTATACAATGTGAACCCCATGCTTGAACATTTTGGCATGCTCTGAATACATTTTTATCTCTGAAGTCCCACTTCGTTGACAAACCCTGGCTAAAGCCTGCTCTCAACTCACTTAGGGCCTGTGCCTGTATAGCTAAGTATGGTTGAAGAAAGATCAAGCTGTCTGTAGTTCTTTTAGATACTTGATCTTTAGCTTAAAGTGTCCTTGTGGTCCAGGCTGCTCAGCAATCCCACCCCAGTTTCCTAAGTATATTTTTACTCTCATTTGCATTACTTCTTTTCTTATTTTATCTTCTCAAACTTTATCTTACCCTTAGCTGATGAGTCCTTCCTATTTCACTGAGAAAAATGAAGCAATTAGAAACAAACTTACATAACCTTCCAATATCTTCTCTGATTATCTGTGGGTATTTGTATATCTGTTTGTCCTCTTGCCTCTCTACATGGTCAATGTTTCCAGCTCTTCTCCCATTCCCTTTTTCTGCTTAGAAAAACAATTCCACACTTGTTTCTACAATCACCAGTTTTTCCTATCAAGTTGATTTTCCTTGTGAGTCAAAAAAATGTGCTCTTCTATATCCAAAAGCAAAGTAAAACAATAAAAATGAATGGCTAAAACTTCTTTTATTTTTAATTCCCTTTCTAGCTACCGCTGTAGTTTTCTGAAATCTTTTAGCAAAGTTCCTCTAGTAAGCTAAACACAGATCCTTCAGTTCCTATTCTCTAGTCTCACTGAAACATGCTGAAATAAATGGAGAAGACTTACCAAGGGCTTGGTGGCCGAGGTCATTGCCATACTCTTAGTCCTTATCTTCCTTGAAGTCCTCAGTGTAACTAACATATCAGTCTACTCTCTTCTCAATAAAATCTTCTGTTCCCTTCACATTTCAAAGTCTGCTCCTTTGCTCATTTTTCCTCCTGTCCCCCACCTTAAAATAGGCTGTCCACATTCCTTTCTCTGTATATTCTTTTTTTTATTTTATTTTATTTTATTTTATTTGAGAACATACTGTACAGAGGGGTTACAATTACATGGGCAGGATAATGCATACATTTCTTACCAAGCATTGCAGCCTCCTCCTTTGTTTACCCTTCACCTCCCTTCCCAGCCTCCCCACCTCCTCCCCACCAATCATACCCCCCCCCCCACACCGACATTGTAAAGCTGGTTTTGACATGACATTTTGTACTTCTCATTGTTGCAACAGGTCCACTTGAATCCTTAAACGACTTGTTTGTCCCCGTCTCCTCCACATGTTATACTGACATCAAATATAGTGAAAGCGGGGGTTACACTGTGGGGGAGGGACATACAAATCAACAAAGAAATAATCTTATAAATGCGTTAGAAACACATGCATGAAAGAAACAAAAACATTAAAATACATATTTGAGGGTTTGTTTTCCTAACATCACATTATCTGACCTTTTCTGCTTGACTCATACATATACTAGATATTGCAAATAAGGGAAACCATGGGACCTATGTTTCTTTGGGCCTGGCTCACTTCACTTAATATAATTTTTTCCAAGCCTTTCCATTTCCTAACAAATGGGGCAATGTCATTCTTTCTGATGGAGGCATAGAATTCCATTGTGTATATATACCACATTTTCTTGATCCATTCATCTACTGAGGGGCATCTGGGTTGGTTCCATATCTTAGCTATGGTAAATAATGCTGCAATAAACATAGTTGTGCTGGTAGCTTTAGTGTGGTCTTGTTTGTAAACATTAGGGTAAATGCCCAAAAGTGGGATTGCTGGGTCATAGGGGAGTTCTATGTGAAGTCTTTTGAGGAACCTCCATACTGCTTTCCAAAGTGGTTGAACAAGTTTACATTCCCACCAACAATGAAGTAAGGTTCCTTTCTGTCCACATCCCCTCCAGCATCTGTTGTTGTTAGAGTTCTTGATTTTTGCTGTTCTAACTGGAGTGAGGTGATATCTCAATGTTGTTTTGATTTGCATTTCTTTTATGGCTAGGGATGTTGAACATTTCTTCATGTGTCTATTGGCCATCCTTCTTTCTTCTTCAGAGAAGTTTCTCTTTAAGTCTTTCGCCCACTTACTTATTGGGCAGTTGTTTCTTTGAGGATTTGTTGTTGGGTGGTTTAATTTTTTGAGTTCCAAGTATATTTTAGATATGAGACCCTTGTCCGCTCTATGGCTAGTAAAGATCTTCTCCCAATCCGTGGGCTTTCTATTGATCTTGCTAGCTATGTCATTTGCCCTGCAGAAGCTCTGCAACCTTATGCAATCCCATTTGTCGAACCTTTCTTTGATTTGTTGTGTTTCCGGGTCTCTATTCAGAAAATTTCGGCCTGAGCCAAGGAGACCCAGGGTTTCTCCTATTCCACCCTGTAATGTTTTCAGAGTGTCTGCTTTGAGTTCAAGGTCTTTGATCCATTTGGAGTTGATTCTGGTGCAGGGTGATATATAAGGATCTAGCTTTAGTTTTCTACATGTAGTTAACCAATTTTGCCAGCACCATTTACTGAAGAGGCTGTCTGTCTTCCATTCTATTGTTTTAGCTCCCTTATCGAAGATTAGATGGCTGTAGGTCTGTAGGTTCATTTCTGGGTTTTCAATTCTATTCCATTGGTCCTGAGGTCTGTTCTTATGCCAATACCAAGCTGTTTTGATTACTATGGCTTTATAGTAGAGTTTGAAATTTGGTATTGATATTCCTCCAGCAGTGTTCTTTCCGTTGAGGAGCGTTTTTGCTATTCGGGGTCTTTTATTGTTCCATATGAATTTTTGGATTGCCTCTTCTATTTCCTTGAAGAATGAGGGTGGAATTTTGATAGGTATTGTGTTGAATTTGTAGATAGCCTTGGGAAGTATTGCCATTTTCACGATGTTAATCTTTCCAATCCAGGAGCATGGGAGGTTTTGCCATTTTTTAAGTTCTGTGTTGATTTCCTTTTTCAAGATTTTAAAGTTTTCATCATAGAGGTCCTTCACTTCTTTAGTTAAGTTAATTCCTAGGTATTTTATTTTTTGTGGGGCTATTACAAATGGAGTTGCTTTCCTAATTTCAGCCACACTTTTCTCATTGTTGGCATACAGAAAAGCCATTGATTTTTGGGGGTTAATTTTATAACCTGTTACTTTGCCAAAGTTTTGAATCAGCTTGAGTAATTTGGGAGTGGAGTCTATGGGATTCTTTAAATACAAGATCATGTCATCTGCAAAGAGGGAGAGTTTTATTTCTTCTTTCCCTATTTGGATCCCCTTTATGTCTGCATCTTGTCTTATTGCTGTAGCTAGGCATTCTAATACTAGATTGAAGAGAAGTGGAGAGAGTGGGCATCCTTGTCTTGTTCCTGAGTTAAGAGGAAATGGCTTTAGATTTTCACCGTTGAGTATAATGCTGGCTGTAGGTTTGTCATATACAGCCTTTATTGTATTGAGGAATGTTCCATGGATTCCTAATTTTTCCAAAACCTTCATCATAAAGGGGTGTTGGATCTTGTCGAATGCTTTTTCTGCGTCTATTGAGATAATCATGTGGTTCTTATTCTTGCTCCTGTTGATGTGATGAATAATATTAATTGATTTGCGTATATTGAACCAGCTTTGCATCCCTGAAATGAATCCTGTTTGATCGTGGTGTATGATTTTTTGGATGAATTGTTGAAGTCGGTTGGCCAAAATTTTGTTGAGAAGTTTTGCATCAATGTTCATCAAAGAAATGGGTCTATAGTTCTCTTTCTTTGATGAGTCCCTGCCTGGTTTTGGGATGAGGGTTATGATGGCTTCATAGAATGTGTTTGGTCGTGAGCTTTCTCTTTCAATTTCATTGAAGAGTTGGAGGAGAATTGGTGTGAGCTCTGCTTTGAAGGCCTTGTAAAATTCCGCTGTAAAACCATCTGGTCCTGGACTTTTCTTAGCTGGGAGGTCTCTTATTGCTGTTTCTATTTCAATGCTTGATATGGGCCTGTTAAGATAGTTTAACTCATCTTGGTTTAGTTTTGGCATGTCAATATTTGCTAGGAAGAGGTCCATTTCTGTCAAGTTCTCAAACTTATTAGCATAAAGTTTTGAGAAGTATTCCCTTATAATGTTCTGAATCTTGGTTGTTTCCGTGGTGATGTTTCCATTCTCATCTCTGAGTTTATTAATTTGGGTGTGTTCTCTTCTTTTTCTGATAAGATTTGCTAAGGGTCTGTCAATTTTGTTAAGTTTTTCGAAGAACCAACTCTTTGTTTTGTTGATTCTTTCTATAGTTTTTTTGGATTCTAATTCATTTAATTCTGATTTAATTTTGATTATTTCTTTCCGTCTACTGGATTGGGGTTTATCTTGCTGCTCTTTTTCAAGGAGGTTTAGATGTGTCTTAAATTGTTAGTTTCAGATCTCTCCAATTTGTTGATGTAGGAGCTCAGAGCTATAAACTTGCCTCTGAGTACTGTCTTTGCTGTGTCCCAGAGGAGCTGGTATTTTGTGTGTTCATTTTTGTTGAATAGCATGAACATTTGAATTTCCTTTCTAATCTCTTCCATGACCCACTCATGATTCAGCAGTGTGTTGTTCAGCCTCCATGTGATACCAGACTTTCTTTGGTGGCTTTTGGTTTTGAGTTCTAATTTTATTCCCTTGTGGTCAGAGAGAATGCAAGGTATAACTTCAGTGTTTCTGAATTTAGACAAGTTTGCTTTGTGGCCTAAAATGTGGTCTATTTTAGAAAACGTTCCATGTGCTGCTGAGAAAAACGTGTATTCTGATGCTGCTGGGTGAAATGTTCAGTAGATGTCTGTTAAGTCTAGTTGATCTATACAGCTGTTTAGATCTGCAGTTTCTCTGTTGAGTTTTTGCCGAGTTGATCTATCTAGTGGAGAGAGTGGTGTGTTAAAATCCCCAACAATTAATGTCTTTGGATCTATATGGGATTTGAGGGAAAGTAGTGTTTCTTTGATAAATTTGGGTGCTCCATTGTTTGGCGAATGGATATTTAGAATTGTAATATCCTCCTGAAGGAGAGATCCTTTAATTAGTATGTAGCGACCTTCTTTATCTCTTCTCACGAATTTTAATTTGAAGTCTATTTTATCTGATATTAGGATTGCAACTCCCGCCTGTTTATGGGGTCCGTTTGCTTGGTAGATTTTGTTCCAGCCTTTAACATTGAAAATGTGTTTGTTTTTACGAGCAAGATGTGACTCCTGCAGGCAGCAGATAGAAGGGTCTTGTTTTTTAATCCAACTAGACAGTCTATGTCGCTTAATTGGAGAGTTCAGTCTGTTAACATTAAGAGATAGGACTGAGAGGTATTTGGGAGTTCCTGCCATGTTATCTACCTTCTTGGGGGCTGCGAAAACTAGGTTCTTCCTGTGGTTCTTGGATTCTCAGTTTGGGTGCAGTTTCTTGGCCTTTATTGCGGTCTTGTTGGTTTTCTATGTGTAGGACATCTTTAAGAATCTTTTGTAGGGCTGGTTTGGTGGAGATGTATTGTTTCAATTTTTCTTTGCTATGGAAGGTTTTTATTTGGCCTTCAGTTATGAAGGAGAGTTTAGCTGGGTACAGTATTCTTGGTTGATAGTTGTTTGTTTTTAGGGCATGGCATACATCATTCCAGGCTCTTCTTGCTTTGATTGTCTCTGCTGAGAAATCTGAGGTGATTCTAATTGGTTTCCCTTTATAAGTGATTACCCTTTTCTCCTTGACAGCTTTAAGGATCTTTTCCTTGTTCTGAGTTGATCCTGTGTGGATTATAATGTGACGGTGGGATGTCCTATTCTGGTCTGGTCTATTTGGGGTTCTAAAGGCTTTTTGTATCTGGACAGGCCTATCTTTTTGCATGTTTGGGAAGTTCTCTGCTAGGATCCTGTTAAACAAATTTCCTAGACCATTAACTTCTGTTTCTAGGTGCTCCTCTACACCGATTATCCTTAGATTAGGCCTTCTGATGGTGTCTTCCAGGTGTTGGATAGATCTATCATATTTCTTGGACTTGTCTTGGATGGTTGTATGTTCTTTCTCTATAACATCTAGGCTGTCTTCAGTCCCTGAGATTCGATCTTCTGCATGGTCTAACCTGCTGTCAAGACTCTCTACTTTGTTTTTTATCTCTTTTCCTTCTAATTGGTCAGCTTTGATGGCTTCAAGTTCTTTGTTGAAGCTCTGTTTTAGGTCTTGTATGAATTTCTTTACTTCCTTAATTTGGTGTTCAGTGTTTGTCCTCAAATCACTTAGTTGATTGGTTATGGTTTCTTTGGGCTCCCATTCCTTCTGTTGGGTTCCATTCAGCATTCCCTTTGTGGTCTCCCTGACTTCCTTCAGCTCTTTGTTAATGGATTCCATGAATGCCTTTAGTGATCTTTGTGTGTTCTCTACCTGGTCTCTCAATTCCTGTATTACTCTTTGATTAGCTTCCTCCCGTTCATGGGATTCCTGCAGTTCTCTTTGAGTGTTCTCAGCCTGCTCATGCCATTCCTCCCTTTCTCTTTGAGTATTCTCAAGTTGTTCACGCAAATCCTGTATCAGTTTTTGAGTAGCTTCCTCACGCTTATGATATTCCTGTAAAAACTTCTGGGATGCCTCCTCTCTCTCCCTATCACGCTCATACAGAGTCCTTTGTACGTTGTCAAACTTCTCATTTATTATGTTTGCCAGCAGTGTTTGTAGAGCTATTTGGGAACTCTCCTCTGGATTATTCATTATCTCTTCTAACCCCTGATTATCAAGATTGGGAATTGAAATACCCGAATTTGCCATTTTTCTTGTGTTTTTCTGGCTTACTCTGCCCATTTGAGATGAAGATAGCACCAGTTTTGTGCTAGAACACTATCTTAAGGCAACCATCAACCAAAGTTTGCATTTGTACAGTCAATAGTCTACAGATACAATCTAGTTCAACAGATACATCTATTCAACATCAAACAACTATATGTTAAAGGACTTCGAACCGCAGAGAAGAATTTGGAAAACCAGAAATTACTAGGGTTAGGGAGAGATGTGGGTAAAAAATAGGAATAGATTGGTGTGGGGAGGCACAGGGAGAGTTAACTATGTCCTAATCACAATGCAGGAAATAGGTTGGGTAGGATGCAAGTAGAGAGAGAGAGAAAAAGAAGAAAGGGAAAGGGGAATGAAAAGAGACCAGAAAAAAAATAGAAACGTAAAAATTAATGTTATTATAGAGATTAAAAGACCATCTATTTAGAGAGGAATGTGAATATGTTGAGAGAAAGGGAGGGACATAGAGGAGATGTGAAAAACTTTAAAAAAATGCTTAAAATATTATATAGGTATAAAGAGGTAGTACTGCTATTAATGAATTTAAGTCTCAGAGGTTTTGAATTGAGTAATAAGTTTGTGGATTAAGTGTGTACACAATGAGGGATAGGGTCTACTAGTTAACTACGGGTTTATCTGAGGATGTGCAGGACAAGAGTTAAGTCACATAAAGAAGAACAAAAGAGGAAAAGGTGGAAAGGATAGGAAAGTGAGAAGAAAAGATCAGAAGTTCAGTAGAGCTAGACAAAAAACAAAAAGATAATTAAGAATGAAAGAAAAAGAGAAAGAAGACCAGAAAAGAAAGGAAAACACACATTCACGTATTCCTAAAATAAAAATTATAAGAGGAGAAAAAAAAAAAGGTACTGGAAAACAATTATTTTTCAGAAGAGGCAAAAATTAAAGATTAATAAAAGTTTTAGAAAAGGAAAAAAAATTTTTTATATATATAAGGTAACAAAAAACGAAAAAAAAACAAAACAAAAAAAAAGAAAAGAAAAGAAGAAGGAGAAAAAAAAAGTTCTTTGATTTTTTTTGGGGGGGGGGGAGGGGTGGGAAGAGTCCTGTATCTCCCTTTTGTCTGTAACGAGAGTCTGGTTGGAGTCTCTGGTCAGCTTGAGGTCCTGTGGCTTGATTGGTTTCTTAAGTAAGTTTGTTGGAACAGGCAGAAAAATGCTCTGCTTTACCCAAGATTTTGAGATCCCCCTCCCAGGTTAGTTTACTGGGAGGGTGATCTGCTTTGAGAATCACAAAAGAGGGGGATGCAGTGATGAAGCTAGGTTCTGGGTAGAGTTGAGGCCTTTCAACAAACAGTAGCTTTTCCCTGGGGCTATTTTGTGAAAAAAACTCACAGCACCCAGCCTGGAGCCATTCTCAGGGTTTCTGTTTTTCAATTGATTGTGGTGGCTGCTAGAGGGAGGGGCAGCCTCTGGCTCTGGTTACCCTGTGAGGAGAGCCACTCCAATGGCTGGCGCCTGAGCTGGGTGACTTTTCCCTGGATGGAACTGAGTCTGTGAGGTCACTTCGCCGTTAAGTTCTTGTGACCTGCTAAATGACTCGTTTTATTCCAAGGCCTGAGTTGGAGCTGGCAGCTCCTCCGAGCTTTGTCGGTATCCAAATGGAGATCACTGGTGTTGGGGGGGGGGGGGGGAGGGTGGCCTTCCCTCCTCTGCTCCCTGAGAAGGAGTGAGGAAATCGGGCTTCTACTCACGCCGAGTCTTGTATCCTGGGTCGTCTCTGGTCTGCAAAGTGCAGGATGAAGTTGTCCGTTCCTTGTCGGTTCTTGCTGGTGTTGAGTAGAATCCGCTCGTCCGCTGCGTCTGGCTCCTTCGTCCCGGACTGTGTCTCAGGTGTGCCCCCGCGGCAGCGGTGGTCGCTGCCGTGACCCTGCCGCCGCAGCGGCAGCTGCTGGCAAGTGCTCAGATGTGTCTGCTTGGCTTCCCCTCTCTTGACTAACTCTCTGTCCTGTGATGGCACACTTGGTATGATTCTCTGGCTTGGGACTGTTCACTGAACTCTGAAACTGTTTTCTATGCAAGAGCTTGTTCAGATTCCAGCTTCTCCTCCGCCATCTTCCCAGAACTCCCTCTCTGTATATTCTTACTCTCCCAACAATTCCATAATTTATCATCTTGAAAATACCACCGATATGCTGGTGACTCCCAAATATATTTCTCTAGGTTGGTCATATCTTCTGAACCCCCAAAATACAGTTGGCACTTTCTTGCCATATTGACTCAGGTGTTCAACAGCACCTCAAATTTAAAATGGTCCAAGACTGAACTTTAGATCTCCCTCACCCTCAAATCTATTTTTCCTCCTTCGTTTTAGTAAGGATACCTTGTCCTTCCTAAGAGTAAAGGGGAGAGACATCCATGATCTCTTTTTTTCTCTCATACCCCCATATCTAATCCTTCAGTCTGACTCTATCTTCAAAACATATTTTGATTCTTCTATTTTGTACTATTTTTCTTGACTTTAGTTGGATTCACAATGATCTTACACTTAAGTCCCTGCCTCTTTAACTGTCTACCTGCCTCCTTCACCCCTGCTCAATATCACAGAGGGCCCTTTGCAAATCAGGCCCCATAGTAGAGGATGCCCAGAAGGACCATTAGAAGCAAGCAGCACCTTATTACTTCCCAGCTGTTTAAAGCCAAATAACCAAAAAACAGCTTCTAAGCAAGGCAAATGACTATGGGAATGCACTAAGTTCAATATTCCACATTGGCTTAGAAACTCTGGTCATCAAGGCAGAGGGTGGGGAAGAGCAAATCAGAGCTGAGCCCAGGGCAGCCTGGCAGCACAGTAAAGGGGCAGGGCAGTAGAGTCAAAGTCTTACTGAGCATGCTGGTGCAGAAACATATGCAAGACAGAAAAGCAGAATGAATTTAGCTGACCTGGGTGAGAAGATTGACTCTTGAGAAACAGTCTGCATTTCTCAGATAATGATTGGAGCCAGAGTTGTAGGCTCCAGGCCCAAACTCCTAGATTTCCACATGTCCTATCACTCACCCCTATTTGCTAATAAAGGGATGGCAGTGGCAAAGAACAAAGAAAGGAGAATGATTATGTGGCACAGGAAGCAATGGGAAGAGGCAATGTAAGCACTTTAGCCCATCTTGAGTCATACTCAGGATACAGACATAAGCTTTAGGTTTACATAGACAAAGAACTGGAAACAGTGGGGAGAGAGAGATGTGGTGTGTTCCAGTAGTCAGAAGTGGCAAGTAGTCTGGCAGCTCATCGTTTCAGGATCGGTCCAGTGGGATCTGGTTGAGTATAGTTTCAGTCCTTGTCCTCCAGGGGTTCCAGACAGCTTGTTACTGTTATCATCACTCAAAAGGAGCAAACTGTTTCCCATGAAATGACTCCTGCTCAAGGGTTCATACTCATCATTATAGGTAATTGTCCTCATTTCAAGAGGAAGGCAAGCAAGGAGTTAGTTCTGCAAGGCTCTATTCCTTAGGGATAGATTGATCCCTTATGATAAAGACATTATCAATTGGTGATCACTCCTCTCTTTCCTGGAACCCAAGGTAATTGTAAAGTGAGTGCAGGGAGAATAGAATGGCTTAGAGCAAAGACACATACAAGGCTGACACTGATGCCAACCTTCTCTCCTGCTTTTAGTTAATTATGGGTCCAAGTAAGAAGTCAGTACTTTTCAGTAAGTGCAGTTTAAGTACATGCTACATAGATTTGGGATGCTCTAAAGGGAGCTATCTTGTTTAGTTTCTGTTTGGGAGGAGTATAAGTTCTTACATTTTCCTTTCCCTTGAAATTCACAACAACCACATGGTGGTTTATTATGGCCCAGCAGTATGCTCATGAGGCATTGGGTAAATGTATGTAGTAGCAGAAAAACGGATGAAATTGGAGAAGGTCATGTTGAAGATGAACATGATAATCATGATGATTATGATGATGAAAGTAAAGTAACAGAGCATGAATGTAAAAAAGTGATATTGTCTAGGAGGGACTCCACAGAAGAATGGAGAGGGAAGAGAAGTGGATACTGAGGGGTGAAAAGGATATACATATGTAATATGTACGCATAATAAAAATCTACCAAAATGCTATTTAAAATGGTGAAGAGAGGAATGTGAATAGAGCAGAGGGAATGAATTTGTTCAAAGTGTACTGTGCATCTATGTACATACCACAATGAAACCTCCTTAGATTACAAATGTATGCTAATTCAAAACTAAAAATTGAAAAATGTATGCAGTGGGATTTGGGTTAAAGATTCAAAAGGAGGTGGAGTTTACTTTTCCTTGAAGACTGGCAGCTTGGGCACCTGATAGCGAGGGTTGGAAGACTGAGCAGGTGCTTCATAATTATGTGCAGGGACTATAGAAAACCACAGTCCTGGGCATTGGAAAGCACAAGACCTGCTGTCTCATCCTCTGTTCAGACTTCATGGGGTGCCTGGAACCCTGACTCACAGCTGAGCTCAGTATCAGGCTGGTCCTAGGCTTATGTTGAGCTAGTCTGTCCAGACAAAAATCCACCAGGGGTGGAGTTTGTTTCTGTGCTACCTTATACTGAAGAGCAGAGAAAGGGAAATTCTTTCCAATCAGCTCTAGCCCAAACCATCCCAACTCTTCCACTACTGAGAAAAAGAATGAGGTGAATGGCCTTAAGTCCTTGCTCAAGAAAACATGGAAAGCTGTGCAGATTATCAAAGGCAGTGAATATGCACTCATGCCTGTACACCTGCCCAAGTGGAGACAATACATTTTTTACATTACCATTCTCTTTATTTTTTATTGGTGGATGTATGTGTATGTTTCTTTTATATTACTCTTTATTTTGGTTATTTTCTCTGTTTTCCTTACCTTCTAACAATAAGAATATATAGTTCTTATATATGTGAGAGATATATATATATATATATATCTCAAAACACACATTCATGCAAGTATGCACTGAAACTTCCATCAGTTTCTATCCTTCTCATGCTTTCTCTCTTTCCCCTTTTTAAATATTCTTTTTTTTTCTTTTGGCCTGGTTCAGGTTTGAGGAAGAATAATCAAGCAAGCCCTAGGTCTCTTTCTAAACTTCATAATAGTCTCCAACTGGCAAGTTGTTTTTGAAGTGTGCTAGTAAGTGAGTCATTTAGGTCTTAAAAATGCCTTTTCCCACAGGAACAAAATGATAGATGGTGATTAAGTCCCCCTGTCAGCCAATACAAGCCTGTTTAACCCTGACATAACTGAAATGTACATTTATAATAGAAAAGCACAAAACATATCATTTCCATACCAACACTTAGTCAAAAATGTAAAATACCATAGAACCGAGTAAGAAAGAGGATTATTTATACTAGATGCTGGTACTTGAGAGAAAACTTGGAGAATTAAAAAGCTCCTTCAAAGGAAGAAGCTTAATATTTCTTACCACCTTCTCGAGTATCCTTGCACTTAGGGACTCGTAAAGAGGAAAGAAGGTGTACAATTCTTCCTTGGCCAGAAGGACAAGCCATATTGACAGCAGGTATCCTGGTAAGGCAGAAAGAGAACATGTCACCTCTCTGGCCTTCTCCAAAACCGACGGCCCCAGTTTTTCTCTTTACATAAGTCAAGCGATGAGTACATTTCCTTTTTGGACAATGTCACCTCTTCCTTTGCTTTTCCCCAGTTTCCCCCTCCCATTCCTGCTCTCACATTGCATAGTTCATTTTCCACATAGTATATACTGAGTACCATGACTGCATTTGTTCACCCTTCCTCCCTCCCTTTCTGCTTCCTGTATACCCCCTTAAAAAGGCAAAAACAAAAACCAAAAATGAACAATAGAACATGCCTCTATTTCTTATTTGTTTTCATAAATAGTGTCCCATTGTATTTTAGAACTAGCTTCCACATATGAAAGAAAGCATGCACCATTTGTTGTTCTGAGCTTGGCTCACTTCACTTAACATAATTTGTTCTAGGTCCATCCATTTCCCTCCAAATGACATAATATTATTCTTTCTAATGGATGAGTAAAATTCCATTGTGTATATTTACATTTTTGACCCACTCAAAATAGATGTACTATTGTGAATAGTACAACTATGAATATGATATTCTCTTATTTTACAAAGTCATCAGACCATTTATCCTCCAACTCCTATATAAGAACCTGGAAACTCAAAGCACTGGAGGAGATACTGAGGTACTGGCTATCTTCAGACAGAGCTCCAAGCACAAGATATCACATATAGAGGCATTTTACATCATTGGAACATTGCAACTTGTTTTTTCTGCAAATTCTGCCTTTGCACTCAGTTGCCAGGTGAGCGTGTGCAAACTATTTTCCTTCTATAGGACTCAGCATACTTATTCATCAGTGCATTGACCATTTTACATTGATGGTTTCTGAATCAACCTTGAATTAAAATCACCCAAGATTATTTTTAGAAAATTTAGATTCCCAGACCTTGTTCCATGAGTATGAGTCAGACAATTGTTACAATCCCAGTCTTTCAAGCTTCTCTTTGAAAATAAATGTAAATAGAGAGATAGTCTATAAAACATCTGACCAGTACCTCCTACAATCAAATGCAAGGAAATTGTTACAGCGAAGAGGAGCTTAGGGAGATATGATGGTTAATGCAAATATGGTACCCAATGTGGAGCACTGGGATAGACACAGCCATGAAGTGCAACAAACTAGTGCAACCAAAGTAACTCCTTTAGCTTACTTAGTAGCAGTGTTGGTTTCTGAATGGTGACAAATGGACTGTAATAATCGAAGACATGAGTGGTGGAGAAAATGAGCCAGAGGTACACAGCATCCTTAGTACTACTTAGAGAACTTTTCTGTAAATCTACTATTTCAAAATTATTGTAAAATTCTGAAGCTATACTAACTTATTAAAAATGAATACACTAAGTAAGATAAGTAGTTAAAAAAGCAATTGGCCAAGATAAAGAGGAAACAAAATATTCTCAATATCAGCTATGAAAGAGAAATATTAGCTCATTTATTGGAAGTAAAAAGGATAATAAAGCATAAAATTACCATAAGGTCCAGCAATTACAGCCTCAGGCATTTGTCCTGGAGAAAGGAAGATATATGTTCACACAAAATTAAATTTGTACAGCAGTTGTATTCATTGCTGGAATCGCAAACAATGCAGGCATCTCTCAGCTGGCACAAGCTTAGACAATCTTGATGTATCCATACCATGAAGTAACACTCAGCAATCCAAGGTACAGACTTGAACAAATGCCCAGAGAATTGTGCTGAGCGGAAAATGTCCACACTAAAAATGACACACTGTAGGATATTTTTATAGAATGTTTTTTTCCTAATGACCAAGGCATAGAAATGGAATACACTGAAAATTGCCAGGAGTTAAGGACAGTGGGGATGTCCACAAAAGCATCCTGTAGATATGGAAGTGTCCTGCATCTTTCCTGGTAGTGGACACAGGACCGAATATGCACATGCAGATAATTATGGGGATATTGTAAGCAACCTAGAGAGAAATGCTTTTTAAAGATTTTATAGAGCTAACAAGAACAAAATCTTTCTGATTTCATTTTTTATAAAATTTAATGTGTTTTAACTAAGGCTACCAGCACAACTATGTTTATTGTAGCATTATTTACCATAGCTATGGGACCAACCCAAATGCACCTCAGTAGACGCATGGATCAAAAAATGTGATATATATCTCACATGGAATTCTATGCCTCCATCAGAAAGAATGGCATTGCTCCATTTGTGAGGAAATGGAAAGATTTGGAAAAATTATATTAAATGAAGTAAGCCAGGCCCAAAGAAAGATAGGTCCCACGGTTTCCCTTATTTGCAATAACTAGTACATGTCTAAGACAAGCAGAAAAGGTCAAAAGCTAAGTACATATGACCATATAAGATGATGTTAAATGAAATGAACCCCAAGATAGGGACACATATATATTTTTTCTTTCTTGTTATTGTTTCTAACATATTTATAATATACCATATGATTTTTTTTGTTTTTTTTTTTGTATGTTCCTCCCCCATGGTATAACCCCTGTTTTCACTGCATTTGATGTTGGTGCCCTGCATCTTATATATACATTTTTCTACTTTGAGGAGGGAAGGGAAAAAAACAAAATGCTTAAATAAGGGTTACAAGTTGACCCATTGTAACAATGAGATGTACAAGACACTATGTTGAAAAATGAACTTTACAATTTAGGGAGGGTGGGGGTAGGGGAAGTGTAGTTGTGGAGGTGGGTGGGAAGGGATGGTAGGGGAAAAAAAAGGAGGAGGCAACAATGCTTGATAAGAAATGTACTCATTACCTTGCTCATGTAACTATAACCCCTATGTACAGTATTTTTACAATAAAAAACAAAAACTTACAAAAAATTTAATGTGTTTTATCTACTGTACCTAAAATGCTGCCATGTTAGCATGTAATCAATATTAGAATTATTAAGCTATTTAATTTTCTATTAACAAGATTTTGTAATCTGATGTGTGTGTTACAATTACAGCATCTCACAATTCATACCAATCTTATTCCAAATGCTCTGTAGCCACATGTGGCTGGTGGCTTCCTTATGGAACAACATAACTACATCCCAATTCATAAAGAACATCTGATGTCTGCTCCCTTTCATGGTGATACATATATAATATTATTCTGAGCTTTAAATAATTATTTTATTATGAAGGTGCTGTACAGAAGGGTTACAATTACATGAGTAAGGTAATGAGTACATTTCCTGTCAAACATTGTTACCCACTCCTTCGTTTTTTTCCCACTATCCCTTCCCTCCCCTATTCTACACCCTGACCCCACTGAAGTTCTAAAGTTCACTTCCAACATGGTATCTTGTAAGTATCATTGTTACATTGGGTCATCCTTTGAACCTGTTTCACCATTTTGTTAATCACCTTCTCTTCCCCAAATCAAATAAATGTATATATAATACACAGGGTATCATAATCAAAGACAACAATTGTCAGGGATAAACCACAGGAAAAAGAAAAACAAAATAAAATACACAGAACTTGATACAGTACATTGATGACAACAAGGTCAACAAATGGAGTTCATTTCAATTAGCATCACTTTATGTGGTCATATGTACATAGCTATTGAGCTATTGTAATCCTCTGCTAGGACTATCCTAGACATATACTAATTATTACAAATGAGGGAAACCATGGAGCCGATGTTTCTTTGGATCTGACTTACTTCACTTAACGTGATTTTTTCCAAGGTAAAGATCCAAAAACACAACAAATCAAAGAAAGATAAATGTGATCACATTAAGCTGTAGAGCTTCTGCATGGCAAAAGACATAGCTAGCAAGATTAAATAGAAAGTCCACAGATTGGGAGATCTTCACTAGCTATACAACAGACAAGAGCCTCATATAAAAAATTTAGTTAGACCTCAAAAAATTAAATCCCCCAATGACAAATCCTCAAAGAAACAACACTCAATAAGTGGGTTAAAGAATTGAAAGAGACTTCTCTGGAGAGGAAGTAAGAATGGGCATTAGGCACGTGAAGAAATGTTCAACATTGCTGGCCATAAAAGAAATGCGAATCAAAACCATATTTAGACAGGCACCAGTGGCTCACACCTGTAATCCTAGCTACTCAGGAGGCTGAGATTTGAGGATTGAGGTTCTAAGCCAGTCCGAGCAGGAACATCTGTGAGACTCTTATTTCCAGTTAACCACCAGAAAACTGGAAGTGATACTGTCCTCAAGTGCTAGAGCACTCACCTTGAACTGAAGAGCTCAAGGATAGAGCCCAGGCCCAGAATTCAAGCCCCATGACTAACAATACAAAACAAAACAAAAACAAAACAGACTGAGATTCCACCTCACTCCAGTTAGAATGGCCATTATCAAGAAAACAAATAATAACAGATGCTCCAGGGATGTGGCCAAAAGGGAAGGCTACTACACTGTTTGTGGAAATGTAAGCTGGTTCAACCATTCTGGAGAGCAGTATGGAGGTTCCCATAAGACTAAATATAGAACTCCCCTATGATCCAGCAATCCCACTCCTGGGAATTTATCCAAATGATCACAAGCAAGGCCACACTAAAGCTACCAGCACAACTATGTACATTGTAGCATTATTTACCATAGCTAAGATAGGGAATCAACCTAGATGCCCCTCAGTAGATGAATGGATCAAGAAAATGTGATATATATATATATATATATATATATATGTATATGGTATATATATGACATATATATATATGGAATTCTATCAGAAAGAATGACATCACTCCATTTGTAAGCAAATGGAAAGAGTTGGAAAAATATTAATTAAAGAAATTTAGTTATTCAGCAGCGAGATATTTTCTTTGGTTTCTTTTTTTATTGTAATGGCTTAACATTTGTGTTCTCTTAGAATCTCAAAATGTAACCTAGTTTACAAACACAAATGAGAAAAAATATCATGTGGCAAAATCATCCCAGATTAGGATGGGCCTTAAATCCAATGACAGTGTCCTTCTAAGAGAGACAGGAAAGGATACACAGATATCCAGGGATGAGATGATGGGGAGAGAAGGTGAAGGTTAAAAGGACATGAGCAACAGCTGAGGAACATGGGGAGCCACAGGAAAGCAAAAGCTAAAAGAGGCCAATATGTCCCCTTACAGCTTTTATTTGGGGGGTGGTGGTAGAGGTGGGGACTCTTACCCATACCTTCATCTTAAACTTCTATATTCTAGAAATGTAAGGATCATTTTCTGTTACTTTATGTCAACCAGTTTGTAGTGAATTGTTATGTCAGTCCTAGAAAAATAATAGACCTATCTGTCAGAAACACCCAGGGAGGGAGCTAGAAGGGTATAACAATGTTACTAACTTGTCCTTTTGGGTTTCTTGTGAGTCTATTTTTGTTTGGAAGATGTGTGAGAACCTAGAATTAATTTTCTTTTAGCTTAGGGCCTTAATTGACCCTTATAAATCTGTTCAAATATGTTTTGCATATTTGCAAAGGAAAAGAGAATACAATCTGGAAAATGAAGGAAGAAGTGTTGTGGAGATGGGAAGGGATGGTAGGAGAAAAACAAAGGAGGAGGCAACAATGCTTGATAAGAAATGTACTCATTACCTTGCTCATGTAATTGTAACCCCTCTGTACAGTATTTTCACAATAAAAGACATTATAAAAAAAGAAAAAGAAAAATATTTTTTTAGAAATATGAGCACCAATGTTTTTATTAGCATGTGCATATTGCCTTCTGATGGAGAGACTAGGGTTTATAAGCCCAGATCCAGGTCTAAGAGTCCCGCCTTAGATCTGGCCACTCACCCCTCATATATCAAATAAAAAGACATGATGAAGGGCAGAAAAAAGGAGATTTATTACATGGAAGTCATGGGAAGACAGTGCTTTAATTCACCTCCAGCTGTTTTCTCCAGCACTCATTGACTTCAGGTTAAAGAAAGAATTGGGGGCCAGTGGTAAGAAAAATTTGTATAGTTAAAACAAACCCAAGTCACAGGTATAACCTAGTTGTACACTAGCTCAGTCTTTTTCTTGGAGGAGTTCCTGAAAAGCTATCACTATACTACTGGAAAAAGATGGCAACAAGTTGCCTTGTAGGTGGTCTCTAGAACTTTTGCTTGTTTTAAGATGATAAGAAGATGTCATTTCTTTATTGAGGGGCATTAAATACCTCTGACACAAGATGTTCATTCATGAATCCTGTTCTTCCTGGAGACCAAGACGATCATAAAACTCAGATCAAAGAGAACAAATGGAAAGTGAAGTGCTGTCAAGCTCTTAATTAGTTCACAAGGCCCCACAAAATCATCTTTTGGGTTGTCTCTCGCCATATTTTCTGTAGACAATAACAGATTATACAAACAAGTAGGAAATAAAATGACTTCCTTGCTGCCCTAGGTTTCTGTATGGAAGATTCTCTTGAAGAGCTAAGCATATTATCACATACATGGTCTTTATTTTATCCAGTAACAAATACTTTCAATTCTGTTTTCTAGCTTGTTCAGAGTTGCAAAAAGTGCTTTTGGGTGAAATAATTCTTACTTACATTTTACATAGTGGTAAGAAATCATGTCCTTGTTGGAAATATTTTTGTATGAAATATATATAGTTGAGTTTTGATGAAAAACTAAAGAGAAATGTTGTGATCAGCCCTTCTTTAGAATATTTATAGAGGTATTTTTTCCCTTTACATATTTAAAGTATTTCATTTTACTTCTCCCTGTCTTCCTCTCTGTGTGTCCCTCCCCTTTCTGCTTACATATCTTCTGATAAAATAAAGTTATTCTCAATTCTTTTATCTAGCTCACTGGGAATAGAATTCTCTGCTGGAAATTTTATTTTCTAATTATCTTGGATGCCAAATAAACTTCTCTCTGTATATTGACAACATTGGAATAGTTATTAAAATAAGAAGTAAGAAATAAATAGCAGGATGATTTTATCTTCATCTTTGACACAAGAGAGTGCATTTGGTGCGCGTGCGCACACTCACACACAAACACACACACGTAGAATTCAAATAAACGTTCCAGAAATGAGTTTCAAAGTAAATACTGACTGAAATAATCAATGAGATTGAGCCTATCTTCATTATTAACCAAAAAAACCAGAGAAATTATATTCAAATTTGACATTACTATTCAGTTTAAAATTTTATCTTTGCTTTTTATATTCTTTTTATTTAATATATTTTGAACATACAAACAGGCTATACACATAATCAATATAACTTGATGGCTTTGAAAGTCAGTATATACCTATAAAACTATTATGGAAATCTACAAAAAACTCACCCATTCCCTCCACATTTCCTTTCAGCCTCTTATTTTCTTTTTTTAAATGGTATTTAACCATTACTCTAAATTATTTTCCACACAACAAAAGAAACAATTGACAAAATCAACTGACAACTGGAGAATGGGAGAAAATATTTGAACATCTTATATGCCCCAGATTTCTTTTCACCATTACTAAGGCTTTGTTACTTCTAGATCCTTTCAGATGGCACAGAAAGGAAATACGTGTGTATATTTTAACTTCACATATGCTTATATCTATAAATATTTCTCTTTTTTGTATTCTAGAATTTTAACCTGTGTAAGTTGCTCCATTCTGAAGAAAACAGGTTAACACCCAAGAAAAGGTAGTGAAGTAAGTAAGTCACTGGACCAGGAACAAAGAATTCTGGATTCTAAAAGCTGCAGATATCAGGATCTCATTTTATTTTGCTCATTTGTTTGATTTTTCATGGCTGTGGAATTTGACTGGAATAAATATGCTAGCCATAGCTTACATGTCCAGAACACCTTTCTCTACCACCACGTTTTCCAATCCTTTTCTAGATTTACTATTTCTTTGCCCACCTTGAAGTGGCTTCTCATCACCACAGCAACCCACATCCTATAACATGCAGCCAGAACACCTGTAGCTAAAGCTAGATGTGTAAAATATAGCAGCAAATCTGTTTTGGGGAAATACACTGGATTCTTCTCCAGAGATATCATTGTTAAACATTCAGAGAAAGCTGAACACCTGTGCCTCCCAACTGTAATCCTAGCTACTCAGGAGCTAACACTTGAAGGGCTGAGTTTCAAAACCAGCCTTACCAGAAAAGTTTGTAAGACTCCATCTCTAATTAACTAGAAAAAGGAAAGGCCGGAAGATGTGAGCCAAGGGGTAGAGCTCCACAGAAGCAAGTCGAGTTTAAGCCATTGATACCAGACCAGTGTGCATGCGCGCGCATGCGCGCCCGCACACATACACGCACACCCCCACACACAGCAGAGAAATGTTTTCCAGTGGGTCTATTCTGTACTTAAAATTTTTGGAACACAAGGAGGTCTCTTGCACTTTCCTCCATAGTTAGCATCCAAGAGTCATAATAAGTTCAAATTCAATAAGGAAAGAAATATGAAACAACCACTAAGTGGTACCTAATGTCAAAGCACAGAGGAAATAAATGCTATTCAGAGTATTTGTTGTCTCCGTGTATCAGATTACTACCAAATCTGGTCTTGATTCTCTCTATACTTGTGCCTTCTCTGCTGTTTATCTGATTAACATGAGACTTATACTCTCACTCTATGGATTTCACTCTGTATATGAACTCAAGGTTTACTTGGAGTTCCAAGGGTCCCAGAATTTGTATTCGTGCAACACCTATTCCAGGATTTTTCTGGAAAACCAGAAAAGATGCAAAGATTCTTCTAGAGTCTACTATTTGCAAAGATAAGCATCCCTCAGTTGACTGTACATATCAAAATATCAAATGCTCAAAAGTTCTTAATTAATTGCTTCATTAATTCTAAAGAAAATTGATGATATTCTAAGTGTAGCAAACTGCATGAAGTGAGTATAATGATGTTTTAAATGACTCAGCTTCAAGGTTTGATCATAGTTTTATTCTGGACTGTGAAATCTGGAGGATGTTACTTCTATGAGAAATATTCTCTGAGCCTCAGTTTCCTTATTTGAAAATAAACTGGATATAATATATCTTTCAATAACAGCTGTAAAACTCATAAAAATCAAACAATTAAAAATTGTAGACAATAATCATATCTATATAATTATATATTATATATTACTATATAATATAATATGTATTGTATCTATATAATCTATATAATAATATCTATCTTATTTATAGACTGTTTTATTGGTACCTAGTAAGTATAAAAACATGGAGATGATATGGATCACTCCTGCAAAACACTTTCAGTTCAAAGTGGCAAATAGTCACAATACTAATGAAGGCAAAGTACCTTTATCCAAAATGCTTGGAACCAAAAATGTCTTGCATTTTTATTTTTTTATATATTACATATACATAACAAGATAGCTTAGGAATGGGACCCAAATCTAAACACAAAATTTGTTTATGTTTTATATGCACCTTGTACACATAGCCCAAAGGAAGACTTTAGCTGATAATTTTTAATATTACTGGCATACATTACTAGTACAAGAGATTTTCATTACAATAATTCCATAGATGTATATGGTGTGCTTTGAGTAAGTTCACCCCTATTATATTTCCATACACCTCTCTCATCTCTCCCCCTTGGCTCAGTATTTAATGACTTTCTTTATATCATATTCAGATATAAGCACTTGGTTCCTCTTCAGCATCTTTCCCCTAGTGAGCTGTTCTTTCACCCTCCCCTTTCCTGCTGATCATAGTCCACATCGAGCACTCATGACCCATTATCATCATCATCATCATCATCATCATTACATTCTTATCACTGTCATCATCAGCATCATCATTCTCAGTCTAGATTCCACAAATAAGAAAAATATGAAGTATTTGGCTCTTTGATATGGGCTTAGCTCATTAAACATGATGTTCTCCAATTCCATCCATTTTCCTGCAAATTACTTAATGGTTGAATAATATGCCCTAGTGTGTGTGTGTGTGTGTGTGTGTGTGTGTGTGTGTGACATTTATTTTCTAAGTGCTTGGGCACTTAGGCTGATCCGACAGCTTGGTTAGCTGGTATCTCTTTTATGTTGATTTACACTCCTTCAGATAGATGCCCAAGGGGAGTATAGCAGGCCATATGGTAGATTTTAGTTTTTTTGTTGAATCTCCAAACTTATTTCAGTAGTGGCTTCACTGTAACTGTATTCTGAAGTGTTTTCCCTATGTTTTCCTGTATATAATAGTTTTCAATGCTTCAGTTAAACAATTAAGATTTTTTAAAATTCATTTTAAGTTGAGTTTTGTGCAGAGAGGTGGAGACCCACTTTCAATTATCTTCATGGATAACTAGTTTGCCAAGCGATATAATACCATGTAGAAAACCATTTGTTGAACAGGGTGTCTTTTCTCCAGAGCATATTGAATTTTGTCCAAGACTTTTCTGCATTTATTGAGATGATGGTGTGATTCTGTCTTGATTCTGTTTATGTGCTATATTACATTTATTGATTTATATATGTGGAACAATCCTTGCATCTCAGTACTGAAATGAACTTGATCATGGTCTATGTTCTTTCTAATGTACTGTTGAATTAGGTCAGCAAAGATTTTACTGAGAATATTTGCATTTATGTTCAGCAATGAAATTGATATCTTTTTATGTTGTATATTTGTCTGATTTTTCTATGAGGATAATACCTTTTTTGGTTTTTGGCCCAAGACTGGGATTCAAACTTAGTACATGATTCTTTCACTCATTGGCTATTACTCTACCAAGTGAGCCACATCTCCAACCCTACAATACTACTTTCATAGAAAAAGTTTCTTTGTATTTCCTGAAATAGTTTGAGAAATATTGCTATTAGTTTAGTTTTTATTTAAAAGTTCGTTAGAATTTGTCAGTGAATACATCTTTTCCTGGACTTTTCTTCACTAGTGGCTACTTCTTATAGCTTTTGTCTCATAGCTTCTTTTTCTTTTTATTTTTTGTCGGTTGTGGGGCTTGAATTCTGGGCCTCGATCCTGTCCCTCAGCTCTTCAGCACAAGGCTACCGCTCTACCACTTGAGCCATAGAGCCACTTCCAGTTTTCTGGTGGTTTATTTGGAAATCAGAATCTCATGGATTTTTTGCCCGGGCTGGCTTTGAACCATGATCCTCAGATCTCAGCCTCCTGAGTAGCTAAGATGACATGCGTGAGCCACCAGTGCCTGGCTTCTTATAGATCTCTTTAAGTGACATGTATCTTTTTTGTATATATCTTTTGCTAAGTCAAATGTATCTAAAATTATTCATGTCTTAGAGATTTTCCAGTTTATTAGAATGCAAGTTTTCAAACTATTCCTTAATGATCCTGGAGGTTTTATTAATATTAATTGTGATGTTCCCTTTTACATGTCTTTGTTAACTTTAGCCTTTCATCCCTTCTTTTGGTCAGTTAGGTTACAGATTTATCAAATCATATTTATATTTTAAAGACTCCAGGAAGGAACAGCAAGATGGCAGAAGAGAAGCTAGGGGCTAAGCAAGCTCTCTCATAGAAACCAGTTTTAGTATTTCAGTGGAAAATCTAAGGCTAGAGAGTCACACCAAGTGTCATCATAGTACAGACAGTTTGGCCAGAGAGGAAAAACTCAGGCAGCTCAGTTAAGGACACAGATTTGAGCACCCCGGTGTGCAGTGGTGGCAGCTGCTGCTGCTGGCCACCATATCAACAGAGAGAACCCAGGACAAAGGCGCCAGAGGCTGTGCGTGAGCGGATTCTACTCACCCCCAGCCAGAACTGACAAGGAGCGGAAATCTTTATTCCACTGACCACAGGCAGTTACAGACCGTGGACATGGACAGCCTGGAAACCAAAGGAAAGCTGTGAGTATGCTCATTCCTTCTCACTGAGCAAAGGCTGGAAGGTAACCCCTCCCCCACCACCGGAGAAGAACTCCGTCTTTGATACTGACGCAGACCTGGCTAGAACAGCTAGCATAACTTAGGCCTTGGAAGAAGACAATAGGAGCCATTCCACAGGTCAAAGGGATCCTCTGACTTGCAGCAGGGCTCAGCTCCATCTCTGGGGAAAGTTGCCCCTCCCAAGCAGAGGCAGCTCTGCTTGGGCGAGCAGACTCTCCTTAGAAGCTAAACAGAGCCAGAGGCTACCCTACCAGCTGCAGCAGAGGCAGCAACTCCAGCCCTAGAGCAAGTGGAAATTTGTTACACATAAATCCTGAGATTGGCTCCAGGCTGGGCTGCCTGAGTCTCTCAAGAGCTAGCCCATCAGGGTAAAGCTACTAATTGCTGACAGGTCACAGCTCTACCTACAACCTAACAACCCTCACACCGACTCCAAGCCAGAGGGAACAGCCACCTAGCTCTTTTGTGATATTCAAAGTACATCTCCTTCCCACTATCTAGCCTGGGAGGAGGGACGTAAACTCCCTGGTAAGGCAGAGCTTCCTTCAGGCTGCTCAAATAAACTGATGTAAGAAACCAACCAAGCCACAGGAAAACCATTACACCACAAGCAAACCAGAGACTCCACCAAGAGACTGGTTACAGAGACACAGGAAACACAAGATCTGCCCTCCCCACCCCCCAAATTCCAAGACCTCTTTTTTCTACCTAATGTTTTTAACCTGTTCATTTTTATTTTAGGGTTTTTTTTGTTTTTGTTTTTGTTTTGTTGTGGTTGTTTCGTTTTTATTTTTTTAAATTCTCTTTATACTCTTTTCCCTTTTGGTCCTTTTTGGTTTTGTTTTTTGCCTTACTTAATTGCTGTTCTGTTCATCCCCGATACATACCTGTCTTTGATTATTAGACCTTATCCTTCATTGGGTGCATACTTAATTCAGATATTGATTACTCAGTTCACTAACTCCCAGCCTTAACTCCATTAATCGTAGAATTATTTCTTTATACTTATATAACTTTTAAGGGTTTCATTTTAAATTTTTCATTTTTTATTTTTCTTTTTTACCTCTCTTCTCCTTTCCTTCTATTCCTGCCCTTTCTCTGAGTCACTCTCTCACTTCACCTCCCTACATTCCTCTAATCTTATTTTTTCCTCACAATTCTCCTAAATCTATTAATTTCTGGGACTCCTTTGATTTTTCTTAGTCCATTGATCATTAGCTGTTTGTTGTTGAACTAGATTGTATCTGTACCCATGTTGACTGGATCAATAAATATATGCAATTACAGGGCTCTGGTTGATGTTTGCCTTAAAATAGTGTTCTATTTTGGAATTGTTTTGGCTATTCTACCCAAATAAGCAGAACAAGCAGAAACACAAGAAACATGGCAAGTCCAGGTATTTCACCTGCCACTCATGACAAGTAGACAACAGAGCAGTCAATGAATAACCCAGAAGAGAATTCCCAAAATGCTCTACAAACACTACTGGTAAACATGCAGAATGAAAAGTTCGAAAGCCTGCAAAGGTCTCAGTGTGATAGGGAAATGCATGAGCAAGATAGGGAAATGTGTGAGTGTGATGAGGCTAACTAAAGATTAATACAGGAATATCATGAATGTGATGAGGCTAATTTCACATTAATAGAGGAATTGCATAGGAGGGATAAGAATAGACAAAGATTAATTGAGGTATTCATGGAATCCACAACAGACAGTGGGAGAAATCCAGGGAGGCCACAAAGGGAATGCTCAATGAAGCCCAGCAGAAGGAAAGGGAGTTCAATGAAACCATAACCAATCAA
Source organism: Dipodomys spectabilis (assembly GCF_019054845.1). Classification (NCBI taxonomy): domain Eukaryota; kingdom Metazoa; phylum Chordata; class Mammalia; order Rodentia; family Heteromyidae; genus Dipodomys; species Dipodomys spectabilis. The sequence goes on from NW_024870876.1 coordinate 1,386,405, forward strand.
CTAAGGTATTTGAGAATGAACACTGAAAACAAAATTAAGGAGGTAAAGAATTCCGTACAAGATCTAAAACTAAGCTCCAACAAAGAATTCGAAGCCATGAAAGCCAACCAATTAGAAAGAAAGGAAATAAAAAACAAAGTAGAAAATCTTGACAGTATGTTAGACCATGCAGAAGATTTAATCTCTGGGATGGAAGACAGCTTAGATATTGTACAGCCAAAACAGGTAACTATTCAAAACAAATCCAAGATATATGATAGGTCTATTTAACATTTAGAAGGCCTAATTTGAGGATAATGGGTGTAGAGGAGCACCTAAAGACAGAAGTTAATGGTCTAGGAAATTCATTTAACAGGATGCTAGTAGAGAATTTCCCAAATAGGCAAAAACATAGGCCTATTCTAATACAAGAAGCCTTTAGAACCCCAAATAGACCAGACCAGAACAGGACATCCCAATGTCACTTGTAATCACACAGAATCAATTCAGATCAAGGAAAGGATCCTTAAAGCTGTCAAGGAGAAAAGATCAATCACCTATAAAGGGAAATGAATCAGAGTTACTTCAGATTTCTCAGCAGAGACAATTAAAGCAAGAAGAGCTTGGAATGATGTTTGCCACTCACTAAAGACAAACAACTATCAACCAAGTGTACTGTACCCAGCAAAACTTCCTTTCATAATGGAAGGTCAAACAAAAACCTTCTACAACAAAGAAAAATTGAAACAATATATCCACCAAACCAGCCCTACAAAAGATACTTAAAGATGTCCTACACATAGAGAAACAAGAGCACAATAAACGACAAAAAACAGCCCTCAAACAGAATCCAAGAAACATAAGAAGAAATCAGTTCTCATATCCCCCAAGAAGGTGGATAACATGGCAGGAACTACCAAACACTTCTCAGTCCTAACTCTCAATATTAATGGACTTAACTCTCCAATGAAAACACATAGACTATCTAGTTGGATCTAAAAGCAAAATCCTTCTATTGGCTGCCTGAAAGAGACACAATTTTCCCACAAAAACAAACATTGTAAAGTGAAAGGTTGGAATAAAATCTACCAAGTAAATGGTCCCCATAAACAGGCGGGAGTTGCAATCCTAATGTCAGATGAAATAGACATCAAATTAAAATTAGCAAGAAGAGATAAAGAAGGTCACTGCATACTAATTAAGGGATCTCTCCTTCATGAGGATATTACAATTCTAAATATCTATTCACCAAATAACGGAGCATGCAAATTTATCCAAGAAACACTCTCCCTAAAACACACATAGATCCAAAGATATTAATTGTTTGGGTTTTTAACACACCACTCTCCAAGCTGGATAGATCAACCGGGCAAAAACTCAACAGAGAAACCTCACACCTAAACAACTGCATAGATCAACTAGACTTAACAGACATCTACCGCATATTTCACCCAGCAGCATCAGAACACACGTTCTTCTCAGCAGCACATGGAACATTCTCTAAAATAGACCACATTTTAGGTCACAAAGCAAATTCAGAAACATTGAAATTATGCCCTGCATTCTCTTAGACTACAAGGGAATAAATTAGAATTCTACACAAAAATCACCAAAGAAAATCCTGTAACATGTAGAGGCTGAACAACACACTGTTGAGCCACCAGTGGGTCATAGAAGAGATTAGAAAGGAAATTCAAATGTTCATGATATTTAACAAAAATGAACGCACAAATCACCAGCTCCTATGGGACAGAGCAAAGGCAGAACTCAGAGGCAAGTTTATAGCTCTGAGTTCCTACATCAGCAACTTGGAGAGATCTAAAACCAACAATTTAACAAGGCACCTGAAGCTCCCTGAAAAAGAGCAATAAACCAAACCCAAATCCAGTAGACAGAAGGAAATAATTAAAATTAAATCACAATTAAATGAATTAGAGTCCAAAAAACCATAAAATGAATCAACAAAACAAAGAGTTGGTTCTTTGAAAAAATTAACAAAATTGACAGACCCCTAGCAAATCTTATTAGAAAAAGAAGAGAACACACCCAAATAAACAAACTCAGAGATGAGAATGGTAACATCAGCACAGAAACAACCAAGATTCAGAACATTATAAAGGAATACTTCTCAAACTTTAAGTGCATAAGTTTGAGAATCTGGAAGAAAGGATGAATTTCTAGCAAATATTGACATGCCCAAACTAAATCGAGTTGAGTTAAACCAACTTAACAGTCCCATAGCAAGCATCAAATAGAAACAGCAATAAGAGACCTCCCATCCAAGAAAAGCCCAATACCGGATGGATTTACAGCAGAATTCTACATGGCCTTCAAAGCAGAACTCACACCAATATTCCTCCAACTCTTCAATAAAATTGAAAGTGCAAGTTCACTTCCAAACTCCTTCTATGAAGCCATCATAACCCTCATCTAAAACCAGGCAGTGACTCATCAAAGAAAGAGAACTATAGGCCCACTTCTTTGATGAATATTGATGCAAAACTTCTCAACAAAATTTTAGCCAATTGATTTCAATAACTCATCAAAAAATCATAAACTATGGTCAAACAAGATTCATTTCAGGGATGCAAAGCTGGTTCAATATACACAAATCAATTAAAATAATTCATCAAATCAACAAGAGCAAGAATAGGAACCACATGATTATAGCAGTAGATGCAGAAAAAGCATTTGGCAAGATCTAACACCCCTTTATGTTGAAAGCTCTGGAAAAATTAGGAATTCATGGAATATTCCTCAATATAATAAAGGCTATGTATGACAAACCTACAGCCAGCATTATACTTAATGGCAAAAAGCTAAAGCCATTTCATCTAAATTCAGGAATGAGACAAGGATGTCCATCCACTCTCTCCACTTCTCTTCACTTTAGTATTAGAATGCCTCGCTACAACAATAAGACAAGATGCAAACATAAAGGGGATCCAAATAGAGAAAGATGAAGTAAAACTCTCCCTCTTTTCAGAGGACATGATGTTGTATTTAAAGAACACCATGGACTCCACTCCCAAGTTCCTTGAGCTGATCTGAGGCATTGACAAAGTAGCAGGATACAAAATTAACCCTCAAAAATCAATGGTTTTCCTGTATGCCAATAACAAGAAGAGTGTGGCTGAAATCAGGAAAGCAACTCATTTTGTAATAGCCCTACAAAAAATAAAATACTTAAGAATTAACTTAACTAAGAAGTAAAGGACCTCTATGATGAAAATTTTTAAATCCTGAAAAAGGAAATTTAAGCAGAACTAAAAAAGTGGAAAAACCTCCCATGTTCCTGGATTGGGAGGATTAACATCGTGAAAATGGCAATACTTCCAAAGGCTAACTACAAATTCAATGCAATGCCTATCAATATCCCAACCTCATTCTTAAATGAAATAGAAGAAGCAATCGAAAAATTCATAAATGACCCCCAATAGTAAAAACAATCCATAACAGAAAGAACACTGCTGGAGGAATATCAATACCAAACTTCAAACTCTACTACAAAGCTACAGTAATCAAAACAGCTTGGTACTAGCACAAGAACTGACTTAAGGACCAATGGAATAAAACTGACAACCCAGAAATGAAACCACAGACCTATGGCTACCTAATCTTCAATAAAGGAGCTAAAAAAATAGAATGGAAGAAAGACAGCCTCTTCAGTAAATGGTGCTGGCAAAACTGATTAAGCACCTGTAGAAAACTAAAGCTAGATCCCCATTCCCTACATCAGAATTAACTACAAATAGATCAAAGACCTCAAAGTCAAAGCAGACACCCTGAAAACATTACAGGAAGGAATACGAGGCATTCTAGGGTTCCTTGGCACAGGCTGATTTTTTTTTAATAAAGAACCAGAAACACAACAAATCAAAGAAAGGTTGGACAAATGGGATTGCATGAAAATGCAGAGCTTCTTCATGGCAAAGGACATAGCTAGCAAGATCAATAGAAAGCCCATGGATTGGTAGAAGATCTTCACTAGCCATACAACAGACAAGGGTCTCATATCTTAAATATACTTAGAACCAAAAAATTAAATCCCTCAACAACAAGTTCTCAAAGAAACAACCACCCCATTAATAAGTGGGCTAAAGACTTAAAGAGAAACTTCTCTGAAGAGGAAATAAGAATGGCCAATAGACACATGAAGAAATGTTCAAACTTCTCTATCCATAAAAGAACTGCAAATCAAAGCAACATTGAGATTCCACCACACCCTAGTTAGAATGGCTATCATCAAGAACTCTAATAACAACAGATGCTGGAAGGGATGTGGCCAGAAGGGAACCCTACTGCATTGTTGGTGGGAGTGTAAACATGTCAACCACCTTGAAAAGCAGTATGGAGGTTCCTCAAAAGACTCCACATATGACTCAGCAATCCCACTTCTGGGCATTTACCCAAACAATCACAGACAAGACCATACTAAAGCTACCAGCACAACTATGTTTATTGCAGCATTATTTACCATAGCTAAGATATGGAACCAACCCAGATGCCCTGCAAGAGATGAATGGGTCAAGAAAATGTGGTGTGTGTGTGTGTACATACACACATATACATATTACATAGATGTATATGTATATACATATACATGTATATACATAGATACATACATATATAATGGAATTCTATGCCTCCATCAGAAAGAATTACCCCTCCCCATTTGTGAGGAAATGGAAAGACTTGGAAAAAAATTATATTAAGTGCATTAAGCCACACCCAAAGAAACATAGGTCCCATGGTTTCCCTTATCTACAATAACTAGTATATGTCTAGGACAAGCATAAGTGGTATGTTCATATGACCATATAATCTGATGCTAGAGTGAAATGAATCCCAAGATAGGGACACGAGAGATGTTATATTTCTTGTTCTTTTTAATGTACTTATAATGTACTATGTGATTTTTTTTGTTTCTCTGTATGTTCTTCCCCCATGGTAGAACCCCTTTTGTCACTGTATTTGATCCTGGTGTCCTGCATCTTGTATATACATTTTCTAATTTGGGGAGGGGAAGGGAAATAACAAAATGCTGAAATAAGGATACACATTGACCCTTTGTAACAATGAGATGTACAAGACACTATGTTGAAAATAAACTTTACAGCTTTGTGGGGGGACAGGGCAGGAGGGAGGATTTGGGGAAGTAGGGAGGAAAGGGATTGTAGGGGAAAAACAAAGAAGGGGGTAACTATGCTCTATAGGAAATGGACTCATTACCTTGCTCATGTAACTGTAACACCTCTGTACAGTATCTTTACAATGGAAAAATATATTTACTAAAAAATGACTCCAATTTTAATTTCATTGATTTTTTTGTATTATTCATTCTGGTCTGTCCATTTAATTAAGTACTACTATAATCTCTTTTTCTTCTTTCTACCTACTTGTTTGGGGTTTGGCATGTTATGCACCATTATGCTATTCATATCTCTCTGATTTTTGTTTACTTGTTTGTTTGTTTTTATATCAATACTTAGAGCTACAAATTTTCTTGATGCAACTCAGGGGTCCTGGTAAGTTGTCTTTTCACTTTCAGTAGATTCTAGGATTTTTTGTGTGTGTGCTTGTCCTGGGGCTTGAACCCAGGACTTGGGTGCTGTCCCTGAGCTTTTGTGTTTTAGGTTTGACCTCTGCCACAAGAACCACAGTTCCACTTCCATCTTTTTAATAGATTAATTGGAGAAAAGAGCCTCACAGACTTTTCTGCCCAGGCTGGCTTCAAACCATAATGCTCAGATCTCAGCCTCCTGAGTATCTAGAATTACAGTCATGAGGTATCAACACTCAGCTCTAGGAACTTCTGTTTTATCTTACCTCACTTTTTTTTTGATGGCCCACTGAATGTTCAACAATTTATTATATAATCTCTACATATTTGAATATTTTCTGTATTCTTTTCTTGGTGACCTCTACTTTTATTCCTATGTGGCCTGACAGAATATAGGCAGTTATTTTAATTTCCTTATATTTGTTAAGACTTGCTTTGTGTTAAAATTATGATCTATTTTGGAGACAGTTCCTTTGGCTCCCGACAAGTACATATGTTACATAGCTGTTAGATATTGTAATCTGTAGTCTGCTAAGTCCATTTGGTTTATAGGATAGGTTAATTATGAAGTTCCTTTGTTGACTTATTTTTTTGGTCTGATGAAAGTGAAGTATTGAAGTCCACAACCATTCATGTTCAGGGATCTATGTATGTATGTGTGTGTGTCTAATAGTGTTTGTGAGACTGGCGGCACCAATATTGGTGTGTACCATTAACAGTTCTTTTCTCCTTTTAATGAATTATTATATTTATTGCTGGTATGAGCCTTGAACTCTGCGTATTCTACCATTAGAGCCATACCTCCAGTCTGGCATTTTGCTAGTTAATTGGAGATGGAGTCTCACAGACTTTTTCACCCTAGGCTGGCTTTGAATCACAGCCCTTTAGATCTCAGCCTCCTGAATAGATGGGATTACAAGTGTGAGGCAGTACTACCTAGCAGGTCGTTCATTTTATTACTATGGTATGACCTTTTTTGACTCTTCTGACTAAATTTGGTTTGACATCTGTTTTATCAGTCATGACTACAATTTTTAATATAATATTTTTGTTATGCATCTGAGTTTTTTTTTTTTGGTCTTTTGAACTAAGGGCCTTACATCTATTATGTGAATCCTCCACTATTTGTGTCACAGCCCACAGCCCATTTAGGTTTAGTTTGTTTTTTAGATTTAAGTACTGCTTTTGTCTCTAGACAGCCTAGAATCAACATTCTCCTTCCTGTGCCTTGTGAGTTGCTGAGGGTATAAGCACAAGTAACCATACCTGGCGTTGCTCCTGTACTTTGACTATGACTAGTCACATGAGGTAGAGGTTGAATTTTTGAGATATTATGTCAACACCCCAAAACTTTCAAGATTTTGAGTATTTGAAGTTTTCATATTAGGAATACACAGTCAATACAGTATGAGACATGCACTAGCAATAATTGTAACCTTGAATAAGAATTCAAGATCTGCTAAATTAACCTCCCTCAAGCAGAAAATGGTTTTGCAGAGTACATGACACAGATGAGCAGAGGGGGAAGTGTCTTCTATCTATGCAGAGTCAGTAGAAGTTCTATAAATAAAAGTCTATAAAAGAGCTTGGCATGTTTAGCAGACTACATGCAACTAAATTTCTTTCCTGGTTTCTTGTTGCTTTCTTTTTGCTCATCCTGGTGCTTGAACTCAGGGCCTGTGCTCTGTTCCTGAGCACTTTTACTCAAGGCTAGTGCTCTTCTACTTGAGCCACAGCTTTACTTTTGGAATATTTTTGATAGGTAATTAGAGATGAGTCTCATGGGCTTTTCTGCCTGTGCTGGCTTTGAGCTGTGATCTCAGATCTCAGCCTCCTGAGTAGCTAGGATTACAAGTGTAAGCAGTGGTGCCTAGAAACATATAATTAAATTTCAAAAAAGGAAAATCCACAAGGATGAAGAAATGCTAAAGATGATGGTGCTTTGGGGTTTTATTTAAGGTGAAAAAAGTACTAGAAAAAATAAGCCTTTGGTGATCTGAATTACTGTAACATGTTTCTGGTGTTGAGGTGAAGAAATGTCATTCCTCAGCACTTGATCCCCACTACCCTTAATCTTCTTCTAGATTAGATCCTGGGGCTTCTGTTTGTGCAAAGGTAGAGCAGGTCAGGAGGTATGCAGAGACCCCCAAATTCACCTCTGTCTCCTCCCTGGAGTCTTCTCAGCATGAGTTCCTTTTGAAGTCTCAGAGAGAACTGGGCCCTGCTCCAGCTGCTGCTGAACTCCTTTTTCCTAATTAAGTTTCCAAGTTCCTTCAGAAAGAGTATTATAACAAATTGAGATGATTCATGCATGCTTGAGAAAAGATGAAGGTGTAGAAGGCTGTGGAAACAGAAACTCCCTATTGTTTGTCTAATAAAATGAAGAAATGGAAAAACCCAGTAGCTTCACAGTTCAGTTTTACCTCTTCATAAATTAGAAGTAAATTTAAATTATTTTTAATGATTCTAATGAAAAGATATGCTTAAACATAGAAATTAAAATGTGCAATGCTAGCATAATCCTCCTCTCTCATAATCAAGTTTATATTGTACTTTCAAAAGCAGAAACAAAATCCAAACCAAACCAAAGCAAGCAAACAAATCACTCACCAATGTCCAGAAAGAATTATTGTAGGTATTTCATATTTTAATACTTGTGCTACCTACAAAATATGCTCTTGTGTATGTTACAGATAAAATTTGAAAGTATAATAAACCACTTGTCAGAAAAAGTAGAAGTTGTGATAATCCTTTAAATAAATAATCTCAGGAGAATTTGAGTTCAGTTAAATTAAACCATGACAATGTTAAGGTGATAATAAACAGATTTTAGCCAATAAAACATCTACCAACATACACAAATATTGTTTGATATGTAGGGAAAAAATCTCAAGGAATCTCATAAATACATTGGAAATATATGGAGGATTAATGTGAGTCATTAAGTTATATAGCATTAAAATCCTAGCAAAGTAATTTCTCTCCTCAAATTCAGTTTTTATTTTTCTAAATTTACAAAGGTTAGGTGTAATTATCTGCTTCACACAAGAACAAGAACAAAGAGAAAGGTAGTCTCCCATGAAATAAGTCCCACAGCAGAGCCAAATGAGAAATTTGGCTGACAGGGCACATCATGGGCACATATTTTACCAAGTGTGGATCACCCACCGTTCATAGCCTCCCCAGGGACTAGAAAAGCCCTGGAGTTAATTACTGAGCAAGTGGCACATCATATATTCGATAAAAGAATAGTTTTGAATAGGCAAGTTGTAAGAGAAACTACCATGTGCTTCATCCACAGAAGGTCTGGTGTGGCTGAGTCCAAGGAAAATGAGGTCAGTTGTACTTGGTTTTTCTGCAGATACTGTGTGTGTGTAAGAGGGGGGGGAGAGAGAGAGAGACAGAGACAGAGAGACAGAGACAGAGACAGAGACAGAGAGACAGAGAGAGTGTGTGTGCATGTGCACGCATGTGTGCTCTTATTGCTCTTATTAACCCAGGGCTAGGGCAGTCTTCCTTTAGCTTTTTCACTCAAGGTTGGTGCTCTACTAATTAAATCACATCTCTTCTTACAGCCTTTTGCTGGTTAACTGGAGATGAGAGTCTCAAGGATGTTTCTGCTCAGGCTGGCTTTGAAATGTGATTCTCAGATCTCAACATCATGAGTAGCTAGGACTACACGTGTGAGTCACCAGCACCAAGCTGCAGATACATTTAAGGGAAGTTAAATAATTTATCTGGATCATGAAAATTAGTTCTCTGCAGCTTACTTCCACAGGTTGTAGGTTTATTTACAGGAGTTAAGAAGAGTCGAACTTGTCATCACTGTTGTGGTTCTGTATTTGTAATGTGGTTCTGTTAGTGCCCCAGCTACTTCCCTGGGGAAGAAGGAACCTAACAATAAGATCCTATTGACTCACAACTGACCACCAAGGACCCAGTGATTACCCACAGCATGAATTAATATAATGGCATTCTTTCCTCTCAGTCCCCATGCAAAGTTAAACAAGGAAGGCAAGGAGACTCAAATGTGTAGGTGTATTGGGTTTCCACATCTGGGCAGTCATTTTGCGGTTGCCAAACCATGAGAAGGACCTACCAACTGTTAAGGCACGACTGAGCAGTGCTTTTCATTTTCAACTAATTACACTAGTCAGGAGACCCCAATGAGTGAAATGAACCTGTACGTTGAGGATTTAAAAATAAAACATATATGTGCTCTATTTAACTTGTGCTGAAAACCCAGCATAAGGGCGAATCAAAAGTTCCAGTGCTATAGAATAAATTACTTAGATGACTTTGAGTACTATTTATGTTCTATATGTGTCAACAGTAACTGTAATAGACCCAAAGTGGATTAATAAAGTATGCATTATTGGGAAAGACTCAATTTCAAAAACTCCATGCTTGGTGCTTCCCTTTCTCAGAGAACCCTGTGTAAGCAACTTCCTTATAGAGTAACTATGGCCAAAGAAGAAAGAATCAAAGTTATTCAGATTAACTGAAAAACATTGTCTACATAAAAATAATCTTATATTCCTAAGCAGATATTTTTACTCAATAAATTAAAATAATCTGTCTTGATTTAGATGAGTGGTTTTTATAGAAAATGTTTCATAACTAAATATATACTCACATTTATTTGTACCTAGCTATACTTGCCTACTCATAATTTCACACACACACACACACACACACATACACATACACACATACACACACGCACACACGTATGTATACTGTGTAGGTACTGGGACTTGGACTCAGTGCCTGGCCACTATCCCTGAGCTTTTTTGCTCAAGGATGTTGATTCAGCACTTGAACAGCTCTACTTCTAACTTTTTGGTAGTTACTTGGAGACAATCATCTCATAGACTTCCATGCCCAGGCTGGCTTCAAACTATGCTTATCAAATCAGCATACTGAGTAGTTAAGATTATAGGTGTGAGCCACTGACACCCAGCAGAATTTTCTATGCTAAATATTTGTGTTGAAAACAGTCTTTGGTCTCCAGGCCCAGGCTACAGGAACACCACATTTCATGTCCCTTCACTTGTCTAAGCAATGACAGAGGGCTAAGGAAAGAGATTCATTATGCAGCACAGGCACACCACAAGAAGAGACAAAGGAAGCACTTGAGCTCCTCTCTGAAATTGTGAGATAACTAGGCAGGGAGTGAGAGGTTTAATAGATTAAACAGTCCTAGGTAAAGTATGGCCTACATGATGATCATCCTGGAGAAATTGTCATCACTGTCATCACTTTAGAGGAGAAAATCTGATTCTCCTGAGATGATTCCTCCTGCTCCAGAGTGCAGCCTTAACAACCCTGTCTTCCCAGATTCCAATGTAGCTACACAATGAATGCTAAAAGGAAAGACAGATACAAATTAGAGCATAGATGTCAGTCAATTGTTTTCGGTCAATTTTCAGGTTATGTAAGCAGTCAGTATTTTATTTTTTTGGTACCAACCCTGGGGTTTGAGCACAGGGCCTGAGCACTGTCCTTGAGCTTCTTTTTGCTAAAGACTAGTGCTTTACCACTTGAGCCATCACTCTACTTTTGTTTTTTGAAGCTTAATTAGAGACAAGTGTCTCATGGGCTTTCCTGTCTGGGTGGCCTTGAACCTCAGTCCTTAGTTACTAGCCTCCTGAGTAGCTACAATTACAGGTGTGAGCCACTGGCACCCAGCAGGAGTCGGTCTTGTCCCCCCCTTTCACAGTATGGAATATTAGAAAGTTTAGAAATCAGAAAGAGAAATGTTCTGCTTTTTTCATTGTTGTTATAATTGGATATCTCATTCTTCAATTTGTATCTCCCATTCTTTACTATATTTTAAGTCAATTGACTATTCACCAATTGATTTCCCAACACCTCATTTATACAAGTAACCTGGACATTATTTTCTCCCTTAAAAGCTTGGAACTAGAATCCCCCAGGACAATCTCTAATATTAGAGAAGGAAGTTACCACCCTTACTACTTGACCACAGCAAAAGTAGCTGACTTGGAGTGAGTTACAAAGTTCAAATGTATTTCCTAGGTTGATTTCTAAGGAAAGAGTTTAGAGATGGGGCAAAGGATGGATATAGCAGAGGCTAACTTCCCCAATCCTCAAAAAGCAAAATAGACACTAAAGGAAAATATTCTTTTTCAGTAACAAAAAAAAACAGTATATTAAGCAGGACTTATTTACACATGAAGATCAACTATAGCCTCAAAAAGAATTAATATTATACACAATTAATAAGATGCACACTAATGAAACAATTCAAATAACATCACAACAAAGCATGTTTATATAATAAATTCTGATGCTAAGCAACCAAACTATCCTCCTGGGATTAGAGTTAAAATCCATTCCAGTCCTTACTGTAGCTGTACAAAAGGAAATTGTACATCTAAAGGGCTAATATTATATCATAATATCATTATTTGTCTACTTGAATTGCATCCTATGTTCCTTGAATTATTACTATAAGAATGTGGAAGCCGGGTGCTGGTGGCTCTCACCTGTAATCCTAGCTACTTAGGAGGCTAAGATCTGAGGATGGCGGTTCAAAGCCAGCCCAGGCAGGAAAGTCCGTGAGACTTATCTTCAATAAACCACTAAAAAACCGGAAGTGGCTCTATGACTCAAGGAGTAGAGCGCTTACCTTGGGCAGAAGAGCGCAAGGGCAGCGCCCAAGCCCAGAGTTCAAGCCCTACGACCCAAAAAAAAGAACGTGGAAATAAAAATAAGCTTCTATGAAGACCAGATAGCTTTCTGATAAAAGAAAGGTCTTATGGGAAATATTCAGCCAATACCTCTACCTGAATCTAATTAATACAAATAAAAAGGGTTTTAATCTCAATTTCAAAATTGTTGTTACTACAATACATACTACTTTGAATTCAGCAAATGACTGCTGCAGAATAGAACTGGTCTGGACAAACATCTGATTGAGAGGGAAAAAATCAATAGAACTTGGGAAATACCAAGATCTGAGCTGATATCAGAAATTTCCATGTATATGTAGAACTCAGGTGTATTTTTCTAGCTAGTTTTACTCAGGCTCTAAACTTTTTATTTCTGATCATAGCAAGAGACAGATGCAAAAATCTCATAAGAATGGCTGTTCACAGGGTATTTCTAGCCCATCTGAAAATAGGAAGTGCTAGAAATTTCATAGGAAAGTCAGTTCTTGTCAGCTTTCTATTCAGTGTTTTTGCAGACCAAACTGATTTGGCTAATTAAAGCCTGGGAAAAGCAATCATGTCATAATTAATATCAAAGGAAGTGATGCTCAGTGAGTATGGGCCATACAGTGTAATAAATGAGCTTGGGCTATGGATCAAGGAATCCAGAATATATTTTTAACTCTGAAATTACTGAGACCTTAGAGAAATCATTTAACCTCTCTTCTCAATTTTACAAGCTTTATAATAAATTCATATATATCTATATATAAAACAATCATCTCTTAAGCACACATATATGAACATAAAAACTAATCAAAATAATCTGTGTGTATCTCTCTCTCTCTCTCTCTCTCTCTCCTTTCCCTTCCTCCCTCTTCTTGTTGTCGGTGATACTAGAGTTTGAACTCAGGGCCTTGCAATTGTTAGGCACTCTATATCCTAGAGTGCCTAACTTTAGTTACTTTTGGTTAAGGTCTTGTGTTTTTGCTTAGGGCTTGTCTCAGACATATGGTTTTGAGGAATTTGGATCATAGATGCATGTTACCACATTTAGTTTGTTGGTTAAGATGAGGTCTCCATAAATTTTTTCCCAGACTAGTATTGAACTATGATCCTTTGATCATATAGATCAAAGCTAGGATTATAGGCATGGACCACTATGTCCAACAAACAGACCTTATTTTCGAAGACAGATTACTTTCATAGTACAAACAACAAAAACTACAGAATAGTGGATCTTCAAACTCCTTTTAAGTAGTAGTTGAGGACCTCCACAAAGAATATTTAGCAATAAAACTTCAATAAAATTTACAGCTTTTCTGCTACAGAAAACTCCAAAGAAAAAGGGACAAGGTCCTAGGAAATCTGTCATTAATCTGAGGTAGATGTGTGGCTGTTGACTATTTGGAAGATTGTATCCATTAACATGATATGGTTTTGGAAATAGGAAGTTTTAAAGGAAACTAGTAATGTGTGGATTGATATAACTAAAAAGCAACTGATCTGCTTCAGAAGAAGCTGAATCCATGCTCCAGTTCATTGAAGAGCTTGCTTTCTCTCAGCATTGCCTGGCTGTGTATGACCACTAACCTTAGAACACTCTTTCCTGGTACCAAGGTAGCTACAGCAGTTCATATTCAAATCCATGGCATACCATCCAGAGAGACTCGATCTTTTTTCTGATATCACAGAAGCAGCTTCTTTTCTAGGGGCCTCCTGTAACAGCTCAGTCTCCCTGACCCAATTTGCAACACATGTCAACTATGACTAATCCCAGAGAAATGGAGCACAGCCAGTGGGCTAAGTCGTTCCTCATCCCTTTAGCAGCACTTGAGGCTAATCTTGCTCAAAGTGCACAGCTGGGAATGTAGGGTAAGAGAAAAAGGAAAGGCCATCGATAGAAGTCCAGTTCAGTTATTGACATGAATTTAAGGCACTGCTAAGTGTCTCTACAGAACTAGCAAAGATGTATTCGAATTTGAACATTACTCTCATATCATCTATTAGAAGCTGCATGGACATGTCATAGTTGAAAGAAGGAAAGGTGAGCTTGCTATGTGTGGTATAACAGAAACATAGACAATATACCCACAACATGAAATATGATCATTTATCTATTCCAGTGTGTGTGTGTGTGTGTGTGTGTGTGTGTGTGTGTGTGTGTGTGTGTGTGTACTTAATTCAGGGCCTTGCATTCTTGATTGACTTTTTTTTTTGCCCAAGTCTGATAGTCTACCACTTGAGCCATTCCTCCATTAGCTTTTGGTTGATTAATTTTAGATAGGAGTCTCTTCCATTTATCTTCTTAGGCTGGCCTTGAATTGTGATCCTTGAAACGCAGCCTTATGAATAGCTTAGACTATAAACATGTACCATTAGTGCCTGGCTTATATGTTCTTTATTTACACATCATTCTGGCTAAGCTACTTGTTGTTGTCCATAAATAGATTGCCTATTAAAGAGCTTTACACTCTACAATGTCATTAACACATTGTTTTGACACCTCCATAAATAATTATGGTACCCTTATAATTTCATGTGAAGAAACCTGGGCAATCAAGTTAGCATTTATTTGGAGGGAAGGTGGAAGAAGAAAAAAACTCACAAATGAAGTTCCTAAGGAGAGACCATTGGTATCCTACTTCTCCAACCATCTGTGTATTGTGGGAAAGAACAAATTGAATTCCACAAGTATAACCCAATACAATCCAAGGGCAGCAAGTAAATGCATTCATTGGTGGTAAAGGCTAATCCACATTTCATCTGAATCTCAATCACTCTTGTCATGCTTCAAGTAGGAACTTATTTGTTATTTCTACTATTCATCTTGCGTATGGGGAAAACAACTGGTTATTATCTAAGGTTTTCTCCAAACCACACATGCCAGAAATATCACCAAAACCCTGCCTTGTGCTCCAAGTTTTATTAGATCACTTTAGCAGGCAGAAGGGGAAAGGTGAGGAATTTTGTGATGGACTCTATGTTGTTCTTGGTTTTAAAATAAATAATATTTACCTTCAAATTTTGCATCAGAAGTAAGTATATGCCTCCTTTAAGATATTAGTTTGCTCATTCTATAGATGAAAGGCACATAGTTCTGGAAGGATAGGAAAATACCAGATAAAAGTCTGGGTCAATCCACACCTTCCTTTGCAAATGTAGTTCAGACTAGTGAGGAAGGAAGCAGAGGCTTGAAATGCAAGGCTTGAGATGTCAAAAGTATACACAGACATATCTTACCAAAAAGAGTAACAAGGTCCTCTGTGGGGGAACTTAAGTATTCCTAGAGATCTAAATGGACTCAAGCCTTGATGGTAATAAGCAGGTCTTGCTCTGATTGGATGAGGATGACCTATAATAAATGGTATTCTGAGCCAGGCTCCAATGGCTAACACCCATAAAATTAGTCAAGAGGCTGAGATCTGAGGATCTCAGTTGAAGCCAGCCTAGGCAGGAAATTCCATGAGACTCTAATCTCCAATTAACCACCCAAACCTGGAAGTGAAGGTTCATCTCAAGTGATAAGAGTGCTAGCTTTGAGGGAAAAAGCGAAGTGAGGGCATCTAGACTTCAAGCTCAGTATCAGCACTAAATAAATAAATAAGTAAATAAAATGGTGTCCTGGCATTCTTACCTAAGAAAAATTTTAAGGCTCTCTAAGACTTGTTAAGAGACTTCAACCTATTTTTAGTAACTAAAGTTTTGGCAGTTTCATTGCTTCTTATTAGAACTAGCATTTGGCTAACTTTCATGGTGGCATGCCATCCTGCTTGGAGGCCTGCATTCAGATTTACCTGCGAATGGTTTCAGAAAAGTGATCTGATCTCTCCAAGGCTAGATTTTCTCATCTACACAGTGAAGACATCAATATTCTCTCTGCAGAGTTTTTGCAGTTTTAAAATAAAATATGTATAAAGTGTCTGTGGTGCAGTGATGGTATTTGGAAAATATAGACTCGCTTTCCTTTCCTGCAGTATATCTATCATTCGTACACAGATTATTTTCTGGGTTTTTAGTTGGGCCAGGTTGAGACATTAGCTGAAGCTAAAACAGAACAAAGAGCTCAAGTGCAAGATTTATTCTTTAGTGTTGAAGGGATATATTATTTGGATATTTTAGGATGTTTGATTTTGCCTATAAATGAGATGGTTCTTGAGCTCTGGGCTTTCCTCCTAGTTCATAAAGCTCTTGTCCAGCATTCAGGGAGGATAGGAGAGCCAGGATAGAGCAAGGAGGATGGCCAAATTACCTGGAGGAGCATTTGTGGTTTGAAGAGGTTTGTATGTGGTCCATGCAGAGAGAACTATTGGAAAAGCTAAAATTGACAACACTGCAAAAGAACAGACCCTTTGATGGATAGAAGCTAGTGATGAGTGATGGTGTTACTCAAAGAAAACCTAAAATGGAAAACTCTTCAAGGTATCCAGTTCTCAAAGGGAAAAAGAAAATGTTAGATATCAGAGAGACATATGTCATGATGGGAGGAAGAGATCACAAGGACTCTGAGAGAAGACACTGCTATAATTAAAACTTCCGGACTCCCAGGGGATCTCAGCCCTGTAGATTGGACCCAACAATAGAAATTTCTCACAGTCTCAATAAGTACTCAAACACCAGCGGCTAATGCTATTGTTTTCACCCTAGAGACAACCCACTTTCAGTCTATTCAAAGTGTATTGCTAATAGATTTTTAAACTGCTTTTATGAAAAGCATCGACTTCTTACATGGACTCACAGATTAATCAAGAGCAGGAGAAAAGCTTGCTACTCCTGCCCCATTTTGTATGTGTCTTTGCTCTAAGTTGTTCTTTCTGCAGTCACTTTGAATACACCTAGGGTTCTAGGAAAGCCTTTAGGACAAGTTACTGAAGTTATCCCTAAGGAACAGCAGAGTGTTGTTGGACAGACCATCCCCAAATGAGGTCTTCACTCTGGAGAAGGAGGAATTATTTCAGTGAGACCAGATCACTTCCATAATGACAACAGTGATAATAACCTCCCTGGAGCTGGGAGAACCAGAACGGAGATGATAAGCTGTCAGGTTCATCTTTAACAGGGACAGTTTATACATATCCTATACTTCTTACCCAGTCCTTCTTGGTTTTAAATTTAATGCTCATGTCTGTATCCCAAAGATGGCTGAGAATGCCATCTTCCCATGGCATTATGCCACATAATAAATCTCCTTTCTCTGCCCTTTTTCCTGTCTCTTATTTGGCCTATAGGGCTGGTGTTTGTGTTTGACATATCATGTTCCTTTCCTAACACACTTTGCCATCACTCTAGCTATAGCTAGGGTGGATACAAGAATGGAAGTTTATAAGCTCATTGACTCTCTGATAACACCTTCACTGTTGGACTCTCCATTTAAATTCCCAAGTTTGCCCTTTGTGGGTACCAGGTCCATCTGAATTCATATGGACTCCTGAAAGAAACAGACTATCAGCCAATAGAGCAGACTCAAAAGCTATTCTTATTTTTACTTGAATTGGCCCATGTTATAGGTTCAATGTTTATGTGCCTCCCTCATGCACACATTGAAACTCTAGTGAGATGATGTTTGGAAGTTGGCCTTTGGGAGATGATTCGGGTAAATGCAGTTTTGAGGGTCAGGCTGTGGTCTGATGGAATTAGTGTCCTTATAAGAACACACTAGGGTGTTCTCTCTCCCTCATTTGCTCCCCACACATATTCACCAAGGTAAGGGCATGTGAGGACATGACATCTTCTACAATTCAGAAAGAGCATCCTCACTACAAACTGCATCCACTAGCATCCTGATCTCAGACTTTGCAGGCTCTGGAACTGTGAGAAATGCATTTCTATTGTTCAAACTATAGCGTTTACAAAATTTTGTTATACTAGCACAAGAAGATTAATTATAGTTTATATATTTGAATATATATTTAAGAGAATCTTACTTTCCAAATGAATAGTATAAATTTTGAAAGCTCTTGTTTTTAGGGAATTTGCATTCGCCAGTTGTTAAAGAAAGGTGAATCCTTTGGCTTAAACATTTTCCATGATCTGATTCCAATATCTTTTCAACCCATTTCTCCTTCTTCCTCCTCCTCCTCTCTGTCTTACATTCAAGGAGGAATATATGTAATTGTGTGTAATTCTGCTTCCATTTGCTTGTGCTGTTCTCTCCAGAGCCATACCTCCCTTTCTTGCTACACAAGTAAACCAGTTTCAAATCCCAACTCCAAAGTCCTGAAATTCCATGTATTAGCTATGACCACTCATCATATAGTGAAGAATAGTGAGGGACAGAGAAAGACATTTATTACAAGGCATAATCAGCCATGACAGGACAGCACTTTATCTCCAGCCATCTTCAGAGTACAGATATCAACTGCAGGTTGACATAGACAAAGAACTAAGAAAGAGACATAATTATTAAACAGTCCATCACAAGTGTGTTAAGTAGTCAGAGGTGCTGACTAGTGGCAGGGTGTCTGACAGTTCACTGTGTTAGAATTGGGCAGGTGGCACCTAGTTCACCATTATTTCAGTCCTAGTTCTCAAAGGATCCAGAGAAATTGTTAACAGTGTCATTATTTGAGGGAGAATCTAGTTCCCATGAGATATGATTGATCCTACTCCATCACTATGGGTAATTATCTTCATTTGGGGAGGGAGGAGTGTGATCTGCCCTTTCAAAACACTCTGCTGCTCCTTAGGGATAGTTTTGGCTCCTTATCATAAAGATATTATCAATACGTCCTGTCTTTCCTGGAACTCCAGGGTATTGGAAAGCAATAGGCTTAGAATAAACCACACAGATACAAAATGCAGCCTGGCTTTTTCTTTTTCTTTTAGTTAATTTGTAGGCTCAAGTAAGCAGTAGGTGCTATTATGCATCTATTATACCTGTCATCCAATCAAATACTTGATCATGAAGCCCTTTTGCCTATCTATTTCCACTCTAAACCCTAAACTAAATGACACTAAGCTAAATCCCGGTAGAACAGGAAGAATATTACCTTTGGAGTTAGCCATCCAGGCTTTATCTCTGTTCTCTTCCTCCTAATCTAACACCTCATCACAATAGGTTAACCTCTGGGAAAATGGTAGTCGGAACATCTACCTTGGGAAGTTGATAGAGAATTTGAGTGATGTACCTCCTATGTGCCTAAATTTCACAAATGTTAGTTCCTTCCTTGGCTTCATCCAGAGAAATGTTACTTTGACAAGACACATTTCCAGTTTTGCCTTCTCCTTCCCACAGTCCCTTCTAGGAGGATCTTATTCTTCATAATGTAGGCAACAGAGATTTTGATATCCAGTTTTCTCATCCTCTCTATCCTAAAAGTCCCTAAAAGAAAAAAAGTAAAATTAGTGAAAACTGCTGGACTAAGAGACTGAGAGGGAAGCAGATTATAAATAAACCCTGGAGTGGATTTATCAGCAGAGTTGGCTCTTGTGCCTGTGACTAGGTTATGTGTTCCTCAGTTCAGAGGAAAAAGAGTTGGAAAACCAAGAGAATGAAGCCACCACACTCAAAGACAGAAAATCAGAGAGCGAACTAGATAGAAGCTGCTCTCTAAAGTTGACTTGGTATTGTAGGGCAGGAAGAACTATTCCTCTACCCACTTAAGGTTCTTTCCATCCGGCTTATATGAATCAAGAGGACTAGACAAAGGTAGACCAGTCAAAGAAGAACAAAGAAACTATTCACATGTGCATTGTGCTTCTGACACAGGACAGTGAGTATCTCTGGAAAAATTTAAAGTTTAAGCTTATAATTTAGACTTAGGGCATGCTTCAGTTGGTAGAGTACCTACCTAACAAGCACAAAGCTCTGAGTTCAAACTCAGCTGCCACCAAAAATAGTGTGTGTCGGGGGTGGATTTACATGTTTACCACTATCTTAGGCTAAAAGAAAAAGAATTTAGAG
Source organism: Dipodomys spectabilis (assembly GCF_019054845.1). Lineage (NCBI taxonomy): Eukaryota > Metazoa > Chordata > Mammalia > Rodentia > Heteromyidae > Dipodomys > Dipodomys spectabilis. Next base: position 1,406,527 of record NW_024870876.1, read on the forward strand.
TGTTTTGATTATAGAGAAGCAATTTATGCTAAGGTGATGAGGAAAAGTAAACAAGGGCTGTGCAGTGAGGCTTATAATGCAAATTTAAATCTGTAGTTTCTCCATTAATAATACTTATAAAGAGGTCTCCACTTCCTCATCCACTGAGAAAGACATATCCACAAATGAGTTTCCTAAACATGGAAATCTCCTCCACAAAAGGAAAAACCTATTTTTTAGAGTGTTTCCTTCCTTTGACTTATTTTTTTTTCTCAACAGACTTTGGCTCAACATGGTCCATATGCCTAAGAGATGAATTTGTAGAGGTGGAGGATGGTAGAAGGCAGACTCTGGTGTCCCTCATCACGGGTCAGTTTGAGGGCAGGAGGGGGAAGGAAATGAAATCAAGAAGACAGGTTTGGGACAGATACATTAGGTAAAGGAAAGAAAACAAGAAATATTATTAGGCCATTAAAAGCCTGCTCTTAACAACTAACTTACAGTTTAATAAGACAAAAACCCAGGAATCCAGGAGTTGTCGATTTAGCTTTGTGAAAGAGCACTAGCCTGGAAAGGGCAAGGCTCAGAATTCTGTCCTTAGCTCAAATTAAAAAAAAAAGCAGGAAGCTGGAATATGTGTTATGAAGGGAAGGCCAAGGAATCAGGTCCGGATGAATAGAAGGAGGAAGAGTAGACAAATGCAGTCATAATATTCAATGTATGTATGTGAAAATGGAGCTAGGCAAATTGAAGTTTGGAGAGATACAGGAGAATGATGAAGGGGGTGGCATTGTTCCAAATGCATCATATTCGCAAACCGGTGTGTTGAATTGAAGCCCCTTTGTCCAATTACTTAAAAGATAACAACACCACCACCAACAACAAAAGTAATAATGGTCCAGGTAAGGGGAGGAACTTGCCAGTGCTTTGGAGCTAGGAAACCTAGCGTGCTAGCATGACAGTCATGCAGTCCAGTGAGGATGGGGAAGGACAATGAAGAGAGTAGCAGGGACTGAGACAGAGAGCAGACCCCAGGCCCATGCTTTATCTGGCCTTAGAGTTTTATTTCTCTTGATTCTAAGACTCTAGTTCCTTTGAAAGACTTTTCTATTTTAGCAGTTATGAATGGATTTTCTATCATCACACAAAAAGAAACATTCAATTCTTTTAGCATTGTTTGGTTTCCATAGTCTGTGATTAGTTCCATGTCTTTCGCTGAGTCTGTGTCCCTGGAGTATGAACTTCAGGGCTTCTCAGTTTTGCTGTGTTGTATATTGCTTCCTCTTGAGTGAGCCTGGAAGATTAGAGGGCTAGCTGTGGGCATTTGTATTCTCCCAGATCAGTTCAACTCTGCTGAAACCTGGCAGGTTAGAACTGGTTAAGAATAGAATGACATAGAATGACATAGAATGAAATAGATATATTTCAAAATCCCCCCTTGATGGAGACATGGGGGATTTTTTTCTTCTCAGCAAAGCCTGCTAAGGATTGTGGAGGGAGGTAACACTTGCAAAAGTGTGTTAACTCTCCGATTTGCCCACTCGAGGCCCCCAGCAGTCTGTTCATTCTTCCTCTGGCTTCTACTCTTGGACTCCTGCTTCTCTAAGCTGTGGCTCTCTACATCTGCTTACTGTCTCTTTTATGATGGGAGCAGTCATTTGCCCTTTCATTTCAGTTCTCTGACAAAGCTAAGGAAAGTTGTTGGTAATCAGTTGCCTCTGCCTTGCGCCTTGTTTTATAGCCAACTTTCAAGCTTCTCACATTGTTGAGCAAAGACAGCCCAGGCATATGGAAGGTAATACTCTGGACCAGGTTATGCAAAATGAAAACACTTCATTTTTTTTGTGCCCATTCTAGGGCTTGAACGCTGGGCCTGGGCACTGTCACTGAGTGTCTTTTGCCCGAGGCTAGAAGTCTACCACTTGAGCCACAGTGCCACTTGCAGCTTTTTCTATGATTAATTGGAGATAAGAGGCTCGTGGACTTTACTGCCAAGGCTTGCTTTGAACTGAGGTTCTCAGATCTCAGCCTCCTGAGTAGCTAGGATTACAAGCATGAGCTTGAAAGGACTTCTTTGTTTTGCAACCAGCAACAAGGCCAGGAACTAACAGAGAGCTCAAACCTGTCTTTCTGATCAGCTGGAACCCTAGACTGCATAGAAAGGTGGAGAGAAATTGCTCTTCGATTAGATGGTGAAGAACTTCAGGGGTTTTCTGCGCAGGCAAAATTAGCACCATTCCTCTTAGGTCTTTTTTGGAGTTTTGCTCTTTGCTGGGATTTTTGAGGTTTTGATAAGAAAAGGTCATTGAGTGGAGAAGCCGGTTGCTTCTGTGCATTTCTGTTCTTGGGAAACAGGTTCCAAAGTGTCAGAAAGTGGATTCTAGAGGCTTTTCTTGAGAGGCAACATAGAGTACATAGTTATTCAAGGAATTTGTGTCGGGTGTATTGATGCCTTAGCTATTTTCTACATGCTGGACAATGACCTAGAAGTTTGTATGTCAATTTCTTAATTAGCTTTAAAACTGTGTGTAACTAACTTATCCAGTGGTATCATTTATCCAGAAGATTACAAGTCAAGGTAGAACAAAGATACTTGCACATCCATGTTCATTGCTACATTATTGACTATAGCCAAGATATGAAAATAGCCCTGATGCCCTATAATGGATGACTATACCAAGAAAATGTTAGGTGTAAGTGGAATTGTGGCTAACATGGTAAAATTCCAGCCTCGATTGAAAATAAAAAAGAAAATTTGATACACACATAATGGAATAATATCATTCATTTTTTTGTCTTTTCTTTTTTGATACTGAGGATCGAACCCAGGATGTCGTACTTGCTAGGCAAGCACTTTGCTACTGAGTCACATCCCAGACAATTATCTCATTGTTGAGGAAGAATAATACCATATTATTTGCAGGGATGGAATTGGAAAACCCATGCTAAGTGAATTAAGTTAAGCAGAGAGGTAAAGGATCCATGTTTTTTTCTAATATATGAAAGTTAGACTTAGATTGTAAACATATATGAAAACATATACAAGGTCAGATGCATGTATACACAAACAAATTGAGTAAAGTATGGTATATACAGGGGAGGATTCCAATGGTATAAGTCTTCAAATAACTAACATCTGTTTAATGAAATGAATACCAGGAGTCTGAAATAAGAGTCTGGGGGGAGGGGAGGGGAGGGGTAGAAGGTCAAGAGATAGAGGTCAAGTGAGGCAAAATGAATGAAGAGGAAGAGTAGATTAATAAGTCATAATATATAATGTACATATATGAAAATGGAACCAGAAAACTTGAGGAGATGAGTCAGGTTAGAAAAGATGAGGAATGATGGGAGGTGTAGCATTGCTCAAGATGCATTATACTCATAAATGGACATATTGAATGGGAACCACTTTACACAACAACTTAAAGATAATAAAAGTTAAACAACAAATGCAAATTGCTTCAGATTAAGCTACCTGGGGAAAATGGACCCATAACACATTATTTCCCCTGTTTGGAAATTTTGTAGGTAATTTTGATTTTGGCTATTGTTTGGAAAAGACCGGCTATCTGTGGAGATATAAAGTATATTTTTCCATAAAAGATATTTATTTTGTATTGAAAATATCACTATACTGTTTTTACACCATTTGTATACATGTGGTCATATTGATGCTGAACTTTAAATTTCAGGAGTTATAATGTGGTCCTGTAATTCCATAATTTTAAAAAATGCAAAACAGGCACAATAAAACCCTTGTGCATGCCAGCACTTCCTGTCCACATTCACTGAAGGCCCCTCTGCACAGATGCAGGGCTCCAGCCTCCCTTTCTACCTTTCAGGAGGGAATGACAGGCTGCAGTCATCGTGTGTGTGTGTGTGTGTATGTGTGTGTACACATGAAGATATAAATACATATATATTTACTTTGAACATGTGTATTTCCTGACTTTAGCCTGCAGTTATAGGGAAGACAAATGGTTGAGAATTAGATTAAAATTAAGTACCAATAAGGAGATGGTTTTGTGATTTCATCTCCTGGATGACTCTTTTGACATTGGTCAAATCTCAAACGTGCATTGTACAGCTCACCTATAGGTGGGCACAGCTGTCTGGAAAAATCTTTCCTAACAGAAGGTGAGAATGTCAGAGACAACTGGAGGAAGTTTGAAAATTAAATTTAGGACAATAATTAGAAATTAAATCCAGGACAATATTGAATAGGTTGTTTTATGGGATGATGTTTTAATGTAATAAGATACATAAGTTAAAATTGGAGAATTTTATTTGGGAAGGAGAATAAACTAAGTTAATAATGTAAGTGTTCCTCTGTAGAAATACCTAAGGAAACCAAATACAATGGTTCACACCTATAATCTTGGCTACTCAGGAGTCAGAGATTGAGAGAATTGAAGTTTAAGGCCAGTCTAGACCAAAACTTAACAAGACCCAATATCAACCATTAAGCTGAGTGTGGTAGTCCAGTCCTGTGATTCCAGCTACTCGGGGAGCACAGGTAGGAGCATGGTAGTCTGGAGGCTACTAGGACAAAACTGGAAAATCCCATTGGAAAAAAAAAAACCAAAACAAAAGTAGTAAAGGCATGGCTCAAGTGGTAGAGCATCTACCTAATAAGTGGCCCTGAGTTCAAATCCCAGGCCTGCCAGAGAGAGAGAGAGAGAGATAGAGAGAGAGAGATCCCTAAGAATAACCATTATTCTAAAAGCAAAAATATGAAAGATTCATAGAGAAAACTTAGTTGAACTTATTCATATTATGGATTTTCTCATCCTTCCATTTTTGATTCTCTAAGTAAACCTATGTCATTTGACCAAGGATACATATTTTTCTTTCATCAAAAACTTCAGTAAAGTTTTCAAAGGCAAACAAACTGGCTTCCTACTAGTTTTAATCCAACAACTTTTAACTTTCCTCATACCAACTTTCATCCTTTTCCCTCCTAACACATAGCTTCTTTTTCTTCTTAACTTTTCTCTCCCTTTCTCTCTCCAACAGCTCCCAGCTTGCCAGCTATTATCGCCTTCTGGGACAATCCTACATAACTGGTCCAAGCCTTGACGACCTAATAAGAACACTCAGGTCTTCTCGGGCCACCATGTGGGCCTGCTATTCCAAGTGAATAACTGCCATGTTCAGAGCCATGCTAGGTTCTCAGAAAAACAGGTCTCTGCAGTGTGGGATAATTAAGACATCAACATCTGCAATCAGACGCCTATGTTTGAGCCCTGTCTTGAAGGCTTTCCAGTTAGGACACCTGAGAAAATCGCAGTTCCTTTGATCATCTTCCTCATGTCACAGCTGGGTCTTAATGATCTTGGACTCAAGGTGGAGGAGAGTGTTGAAGACTAAGACTAACTGAGAAAGCACAGAGAATTGAGAATTGTGTCCCTGCACCATACATAACAGCCCTTCTTTTAAAGGAGTTCTATCCCACTTCACTTATTTTCTTCCTGACTTGATTAGAGGACAAAAAACAAACAAACAAGAACAAGAAAAATAGCCTGGAGAACAATAGAGACTAATTATCGCTTATTTAGAACTTACTTGTTACCAGGTGTATGTCTATGCTACATATAGGTAAACATACATGGCCAGTCAATCTATCTTCACAATAACCCAAAAGGCAATAGCTGATGTTTTAGAACTGAGGTGCTGAGAACGTGGTGATGTTTTCTTAGTCAGAGGTTGGCCATTTGTATAGCATTATCTTATGTCTCTTGGGGTAATCTGTCTTGTCTGCTGAAAACCCGAAGTGAAAGAAAGAAAGAAAGAAAGAAAGAAAGAAAGAAAGAAAGAAAGAAAGAAAGAAAGAAAGAAAGAAAGAAAGAAAGAAAGAAAGAAAGAAAGAAAGAAAGAAAGAAAGAAAGAAAGAAAGAAAGAAAGAAAGAAAAGAAAGAAAGAACCAAGTACAGTGGCTGTTATTTTTGGCCCACCTAGCAAATTTGGTGTCCTCTTTCTTCTGATTATAGTACTCCATCTGCTTTATAGAATTCCTGCCCCATCCTCCTGGGTTCTTTTGGAAATATCAGCTCGGTTACCCACTCCCAACCTGTACCTGAAGAGTAACCAAGGTATGCTGGCCCAGTGATTATCACAGTAACTCTCCTTTGGTGACAGATACATCTCCTGGACTGGCATTCAGACAGGACGAAAGTCCCTCCATCCAGGTAATGTTATAGTGCATGTCGTGACTTTGTAGTTTTGTCTCACCTTCTGCCTGCCACAGTTAAGTAAGCATACCTTCAAGAAGAGAGAACCAAGCTAGTCATTGGTGGCTTATGCCTGCAATCTTAGCAAGAGACTGAGATCTGAGGACTGCGGTTCAAAACCAGCTGCTCAAGAAAGCCCATGAGACTCTTATCTCCAAATAACCACCAAAAAAGCTAGAAGTGGAGCTATGGCTAGAGTGCTAGCCTTGAGCCAAAAACTCAGGGATAGTGCCTAGGACTGGCAGATTAAATAAAGAGAGAGAAACAAAAAAGAAGAGGGAATCAGGCCAACATTCTGGAATCAGGCCAACATATATATATATATATATGTATATATATACATATATATGTATATATATACATATATCTATGTAAGAGGAGAAAACAGCCAGAGAAAATTTGTGACCTTGCCTTGCCCAGGGCCACAGTCCAACTCTGGGTTTATTACAGACTCAAATCAACAAATTCCATTTTTTTAGTTGAGCCAATTTGAGTTAAGTCTGTTTGTTGCCATAAAAAAATCTTGACTCAGATGATATAATGAAGAAAGTTAGCTCAGGGGTAGAAAAATGAAAGTATATCAATAGATTAAGAATGTACAAAGTATAAACCAGTTCCATTCTAGAAAATGCAAATGTATAGCTATACTTACTGCCAAAGAGGAACTATGATTTGTCCTTGAACATTTCTGAACGTTTTACTTAAACAAAATGAGGTAGGGAGAAGATAGGCATGAGAAATAGGGGAAAATATTCAAATGACAAAAGGTTTTAAAATCTGCACATTCAAACATAAGCATTTTTTTCTTCTTATAGCTAGACCAAGGTCTATAGAGAATCTCATGAGAAAGATCTATTGTCATTCATTCCCCATGTCAAAAGCTGTATCATAAAATCTCCACTTTAGAAAGTGAAGATTATGAGGACATTCTTCCCACTAATTTGCAAGAGGTGTGCAGGACATGGGTCTACTTTGTAATATTTTTCTACTTCTCCAACTGTAAAAAGTTATCAAAGAAAGTTGGTAGTACCTAATGATATGAATCTTGATGCTTTGTACAGTTAACACAGCTACTCCTGGCTAGTTATGGGGCCTCCCCTCCCCTCCCTTCTCCTCCTTTCCCCTCCCCTCCCTTCCTCCCTTCCTTCCTCTCTCCCTCTTTCTCTGTTTTCCTTTCCTTTCCTTTCCTTTCTTCTTTCTTTCTTTCTTCCTTCCTTCCTTCCTTTCTTTCTTTCTTTCTTCCTCCTTCCTTCCTTCCTCTCTTCTTTCTGTTCTACCAATAGCAATTTCTGAATTTGTGAACAGAACAGAATTCAATTTCACCACTTGAGGCTTTGCACTCTATTTAATCATGTACTGTGGTTGAGAGTTTAGTAAGCACACAGCAAGGATCTAAATGATTCATACCAACTAGACAGTGGAAAGGTCAGTGAACTTGGTAAAAAAAAAAAAAAAAAACTAGCTGTGAAATCTTCACCTCTTAGAGCTTCAATTAGATCACTGATACAATTAGAAGATTGTTGTTAGTAGTATGTAATCCCAGTAAATTGTATCTTTCTATGAATGCAAATCACAATTCAATCCCAAAGAATATTTTGCATTCTTAGTTGCAAAAAAAAAACCCTTAGTTGCAAAAAAAAACCCGTTCATTCATTAGCATTTCAGCATAGTTCTGATATTTAATGAACATGAGTGATTGCTTTCCTTGGTTTAAGTTACTCTCATAGTCTACTTGATTCACGCACACAAAACATGAGAAATCCACTTTTTAATTAGTATTCCAAAGAAAGGATTGCTGACATATAATCCATTGATTTGAATTATGGTAAAACACATTAAGAAAATAGTAGACTCAAGCAGATGCAAGTGTATCTGAAGCTGTCCAGCTTCTACATCCTAATAGTTTAGTGCTAACCTATTGAAACACTATAAAAATCAGAGATTAGGTATTTTTTATTTTATTAATGAATTTTTTATTGTGAAAATACTGTACAGAGGGATTACAATTACATGAGCAAGGTAATGAGTACATTTCTTGTCAAGCATTGTTACCTCCTACTTTGTTTCCCCTTCCCATCCCTGCCCTCCCATCTCACCGCCCCCCTCCGCCAAAGTTGTAAAGTTCATTTTTTGACATAACGTCTTGTACATCTCATTGTTGCAATGGGTCCTCCTGTATCCATATTTAAACAATTTGTTTTTTCCCTTCCCCTCCACAAATTATATCAACATCAAATACAGTGAAAACAGGTGTTATACCATGGGGGAGGGACATAAAAAGCAACAAAGAAATCATCTTATAAATATGGTAGAAACAATAGCAAAACTATTTGAGTCCTTATCTTGGGGTTCATTTTGCCTAACGTCAACTTATCTGACCATTTCTGCTTGTCTCAGACATATACTAGTTATTGCAAATAAGGGAACCCATGAGACCTATGTTTCTTCGGGCCTGGCTTACTCAGAGATTTGGTATATTTTTAAAAGTTTCATTTTTTTTGTCATGGGACTTGAACTCTGGGTCTGGGCGCTGTTCCTCAGCTCTTCAGCTCAAGACTAGTGCTCTACCACTTGAGCCACAGCACCACTTTTGGTTTTCTGAGTGGTTTACTGGAGATAAGAGTCTCATGGACTTTCCTGCCTGGGCTGTCTTTGAACCACTATCCTCAGATCTCAGCCTTCTGAGTAGCTAGGATTAGAGATGTGAGCCATCATCACCTGGCTTCAAGTTTTTTTTTTAAATAAAGTACACATACAAATAATTTTTACATAAAGGAAAATTTTTCCATAAGCTTTTTTGTATATATGCTGGTCCTGGGGTTTGAACTCAGGGCTTGAACTGTCTTGGGCTTTTTTCACTCAAGGCTAGTTCCCCTTCCAGCTTTTTGGTAGTTAATTGAAGATAAAAGTCTCATGGACTTTCCTGCCCAGGCTGGCTTTGAATGTTATGATCCTCAGATCTCAGCCTCCTGGGTAGCTAGGATTACAGGTATGAGCCATTGCCACCAGCCTTAAGTTTGTATTTATTTGTATAATTTAAATGAAGAGAAGAAATGAATAGTTTCTGAAGGTTCTGAGCTCACAGGGGGCACTGATGAAGCCAGGTCGGGTAGCTCCATAGCCATGCGTTAACTAACCCTGATGCCTCTTGACATGAAAAGGACAAGGAGTAAAACACTTTGGAGGAGTTGTTATGCCTTCCAGTTAGAAAATGATCAGTTTATTCTATGAATATCTTAGAATGTTTTCTCCTTGAGTTGTTGCTTACAGGGAAACACCAGAGAGTCTTTCTTTTCTTCTGGAAGTCCTTTGTAGGTTAGAAGAGATTTGAAATGGTAGGAGGAGGGGCCAGAGCACAACTCTGGGCTGCCTAGCTTAAAGGTAGTACACTGATTAACAGGGTACCCTGAGGACATGCGAAGACCCTGCAGGATAGAAATGCATGTGCTTTAATGTCAGCTAATGTGGGTGAAGGTATCAATGTCCAATAGCAGGGACTTCTGCAAGAATTCTGTTATATTGGTCAGTCAGCACAAGGAGGCTAAGCAAGCCAGAGTGGAATAGATGTTACATATCCATCCACTTAAAGCCAAAGTTTTCCTTCACTAGTAGGAATCTGCAGGCAGTGGCCACACTCTGCTTCTCAAGGGCAAGCTGGCCAATAAGAAGTCAGACTTCCAATTAGAGTCCACCAAAATGGTGGCCAGGCCCAAGGACAGCCTGACAAACCAAGAAGCAGCCCAAGCTCTGAAGTTCTGTATTTCCAATAGAAATCTAGGACAGCACCTGTAGCCATATGGCCAGGTCTCAGTCTCAACTCAGGCTTTACGTGAACCTTTCTGGGCACTTTGACTAGTGCCACTGGTAAGAAAGTACCCATTAATAAGCTCATAGATGGGGTATAGGGAGAATGAGGCACTAGGGGTATATCCAGATCTACTGAAGCTTTGCTAGCAACTTCTCTGCTGATCTAGATATGAGGGTAATATATGACCTTTTTTAAGGAGCAGTGGCTGTAGAGTGAACTGAAAATGCAGGCCTATTTTGCAGATTTGTAGTCCCAAGCTTAGAGAAGGTAGACAGAGAACCAGCTGGACCTAGGGCCAGCAGCAAGACTGGAACTTTTCTCTTTCCTTTTTCTTCTTTTTGAAGAAGTCAGGATCAAAAATAGCAGCAAGCTCAGCAAATCACATCTGCAGCTGCTAAGGAAAGAACAGCCTTCATTCAAATGCACTGCGGAAAGGACAGCTGGTCACATTGGTCTTTTCAGCCTTCCTCATGCTCATATTTAGCAATGTAGTCAGTGGCAGTTTCTTTCAGTATGAAAGACACTGATGGATATGTGAGAGAACTCCAACTCAGTTAGAGTTTGCATAAAGAGAGCTTCCCTAGTCCTTTTCTGTTACTATCACTTCAATTCTCTCCACTTGTCCCAAATCCTTGGTTTTAATGTGGAAGGCCTTAGCCTTTAAAACAGAAAAGAGGGGACAGCTAATAAAATACAGAAAAATCAGAGCATTAAAATTTAAGATTGTGGCTGGATCAGGTTTGTAACGTCATCAAATAAATAAATAGATGGATAACAGATGTGTTATGTATTGCTTCTGAGTTAACATTCTGTTCTATAAACAAGAAAATGTTTTTTTGGTGATAGCATCTAACTGGTTTAGCTTTTAAGTGAGTTAAATAGATGGATGAGGTCCCCATCCAGATAACATTTGATAAATAGACTCAGTGAATGGGCATTAATATTGCCGAAACCTGGCCAGCTAAATGGTTGGGGCCAGCAAAGGACACCAGATAATGAAGACATCTACTTTTACCCTAGGAAAATACCAACAGTCACACAAAACCAGTGTGTAAATGGTTTATAATACAAGGCTGAGTGGGCAAGTTGCATACATACATGTTTGTACTTGCTTGCACACACATGAACCCATAGATATCCTAGGGTATAGAAAGAGGTAGTTTGTATCAAGGAGAAAGAATCAAGAAGTGACTTGGACTGGAACAAATCTGGACTCCTACATATTTTGCAACAGAGGGAATAAATAATACAGGGGTAATCTGGGAAACTAGAAAGTCATCCAGTTCAGTGTTTCTTTCTTTTTTCCAGTATCAAGGCTGGCTTTTACTCAGCAGTTGGTTATTTGTTCAAGGCTGGTGTTGTACCACTTGACTCACTCCTACAGTCCAGCTCTTCTGCTGGTCAATTGGAGTTCTCATAGGCTTTTCTATCAAGGCTGGCTTTGAACTATGATCCTCAAGGCTCAGCCTTCTGAGCAGCTAGAATCAAGATGAAACATCAGTGCCAGACATATTTTTTTAACAGCTGACTGTGCATGCTGATCCCAGCATGAAGGGTTTTGCATGTGAGTTCGAAGGGTGCAGAGTAGGAAAGAGATGTAGCTAGAACTGATGTCTCAGAACCGGGCACTTCAATTCTTGTTACTGCTGTCTGTGTACCAGGCAAAGGAGAGGGTCAGCTAGGGAAGATGCCGTGGGCTTTGTCATGATGTTCAATCATATCCTCCTTTTAGTTTTAAAAATGGCAATAAATTTCAAAATAAGATCTTTCTTCAACAGCACCATATGCATACAAGCACTAAAAAATGTATGGCCCTTTGGGCCATGTCAAGCATAATAATTAATATAATGCATTTGGACACAAATAGGACAAGGTATTATTTATCTTCGTGTTTAAACTGGGAAGCTCAGGTTTGGATTTCAGATACGGAACCTAAGCCCTGAGTGTAGCCCCTTGCTGACTTCTAAACACTTCATTGACGCTTCATAATGCTCTCTTAGTCACCTCTTGGTCTCATCCTCTGGCAATTTGTTTACTGGATTATAGATGTTTAAAAATGGCTTAAGCCAGATGTATACTAATTATTATACATCTAGGATAATCTTAGCAAATGAGCAGACTAGCTCAATAGCTATGTACCTATGACCATATAAGATGATGCTAAGTGAAATGAACTCCAAGACATGGACACAAGAGATTTTTCTTTGTTGTTGTTGTTGTTTTTAATGTTCTATGTTATTTTTTGTTTCTTTTGTACGTTCTTCCCCCTGTGGTATATCCTTTATTGTCACCATATTTGATTTTGTTTATATGTTTATCTGAATTAGGGAAGGGAAGGGGAACAACAGAATAGTGAGACAAAGGACAAAGGGGAACCAGTGCAACAGCAACATACATAAGACAATACGTTGGAAATGATCTGTGCAACTTCGGGGGGTTGGGGAGGAGGGAAAGAGAAAAATGAGAAAGGGGTAACAAGTTTGACAAGAAATGCAATAAGCACTTATTACCTTACTTATGTAACTGTAACCCCTCTATACATCAACTTGACAATAAAATAAAATAAGAAAAGCAAAAAAAATGGCTTAAACTCTGTGGCAGAGGCTCACACCTATAGCCAGCTACTTAGGAGGCTGAGATCTGAGGATTATGGTTCAAAGACAGATCAGGAAAAACAAATCTGCAAGACTCTTATTTTCAAATAACTAGAAAACTAGGTCTGGAGGTATGGCTCAAGTGGTAGAGTGCCAATTGTGAGCAGAAAAGCTAAGCAAGGGTTTAAGGCTCTGAGTTTAAGTCCTAGTACTGGTACAAGTGTGCATCTCTCTCTCTCACACACACACATACACACAACCACAATAGACACACACACACACACAAAATAGCTTCACAGAATAGAAGTCCTTCACTAGCCTGACTGCCTTGTGTCTTTATTGGTATGTAGAAGTGATGTGCCTTGCAAATTTAGTCCTAAAAGTGAACCTCTCTTTTATAAATGAGGAAAATAGTGAAGGGTTTTGGAAGTGATTAGTGCTATAATGATAGGAGACCAAGGAATTAACTCCAGAGGATTTTTACAAACCTGTGCTCATCCTAGGCAATACGATCCCTCCCCATCTTGCTCTGATCCTGCTTGTCAAGTCCACCTCAAAGAAGAGTGCTACCAGGACATTGGTGGCTCACATCTGTAATCTTAGCTACTCAGGAGGCTAAGATCTGAGGATCACAGTTCAAAGCCAGCCCAGACAGAAAAATTCATGAGATACTTACTGGAAGTAGAGCTGTGGCTCAAAGTGGTAGAGTGCTAGCCTTGAGCAAAAGAGGGCTCAGGGACAATGCCCAGGTCCTGAGTTCAAGCCCCATGAATGACCAAAAAAAAAAAAAAAGAGTACTGATTGGGTTCATCTTAAAGTCTTGCTTCTGTTTGGAGGATTGTTGGATGGATCCAGCATTTTAATATCCTTATTTTAAATATATTTCAAAGTTATGGTAGAGGTGATGTACAGAGAGGCTATTTTTGAAACATTTAGTAAACCTCATCTACAGTTTAGAATGAATCTCATTTAGAAAGAGGAGACATTCTTTCTTACCACCTTTGCCCACATTAAATGACAAGAATAAACAAAGGCCAAAAACTAGGCCAAGGAATGGACTCCTTGGGTGCACTGTGGTACACTGTTCATCTATTGCAAGCCAGAATATAGATAGATTCCCTCTCCTGGACAGAAAGTGCTGAGTGGGGAGGACTCGAGGCCACATCTGGGTCATGATAGATTATTGTTGTCTGCAATGAGTATTCTAGGTCATGATTTTTCCTATTCTACTCTAGTTATACATCAGCCAGACTCACATGGGAAGAGACCAGGGAGAAATCAGAGGCCAAAGCTGTAGCTTAGTGATTCATATAACATACACTTTTGCTATTAGTGTCATCTGTGGTTAGGATGTATTTTTAAAATGGCACAGGAGGGCTGGGTATGGTGGTACACATCGGTAATCTTAGCACTTCAAGGCATAGGAAGGAGAGGCACAAAACCCAGACCCTGTTTGAAAAGAACAAGGCCTGAGGATATTAGCATGCACAAGGCCCAGGTTTCATCCCTAGTACTTAAACGAACAATAAAAAGACATGATTTTGCTACCCTGTGTCTTGCATATGCATTTATCTGAATTGGGGAAGGAAAAGGGAACAACAAAATGGTGAGACAAAGGATAAAGGGTGAACCAATGCAATACGGATACTTGCAAGACAAAATGTTGGAAATGAACTTTACAGCTTGGGGTTTACGGATGCAGGGGAGGGAAAGTGGGAGAAAAAGGAGGGAGGGGGTAACAATGTTTGACAAGAAATGTATTTATTACTTTACTCATCTAACTGTAACCCCTCTGTACATACCTTGACAATAAAATTAAATTTTAAAAGAAGAAATAGTTCTATTTATGGGAAAAAAGACATGATTTCAGGCTCAGCCTCAAGATGGGGCTATTGAGAGGAGGAAATAAGTGTAATCTTTAAAAGGTGGGGCTATGGGGGCAATAAAATTGCTATAAAAGGAGCAATCTGGTCTCATCCAGTTCTCTGGGCACCTAACTCCAGGTAGAATGGGTTACTTGGTCATCTACTGCTGTGGCCACAAGCTGATTCAGCTACAGGATGGCATGGCACAGCCCCCACCGTAGAGCCTGCCCTGTACCATGTGGTCTTTCAGTCTCCAAACTGAGTTTCAATGTCTTCCTAAGTAACCTGTGTTAGGCACTTCCTTATACTGATGAGTAATACATGTCTTATTGCTTTTTTTTTTTTTTTCAGAAAGTTTTGGGCTGTGACTACATTAGCAAGTTTATGGTTTGGGATTCTGCCCAAATTTCTGTTCCCTACAACAATGTCTTGAACAGTATGCTTGCTGAAGCTAGGCAGCAGATGCCCCTTGTGGTAGAACAGTGACACTGGATGCAGGAACCCATTTTATTCAAGAGAGCAGAGACTGGGAGGGAACTTGCTCAAAGCAGGCGTGAGAGAAGTCTCTTTAGGTCTGTCAAGTAGCTCCGATGGAGCCTCGGATATGTACATCTCCCCTGCTTTGGTTAACTTACCTGAAGGCCAAGCAGGCTTGTTCCAATACACACAGTGATCCCAAGTGCCTCCCAGATGGGCCTTTTTGGATCCTGGTGAATCACTCTTTCATTCTGCCCCTTCCCTGAAGCTGCAAACAAAAGATTGTCTTAGACAAGCGATTTTATTCAGTTCAGGATGAAAGTATGAGAAATGCAGAAACTAAAGAGAACAGCTAAAATAAGGAAAAGTGTTCTTTAAATATGCATTAAGGAGCTAAAGAGTATAAGAAGGCCTTGGGGGAGACCCCAGGGCTAGGGTTGGCAGTAAGCATCATTTCTAAAGTTAGAAGAGAGTTTCTGGAGGCACTTCCCTGGAAAAGAGTTTATCTGCACTGTTGTGCAAGACTTCTCCCCAAGGCATGTTGAAATTTACCAGTGAGGGAATCTCAATAAATAGTAAATATAAATATGGCATAGCCTGTTCTTCTCTTTTCTTCCCCTACCTTTTCTCGATTTTTTTTCCCCTCCTGCTGGAGACAGTTGTAGGCTCCATCCTCTTGTGCAGCTAATGACAACATATAGGCCTGGATGGCATCATGGCCTGGCTTCTGGGAAGATCCCCTCTGTCTAGGATACATTTCACACACTGGGAATATTAGCTACTGTAGATGTCCCATTAGGCTCTAGGTCACAGTGCTTTTGACATCATGTAGATGTAGCTGCAATTGGTCAGCTCCTAAATGGTCTATAAGCATGCTACAAAGCATGCTTTGGCTTACCTCAAATTGTAATTCAGGATTTCTGTCTCCTAAGGATAGGATTGCAGACTGGAGCTATCATATCCAGCAATTTTACCCATCCTTGACTTGCTTGGATGGAATTCAACAATATATTCTTTTGTT